>NC_135543.1:3032827-3332827 GCF_045843805.1 Urocitellus parryii | reverse complement strand
CCTGTGAGCCAAGGACCTTTCCTTCTTAATATATGCATCTGTCATGAAATGTATGAACTCCCTTCCCTACAGTGAACCCTGAAGAATGATCCATTTCATCCTGTTGGTAAAAAGCAGAAGCCTGCCTGGCTCTAGGAGGGAAACTCTGTGGGTATCATTTATCTGCAAGAGAACTTATGAGCATTTTCATCTAATGTAGGTTAGACTCTAATCTAGATTAACATTAGGAGGTCTTGTGAAAGACCTATGGAACATGATTCTTCCTTGGGTTTAACTTTTGAGTGATAGTTTTTCTTAATCCCATATATAACTCTTGCTGTTCTCAAATCTTGAGCTGGGGAAAGTTTTTGACAGTTTTTTTCAGAAGAAAAGAGAAACACCTGAATTTGAACATTTCTGGTGGCTAAAATGTTTCCAAATGTAAGCTAATAGAATTAGCTCAAGAATAATTATAATAACCTATGTATTATGCAGTTAATTTGCATAATTCCAGAATCGAATTTATTGACACTTTCAGGAAAAAAACCAAGAAGATTGGCATTTATTGTTTTATTTTTTGATTGGTTTAGAAGAAATTGTATTGGTATTGCTTTGTATGACTAGGTATCCATGAGTAAATTATGATCAAAATTCAAAGCCATCATAAATTAAATGTGTTTTTTCCTGCTTTGGTACACAAGACTTTCCATTAAGCTAGCCTCATATAATATACCTTGGATGTGTTCAAGAAAGCCTTATAAATTATAGTAAGTATTTAAAATGGTAAGTAGACATTGGAAAAGGCCACATTAGGATTAATGAATGAAGGGGTTGGTACTGAAAACGCACTTGTAAATAAATAACATGCAAGGAAAGATGACACATTGTTGGGTTAGAGTTACAAGTGGAGCAAGATAGTAAATCCCAGGGTGGCCACAGCATGTTCATGGGGCTTCAGTGTTTCTGCAGGAGCATTTCTAACTAGTTACTCCCCCAGCTTCTCAGTTTCATATTCCCTATATTCACCTCTGAGGGATTTTCTATCCCTTGTTTTCGGTTGTGGAATGTACCTGGGGTTTCTGTCCTCAGCTCTTGACTCCCTTCCTGCCACCTTCAGTGAATTACTCACCCAGCAGGTGGGGACACTAGAGGTGGAGCTGAGTTGGTGTTGGACGATTACATTTCTCTCACACTTCAGGACCAAGGGCTCCGGGGAAGGAGGAGGACCTCATGCTATTTATGACAAAACGAAAGCACCAAGCAAGAAATGCCACAGGCAGGGGTGCTTCAAATGCATGTGCTCCTTTTTCCTAAGGCTTGGAGCATGAACTGCTCTTTAAGAAGAACGCAAAAAGAGGACAGTGCACGTTTGGACTGTTATTTAAAAGTCTATATGGTTTTAGTGGAGTGGAGAAGAAACACTTGGGTATGTTTAAAGTAATAGCATACATATAATTAACACTCTGCTTAGGCATATCAAGTTGTAGCTCTATAAACTCTGTTTCCTATATTATCTGTACATATAAATGAATATGCATATGCACTATGTTGCAAGAAGAGAGATTTCCTTCTGATATTCATTTTCTCTAACATCTGAGTTTATATAGCTCCAATTGTGTCATTTGCAATACCTCTTAGATTTCCCATTTGCTAAGGAATATGACTTAAACTTGAGCCACTAGGGGTATGTTTTTAGCACTTCTACAGATATCCTTCCCTCGTAAGTGGCAAGAATAAGTAGGAGAATAAAGTTTAGACTTGGTGTTATAGAAAGAATAATATGTGGATAGAAGGTTTACAGTGTCATGTCAAGACCTACGAGTGAGTCTGAAGCTCTACAAAGTCATAAGAATTTCTAGATTTAAAGCAATAATCAGTCTTCAGCTTCTGCTAATGGTGGAGAAGGCTGTACCATAGTAACCTTCCCTGGACAAGAATTATAAAGTGTGGACAAATTGTAGCGCCCTGGAGGCGCTACACAGCGGTGAAAGTCAGGCAGAAATGGGGCCAGTCAAGCCTCCAAGAGGGGAACCCAGTGGATGAATTTGCATTTGCTTATTTCTTTCTTTCTTGCCTGAGGTAGTTCTCAGACCTGTACACCACAGCGTGGGTAGAACTCAAGAAGAAATTCATCCTTTCTGGATTGAGGAGTCACTGGGAATAGTTGGGGCTAGCAGTAGGTGGAAAGTAAAGGGGAATTACACAAATTATATATAAGGTTAGCCCCCAAATTTGTATATAAGCCTTTCCCTAATCCCGATTTACTGTTGAATGGCACATACATGGGGGATACCCCAAGTTTCTCAGCAAAAAACAACACCTGCAGGATGGAGAGTGGCCAGCTTCCACAGCTGCCAACTTCAAGGAAGATAAAGTTTGGAGTTTGAATTCAGTCAGTTTGAGTTAACTATCTGCTAGAGCAAAAACCAGTGTGCTTTAAAGGAAAACAACAGAATCCAGTCTCTAGAATGGCTACACATGATCTATATTCTAATAAAAAGATTCCTAATAAAAAATTACTAGATATGAACAAAACCCAGAAAATTTGACCCAGAATCAAGAGAAACCAACATTGATATAATTTAGATGTTGAATTTAGCAGTCAAGGATTAAAAAATATTTTAAAATATGTTCTGGATCTTAAAGGAAAGTATGATTATAATAAGTGAACAAGTCAAGAATATTAACAGAAAAAATATATGTACTATAAAAATAAGTGGGAAACCAGGTGCAGGGGCACATACATGTAATCCCAGCAGCTTGGGAGGCTGAGCAGGAGGATCGCAAGTTCAAGCCAGCTTCAGTAAAACTGAAGCACTAAGCAACTTGATGAGACCCTGTCTCTTAATAAAATACAAAATAGGGCTGGGCAAGTGGCTTAGTGGTTGAGTGACTTTGAGTTCAATCCCTAATAGCTCCCCCCCCCAAAAAAAAGGAATGGGAATTCTAGAAGGGAAAAGTGCCATACTGAAATGAAAAAACTGCTGAATAGGCAGAAACAGCAATGGAATTAGAGAATCAGCGATGGATGCTAAAACCAGGGAGTGAAGTTAGAGGAGGATCAGGTGCTTGTACAGTCTCAAGGTATCCCTCACAGATGACTTAGGCATCACAAAGAGAAAAATAAAACTTTGCAGTTCAGAAACCTGGTGCGTTGCATTTTAACAAGTGATCAAGGCTAAATCATTGAGGGAGGGAGACCATGTGACCCCCCTCACATTAGGCAATGAGAAGGACACGCATTTCCATGGAACTCCTGCCTGCCAACTCAGCGATATCCATAGGGTGAGGTACCTGTGAAGGAAGGCAAAGGCTGAGTGAGCTCCAGAGGGAAGGAGTCTGAGTGCTCTTGACAGCTGAGGCAGGAGACCTGACTGGCTCCTGACCGAGGGCAGGCAGCTCAAGGACATCAGGGGGACAGATGGCATAATTCCCACACAGACTGTGGGCAGGATAATTATTTTGTTTCAATGATAAATGTTCTGATTTTGGTAAGTGTATTATAGTTATAAAATTATGAGAAGGCCCTTGCTATTCATGAACACACACTCAGGTTTTTAGGGGTAAAGGCGCCCAATGGGACCAAAGTATTCTCAAATGGCTCAGAAAAAATACATCTCTTTCTTTCTCTGCCTGACTCTTTTGTTGCAAAATGTAAACTGGTGAATCTGGGTAAATATGAATGTTCCTTGTGTTAGCCTTGTAAATTTGAGTACATATCAAAATAAAATCTTATTAATAGAAATAAATAGTTGATTTTTTTCGAGTTCCTTCACTGTAAAACTAGTGAATTCTAGGTTCTTCCTATTCTTAACCTGTTATTTTGACACAATGCAGCCTTTTCTTGACAATATGTCTCACTTAGGTTAAGGATCTTTCTTATCTTTCAGAATTCTTATATTTTTTGAAAACATGTTTTTTATTCTTTTGCCTTCTATACTTCCTTAGTCCTATCTTATTACTAGAATTTCCTAAGAATTTATAAATGAATGAATGTTGAAGTACTCAAAAATCAGTCATGAGTTGCTCTGAAGCATGCAAAATAAAAATATTTACATGCTAAAAAGAAAAAAAATGATATGCACATTTTGTGAGTGCTGAATTCTTTCTCCAGACCTTTCCCCATCTTATCCAGTTCTTCCCCTCCGGTGTCTAGGCTGGCACATGGCCATCTCACGTCTGTCTCTCACCAGGTACAGCAGGGCATCGATTCATGTGAAGCATATATAGTCTTTCTGCTGATAAGCAACAAGTGTCCACAGCACTTGCACAGAAAGCAGCAGGCGTCAAAGATGTTCCAGAGGTCATGTGATATTTGTGAGTCCTCGATGCTCTCACATCCTCTTCAGATATCTGCTCTGACCCTTGACATGATCGCACGATGCAGAATGGAGTTACCCAACAAATATTTATTGTGTGCTTTAGATTTTAGGGACTCAGGGGAAAGACAGCAGAAAAATACCTCCATCCTCATGGAACTTGTATTCCATGAGAGAGCCACACAATAAATTAAAGAGTCAAATCAGAACATGTTAGACTGTGATAAGTTCTAGGAGCAGAAGGCCGGGGAGGGGCATGGACATGGTGGTATGGAAGGAAGCAGGTAATCAGAGAGTCAAGCAAAGGGACAACTGTGTTGAAACATGGAGGCAAAGAGAAAGGGGCCACATGGGGTCTGGAATGGCAGGGAAGGAAAGCAGGGAGTACAGGGTGACTGGTCCAGAGGTGACCTGGGTGGCACCTGTGGCTCGTTGCAGGCTCTGGCTTTGCTTTGAATGAAGCCTTGGTGGACCCTGGTGATCTACTTTATTTTGAGCTCATTTTGGAAACTGCAGAAGTAAAAAAGAGATTCACAGTAAGAAACAGGGACTGCAGGAAGCTGCTGCCAGGACCTTGGCCCCAAAGCCTGTGGCCTGGGCCACGGTGGGAACAATGACACCATGAGAGGTGGTTAGACTCTGTGGTGCATGAAGGAAGAGCCCACATGATTTATGGTTGATCCACTGCCCATGGAGAGTGGCAGGCGGGAGCCGGCGGTGAAGCCAAGTGTGTTTTGAGTCACTGGAAGAACAGAGCTGCCCCTGGCAACAGGAGGAGCGTTGGAGGGGAGGATGCCCAGCTCTGTGTGGAGAGGAGCTCTGGCTGCCTCTTAAATATCCACGTGGTATGCCAAGGAGAGAACTGGATTTTTGAGTCTGGGGTTCAGGGCATGAGCTCGGGGTCATCGGCACGTGGATGCTCTTCAACCAGATGAGCCTGAAGGAGATGGCCCAAGAGGCCTTCTAGGAGAAGAGAGTAGATTGAGCCCTGGCACACCAAGTGTGGTCCTGACTCCCACTGGGCAGCCTGTAGGGAGAGGGTGTCAACCTCAAGTGACTGCCTGTTACTGAGAGCCAGCCTGTCCTAAGTGCAGGCGTGGAGACTTCACCAGCCCTATCCTTTGATGAGTATCCCCTTGAAAACACTGGAGCCAAACACTGCAGAACCAATCGCTAGCCACCCATTTTTCTGTTTCTAAACAGAGGTTTCTCTTGGTCAACAAAAGCACTAGAGAGAGATGGGAAATGGCATTTGAGTTGTCAACAGGGAAATTCGTCATTGCCTGCAGGTCCCATAGGAGGCATGGAGGCTGAGGCCAGTTGCTGGAGATAATGGCCTTGGTCATTTCAGCCTGCCAGGTAGGGTCCCTGGCACTCACCACAAATGGTAGCTTGCCATTTTCCCACTTTCTTCCTGGAGATTGGATGTTGCCTGCACTTTTGGTTTCTGAACGCATCTGCAAGTGCTCACTCATTCCTTGCCCTTCAAAACAAAGCAAATATACACAGAGAAAGAGACAATGTGAGTACCCAGCAGATCAATGGGAAAATGCCCAGAGGCAAAGCCGTGTTTCCATTTAAGCAAGTTCTTGTCCTGCTCTTAGGAACAGGCCCTGACCCTTCCTATCCCCTTCAGTGTCACCTTCATCTTGTCCCTGCTGATCTAGACTAGTAACTAGCAAGGAAGGGAAATCGAACTAGGGTGAGCATCCTTGGCTCCCTGGTGGCACAGGTTTCTGGAGTCCCATGACCCCTTGAGCAGCCTGCTTACATGCTAAACAGCAGTCGTCCTGGGGAGTAGCGTACAATCCCAGGAGCTTTCTCCCCAAGGAAACCGACCTCATGTGGCACCTACTGGCTCTCAAGGGGGAGGGTGTGTATTCACCTTTCTCCATCATAAGACTGGGCTCAGGTGAGAACTCAGTTACTCATCCTGTGGAGAGGGGAACCCTCCTGAACCAGGTCCTGGGTCAGGTCAGAGGCAGGCTGACTTCCTGGGTCTTTGCTCATGCGGCTGAGTGTTTCCAATGCATTCCAAGGCCAGGTGGCCTGGGTCTGCTCTAAGGACTGACAGAACCCTTGTCTTTTGTGAACCTTTGGAATCACGTGGGTTATTGGTCACAAATGCTGCTTTATCCCTGTCTGTGTCACAGGGAAGACCCAGGTGCTGGGCACTGCAAGGGTGGGTAGCGTCACCTCCACGGAGAGTGGCCCATTGATTTTGATGAGCGCTGTAGAGTGCCTGGAAACCACTGTGCTGAGGACTGACAGGGACGGAGACATCACTGACACTGACAGAGGCCTCACCCCCGGGGGAATTGGCAGGGAGCTTCCTCACTCTCTCAGATAGGTTTCTGCAGATTTGTCTGTTGGTTAAGGCCTCCTACACATCCCATCCATTTATCCTGGAGATTTATCTCCGCCATTCTGTGCCTGGTTAGTAATTCAAAAAGCAGGCTTGGGGGCTGAAGTTGTGGCTCATTGGTAGAGTGCTTCCCTAGCACGTGCAAGGCCCTGGGTTCAATTCTCAGCACCACATAAAAATAAATAAGTCAAATAAAGGTATTGTGTCCAACTACAAATAAAAAATTAAAAAATATATATATAAAAAAAAAGCAGGCTTGGTAAAAGAGTTAGTTTGAAATTCCCATTCCCCAAAACCTTTAGAGGATCTCCAGGCAGAAAGTCATGGAGAGGTAGGTGTGGTTAGGTGAAGTCGGAAATTGCACAGCTCAGTCCACAGGGGAGAGTGGTTTGATTGGGACAGGCGAGTGGCGGGGTGGGAGCCCTCAGAATTCTAGAAGCTCCTTCCTACAGGCTCCAGCAGCCGTCTGTTCTCATTTGTTCCGTGTCTAATCACAAGACATGTTCTGGTCTCTGGCTTCCTCATAACCATTGCTCCAAATTCCTTAAAATAGCAATCTTTCCTCTTTCTTTGGTGTTCAGAAGTGTGAAGCAGATAGCTCTGAAGGAATTTGAGTCGCTATCATAAATCTTGGGTGATTTTAGAAAGATATATAATACTCCTAAATGATGACATATTTCCAGAAGATCAGTAAAACATTTCTGAGTGATATATGGCCGGGCAGTTGTGTCTCTGCTGTGAACCTGAGGGAGAACATCAAGCGAGCCCAGTAGTTTACGAGTATTATTGGCCATATCTTTTGTTTTTAATCTGTAACTAAAGAGGCTGGCCACACCGAAAATTAGTCTACTTTATACCAAACCTAGCTGGGAAAAGTGCTGGGGTTTTTGATTCAGTATCATAACAAAAGGTTGGTGTGGGACTGGAGGTGGGGAGTGGCAAGGGAGGGGTGGGGAGGTGAAGGAGGAGGAAGTCCAGTGTCTGTGAATTAGGTGACAGCATCTGAGACTGGTTCCTGCATTTTAAAGCAATTATGAGGTATGGCCATGTGTGTAGATTTATTCACAGTCTGTTCTGTGCATTAACTAAATTTGTAGTTTTAATTGCTGATGGAAAACAAAGCAGAATAAAGCAAAACACACACGCTCAGAACTACAAAATACACTATGTGGCAGACCGTTTATGGGGATCCCTCGGGGCCTTCATGGGTGAGGACTGGTTTGGGAGGAGGAGGTACTGAGCCAGCTACAGTTGTTAACAAAAGTCAGCAACAATGAAAACACTGCCATGATAGGTGAGCTGGGAAATGAATCAAAGCTAGTGAAAGTTATGCATCTACCTGGCTTCTTGGTGGGTCACAGAGGGGTGGCCCAGGATGGGGACTGCTCTGGCTGCCTGGTGGGCCACAAGGGAAGGAAGCCTTCTCCCCTCCATGGAGCCAATAGGACTCATGCTGCTCACTCTCAGTCCACACCGTGCCAGTGCCCAGCACATGTGGCAAAGCCACTTTGAGGTGGGCTACACCACTTACAGCCTCATGTGGACCTTCAGAAACAGCGCTCCCCAAACAAGGAACATTGGCTGTAGCTGACTTGCAGTTTGTTGAAAAGTCCTGAGAGGTTGCAGAGATCTCCAGAATTATGGACAGCTTCCGTGAGACCACATTTGCAGGGAGTGTCTCTTCAACTTCTTGTGGTGAGTTATCTGCTTTTGCAGTTTAGCTATCAGTCTTCTCACTGCCAGGTGGCTGCTGCACAAATGAACCTCACCCCATGGAAAAATGACCAGGACAATGCAAGGGGAAGTTGTTGGGTGTAGAACCATACTATATCCAAATGGAAAGGTGACCTTCCTCGAGAACCACGTGAGGAAAGCTTCATAAATCACCAAGGTCCACTTAGGCACGTCACGGAGAGTCAGTACGTTTGTGTGTTATTCCCAGCTCTACTAGCCACTTATTTTATGCACTTCAACAGAGTAATTCCCTAGGGGGAAGGAGCGAGACACTATAATGTGCTACCTCCCCAGAGTGCAAAAACCACATGAAAGTACATATTTTTAGATATATTTCCTGGGAACAAATTGGGTTGGGGGGGCTTCATGCACAACTCCCTGCAGGACAAGCAGCATATTGGCACGTGTCTCAGTGCATTGGTTGGTGGTGTGGAGACAGCAGCCAGAGAGAAGAGGTTTCTCGGTATGTACTTAGAACATCTCAGGGTCCTGGTTCAATGTTGTCCAGTAACAAGTGACATATTAAAGTTCTTCCCTGTAAATTTAGAATAATCAACCACCAAGATTTTTTCTGCCAAGTGATCTCCCACATTCCCTTTGGCTCCTTGGCTCATCACTTGGCCCTGAAGACCCAGAGATGAGCATAGGACCTTCCCTAAGTTGATTTAGTCACTTCCACAGCCAGCTGGGTTTAATTAGATATGAGTACTAATCCAGCGGAGCCTCCCTTCTCAGGGCAGGAGCTGTCTCCAGCTCGATAACATGCACTTGGTTGCTTAAGGTGAACTATCCTGTGCTGGCTTGGGCTGATGCAGGACTCTTGTCAACTTGTTGGAGGTCAAGGACTGGTTTTGAGATAAAGAGAGCTGAGTATCAATGTTTAGTTTCAAAGATGTGGGAAGAAGAAAGGTCATCATGCATTCCACAACTCAGCGAACCACAGGGTGACCCTTAATGTAGAAATTAACCACTGCAGAATCAAAAGTGGTTCCCAGAAAAACCAAACCCTGCACACTAAAAAGCTCAGAGAAGTTTCCTGCAGTTCTACCCAATGGCATACTGGATTTCTGAATCTCTATTCCACTGTTTCGAAATGCTGGCTTTAAAGAGTCCCCTGAGTCCTATATTGCACCCGTGATTATAAAAATATTTAAAGCCACAGAGAGAATATACAGCTGTGCAGACACAAGTGCTGATTTACTGTGTGCATGGTTTGATACACACTGGAAGTTAAGGTTTTAGGCTGACAAGAGCATCAGAGGAGCAGATTTCCATCCCTATATCACAGACCCAGCCTCAGGAAAGGAGCACCTGAAACAAGACTACAACAGAGGCTTTCTGAAAACGCCCAGACAAGCAGGAGACAGCACAAAGTTACACGGCTATTTATGTGACATGGAGTCCTATTAGCAGTGATGTGACCACATAAATAGTGCTGTGAAATTTCGCAATATGGAAATTATAGAAAATATTTCAAACCCAAACTGTGTATTATGAAAAATAGCAAATCTTCCCAAATGCTATTATAAAAAAAGAGATTTAAGAAGGATAAAGGGCTAGAAATACCATTGAGTGTCCTCTATTGATGGAAATTTTATTCTTAAAAAATGCTTCATAATTTTGTATGTAACAAATTTATTACAGAAGCAAGTATCTTGCTTTTTTTCCTTTTTAATGTCATCCATGATTTTGCAGCCGTGGAAACATCACTGAGTGCCCGTGTTCCTCTTGGGGACGCTGTGCCTACGTTTCCCCACTGCCTCCTGTGGTCTGTGAAGCCCTCCAGTACCTCCCCATCTATTTCTACACCTTGCCTCCTGTGCCTCTCTCTGCCTTGGCTTCCAGTCCCCAGCCACCTGGCCTTTTGTCTCTGGGGCTTGTCCCTTCCCTTCTGGAGGGGCCATTGTGCCTCCTGTCTCTGCTTCAATGGTGGGACCTCAGATTCCACATCTCTCCCCTCTGCTCAGAGCCACTTTCCCAGCCTACTTAGGACCTCATCCTTCTCTAGGGTCCCCTGGGACTCCACCTTGCCAAGAAGCAACCAGCAGCTGCCTTCTTGCCCATGATCTCAAAATCACCCCTGTTGCCCTTTTCAGATGAATTTCCTCCCAACAGACAGATAAAGGGCTGAGAAAAGGGCAAGAGAATGAACAGAGAAGTCCTGGGATGTCCCAATTATTTTAGCAATCACTCAAAGAGCAGTGTGTGACCCACAGAGACCCAGGCTCATTCCTGGATTATGAGTGAACAACAATATGTGTTATGGAACAGGTGAGGAACACAGTCTGCTGATGCGGAGTATAAGGGCTGTATCATGGGATCCCAAGTAGGTTATTCTAATAATAAGAATACATTTAATAACGTAACTAGTGAATAGGCAAAATAGGGTTTGAGGAGAACAGAAAATAAAGAACCATTTAATAACTAATATAATTGCATCTTTTTATATTTGCTCTAATTAGTTATGCATGACAGTAGAATGCATTTTGACATATCATATGTAAATGGAGTATAACTCTTCATTTTTCTGGTTGCAGATGATCTAGAATCACACCAGGCATGTAGTCATATATGCAGATAGGGTAATAATGTCTGATTCATTCTACTATCCTTCCTACCTCTATACCCACTCCCCTCCCTTCACTCCCCTTTGGGTAATCCAAAGTAACTCTCTTTAATGCTCCCTTCATCATATTTAAAGCTTCCAGAAATCTTGAATTAATAAACAATGGTAACAAATTTATATTATGTATATTTATATGATGTATCTTTACATTGCATATATTCTGGGCAGTGTTCAAATGCAGCAGATGAATTGTTGATACATTGTATCTGCTTTGATAATGTCGAAGTCATGCAGCACCAGCTTGGGCATCTAAGAGCAGCATATCATCAACTATGACCAGTGCACCTGATGATCTAAGTGACTGGCTCTTCTCCATGAATCTGAGGGGTGGTTATACATGGAAGAAAAGGTTTCTAGTTAAAAGATCCATCACTAGACTGTTGAATTTTGTGGAGAAGAGGTTATGAATTGCCTGGGTATATTGAAATCAGATTATGACATTTTTTTCTTTTATTATAATTAGATTATTTAATACAGTATCATGAGAATCAAATAAAGTTATTGTTTTTATGAAAAGAAAGTTGACTTCTTTGAAAAGACCCAATAAAGTCTAGTTGATGAATTGCTGGTGACTTAAGTGTGGAAAAGAAAGTTATTAATGTCTAGTGGAAAAAGCCTTGAAACACTAGATTCTGTACTTATTTAAATTGCCTCCCGACTTCTTTCATTCTTTTTCCACTTAAAAGAAACATGTAGAGAAAATATAGGAGATGAACTCAGGGTGTGGCATATGCAAAAATCCATTGATGAGTAGGGAGTCCAGCCTTAGAAGCAGCCTTCGCCCTCTGGTGAACACATGGATGTCCTTTAGTTTTGGCCAAATTTTGTAAAAAGTTTAAGTTGCATATTTTTAATGAATTTCTCTCCACCCATTTTTCTATTAGCCTGAGTGTGTTGGACAACACAGTTTCTACTGTGCATCCATGGACAAAGTAACAGGCTGCTGAAGCTTGTTTTAGAGCAAAACTCCCATTTAGAGGAGGAAACTTTGTTTTGTGGGTTACTAGAACAGGAAACTCCTCCAGACCACATTTTATGTCATTCAGTCAAGCAAATCGTTTGTTTAGGTTGTTTTGCTTTGATAAAGCCTCCAATAGCAAAGAGTGAAAAATGAGGAACTGGAACATTTCTTAAGAAATAAAAGTCGAGTTGACAGGAGACTTTCTCCTTAGCATGCCTGGGTCCGCATGGCGATGACAGTATCTTCAAAACTCAGAGGGAGGCAGTTCGACTTTCCATTCCACGTGAGTGAAGCGCAGATCTACGAAAGGAACACGCGTTGCTCACTTGCAAAAGGAGCTTGCGGACGAGCATCCCAGGGCCTCGCCTTTCATCACGGACTGACTGGGTAACCCCAAGCGGACCAATCACCATCTCAGTCTCTTCTTTGCTACTTGGTGTTGCATCGACACACATGCATTATTTCTATTACAAAACTTAACAAGTAGGGCATTGTCCAAAAGTGACATTGTGACTTGGAAAGAAATTACACCTACATTAAGAAAGTTATTTTCCAGCTTTTTCTAATGCATCATTCCAAAATATAGCACCCAAAAGGATAAAATCATTCACAAAAGAAGCAAAAATTCATAGTCCTATTTTAAGATGTCTCTTTATGGAACTATTTAGTAGAAAGTATATATATATGTAAAAAATATTATTGAAAATCTTCAACTTTATATTTCAGTTTACTAAAAATTTTATTATCAACTTTAAGAAAAAGAACACAAAAGTTGTAAGAGTTATTTTGGCCCAAGGTGTTGGTTTGTTTAGAATAAGAATATAAGTCATGAAGTATTACAAGTTTATAACAGCTTTCAAATGTCATAGACTTTAAAAATGTGTTAAAATTTACACATTTTTAAATTAAATATTTTACTAACGAACTACCTGATATGCCATAGTAATTCCTTTTTTCCTACCTTTTTTGTCCATTTCCACAGGGCCCTGGAGCACAGGGATCTTGCTAAGTCCCCTCCATTTGGAAGGGCTGCAGCTTGGTGACGAAAGGCTGATTGCAGAGAAGCAGGAGGGGACCATGCCACATGAGCCCCGAGCACCCTGGGGAGAGACCCGAAAATCAGGAAGACGGTAGGGACCTGTCAAAAGGCACAGGAGTAACCTTGACAAGATCCCAGCAGTTAAAGCTAGAATAATTTTAGCAATAAAATTAAAAACAAACAAATAAAAAAAGCTGTGTCAGATTATAATCCATAGAGTAAAATAAATGTTAATGAGTCTATGCTGGTATAAAAAAGAAATAAATTAATCAATGGAAGAATTTATTTTTATTAATACATTTTATTAATTTTAATTATTCTATTCCTTGCAGAATAATTAAAATTAATAAATGTATCTGAAATGAAGGAAATACAAAATTATCCTTAGACAGACCTCCCAGTAATAGTTACTGCAGGGACCTATCTACTGATGACACTAAACACTTGGGCAAAAGGTGGCAGAAAAACAATATTTGCATGTACATGAAGGTTCTTTGCTAAAACTATTTGTCGCCCACAAAGTGAGAAATCGTAATTCTATGGTGAAAAATATATGGTAGGCAACATCCTCACCAAGTGATCAAGTTAACCTCACCAGCATTAGGAGATATTGGCATCCATCCTGATATCAAGTGCTGGAAAAAGCACATCACTTCTTTCATGTTCTTGTCAAAAATGCATAACTTTAATCATGACAATCATCAGACAAATCCAAATCCATTAACAGTGCACAATGGAGTGGCCATGTCTCATGAAGTGAACCAAAGTCAGGTAAGAAAAGGAAAGCCCATGGAACCAGAGTGGAGTCTCCTGTGGGGACCCAACAGCAGGACCAGCATGAATTCCTGCATTGAGTCCTGGAACAGAGCAGAGCTGTTGGGAAGTTTACATAATGTCAGTATGCAGTCAACCCTATTATGCTGATGTTAATTGCCTGGTTTTCAATAGTTCCACTTTGCTCCCATATATGGTTAATATCAAAGCAGGGGTCTTCACCCAGGGTATTTTGCTCCCCAGGTCATGTGGCCATGTCTACAGACATTTTGATTGTTGTGTCCGGGCAAGGGTTCCCTGGTATATAGAAGCCAGGGACACTGCTGGGAGAGTCAGGTGCAGGGTATCTATAGACTGTCTTCACCATGTATGCCATTTTTCTGTGAGTCCAAATAATTCCAAGATTAAAACTCAACATATTAAAAAAGAAATGTATGAATGTGCCTTTTCCCCCACAACCTTGCCAATGTTTATTGTGGCTTGTATTCTTAATAGCTGCCATTCTGACTGGAGTGAGATAAAATCTTTTTTTGATTTGCATGTCTCTGATTGCTAGAGATTTTGAACATTTTTTCATATATTTGTTGATTGACTGAGTATCTTCTGAGAAATGTCTTCAGTTCCTTAGCCCATTTATTGATTGGGTTATTTGTTTTTTTGGTGTTCATTTTTTTTTTCTTTATAAATTCTGGCAATTAGTGCTGTATCTGATGTGTGTGTGTGGTAAAAATTTGCTCCCATTCTGTAGGCTCTCTATTCACATCACTGATTGATGGGACTGCAAATTGATGCAACCAGTCTGGAAAGGAGTATGCAGATTCCTCAGAAAACTTGGAATGGAACCACCATTTGACCCAGCTATCCCACTCCTCGGTTTATACCCAAAGGATTTAAAAACAGCATACTAAAGTGACTCAGTCTCATCAATGTTTATAGCAGCACAATTCACAATAGCTAAATTGTATATATACCACAGTTTCATTATCCACTCATCTCATGAAGGGTGCTGTTCAATATACACAATGGAATATTATTCCGCATTAAAAGAGAATAAAATCATGGCATTTGCAGGTAGATGGATGGAGTTGGAGAATACCATGCTAAGTGAAATAAGCCAATCCCCCCAAAACCAAAAGCCAAATGTTTTCTCTGATTAGTGGATGCTGATCCATAATGGAAATGGGGACATGGGAGGAATGGAGGAACTTTGGAAAGGGCAAAGGGGAAGGAGGGGAATGGAGGGGTATGGGGGTAGGAAAGATGGTGGAATGAGATGGACGTCATTACCCTAGGTACATGTAGGAAGACACAAATGGTGTGATTCTACTTTGTGTGCAACCAGAGAAATAAAAAATTGGGCTCCATTTGTGTGCTATGAATCAAAATGTATTCAGCTGTCATGTATAACAAATTAAAGCAAATAAATAAATAAATTTAAAAATTTAAAAAGAGGAAGGCCTGAAGGTGCCATGGGGCAGGGTCCCGTGGATGCTGGGCATGGCCTCTGAGCTTCCTTCTCTAATCACTTGATTTCTTAAGTTTCACAAACAAGTGAAAATTGCCGGTTTTCCTCTGTCCTTTGTTGGAAAGTGACTTCTCTGTGTCTCTGTGCATCCTTCTGCTTGGATTCTCTATCTCCTATCTGGCATCCAGAGTTGGCAAATGCGACCTTCACATCTTTCACCAAGTTCCTCTTCTCCCTGAGCTCTTGGCCCCTTAAGTCTTGGTTGCATTGACAAATCTCCAAGAAGTATATTTTTTAAAAAATCCAGGTTTCTTATTTGTTCCCAAGAGGAGTGTTGGTCTCCCACAAGTTAATCGTGGCTTAAAGTAGAGATTCATTGTACTGATTTAACAGCTTGATTGAGGTGTGATTTGCATAACATAACATTCACTGTTTTCAGGTATATAATTAAATAACTTTCAGTACATCTGCCAAATTGCGTGACTATTATTGCAATCTAGTTTAAGAAACTTTTTCCTCCAGCATTTATTCCTGCCCTTTACAATTAATCTCCATTTCTACACCAGTCCCAGACAAATTTATTTTCTATCTCTATAGATTTTCCTTTTCTAGACTTTTCATATAGATGCAATCATACAAGATGCCTTTTGTGACTGGATTTTTTCACTTAACATGTTTTTGAGGGTGGTCCATATTGTACCTGGTTTATTTTATTGCTAAAGAGAGTTTATTGTATGGAGGTCTGATATTTTGCTTATCTATTCATAAGTGTAGAGACACTTGGATTGCTCTCCCTGTTGGGTTATGCACAATGCTGCTGGGAACATTGGTGAACAAGTATTTGTGTGGAAATGTTTTAATTTCTCTTGAGTAGTTACCTAGGCGTAGAACTGCTAGCTCATTAGATCAATTTGTGCTTAATTTGTTCAGAAAGTGCTAAATTGCTCACCCCAATGGCTGCCTCATTTTCACCCACAGCAATGCATAAGGTGCTAACTTCTCCAAGTCCTTGCCACCACTTGGTGTTGTCTGACTTTCTGTTGTAGAAATCTCAGTGGTTGTAAGTATGCTCCATTGTGGTTTCAATTTACATATATACCCAATTGCCAATAATCCTGAGCATCTCCTCATGTGTTTGTTACATTTGTGTATCTGCTTTGTGGATATTCCTATTTGAATATTTTGCCAACTTTTAGTTTTGGTGTCTTAGCGGAAGAGTTTCTTATATCCTACCTATAGATCTTTTTCTGAATATGTGATTTGTAAATACTTTCGCTAGTCTATGGCTTGCCATTTTACTTTATTAATGGTATAACTAGAAGTGAAAGATTTTAATGTTAAGTTCAGTTTGTCAATTTTTTCTTTTATCACAGGGGCTTTTGCCTAACCCCAGGTTGCAAAGGTTTATTTCTTTTCTTTAAGGAGTTTGTAGCATTAGCCCTTGCATTTAGAGATTTTTTTTTAAAAAATAATTCACACTATTTATTAATGATCTTTCACCTAGTTTTACTGCACTTACAGATGTGGCTTTTAAAAAAATTTGTTCTCATTAGTCATACATGACAGTAGAATGCATTTTTGAATTAACTCTTGCATAAGGCCTGAGGCAGGCGACTGTCCAAGTTGGGCCTTCTCTAGGGGGCTTCCCACAGCCCGGCACCTTGTCAAGGACAGGGCCCTTCCCATTCAGTGCCATTGCCCACTTTCCAAGTAAGATTTCCACCTCCTTTTCCTCTTGGAATTTGTCGGTCTGGAATAAAAGACGTCTAGTGAGGCATTGTTTTAACTTGTGTTCACTTACTTTACTGAATAATCTAACTCCATTTTTTTTCATATACAGTAAAAACCCATCAACTCAGATACCCTCCTTGCCTATTCATCTCTAATAATCATATCATATTATCACCATATTTCATTGATTTTTAATTCTGAAGCAGTACTGGAAAAACCCTGGATGAATTTAGTTATTCCTGCCTTATTCTTGACTTCCCTGGACCAGTACTTCACCAGGTAGCATAAAATATTTGTTGCTGGTTTTAGAAGATTTTGCTCACATGTTTTGGAAAATTTTTACTATCTTTATATTTATATATATTACCCAAACCCAGAAACAGCTGTTAGATTCTACTCAGCACTTTTTTTATTTTTGCATCTGAGGAAAACCTTATGTAAATTTCTCTTTTTAACAATTAATACAGTAAATCATGTTCACAGACTTCCTTTATTTGAATTGTAGTGTGAAATAAATTCACTTCTTCAGAGTATTTTCCCTTTTATTTTATTGGATTCAATATTCAATTTCTGTAACCTATATTAAGTGAAGTGAGTCTGCATTTTTCAGTTTTCCTGTATTTCTTTGGCTTTGTTTTCAATACTGTATAACTTCATGTACTCATTTGGCAAGTTCTTTGTATTTTTTTATGCTGCAAGATAGTGGCAATGGCAGAAAGAATTATGTGTTCTTTCAAAGTTCACAAATATTCAGGGCCTAAAAACATTTTGTGATAGATATTTGATGAGCTGTTTAATTCTTTTAAAAATTATTGGCATAATAGGCTTTTTATATATCCCCTCTTTGGAAGATAATTTTGGTAAATGTTTCTCTAAAGATAATCTCTTTCATCTATTTGATATATTCAAATGACTGGGATGATCTATGCATGTGCTATTTTGTTATGATTACAAAGTTTTTCTGTTTATCTGCTTAATACCCTCTTCTCCCATTTCTGTTGCTGATAATGTGTATTTTTATTCTCTCTCTCAGTTTAGTTTACTGTCTATTTTATTGGTCCTTTCAAAAAAATCTCTGTTTTGCTTTCCAGTATTTCTGGTACCTATTAACTTTATACCTTCCTATCTCTTTTTAGCACTTTATACTTTCTCAAATGAAGTTTGTTGAAGGAATAAATGAATGAAAACAGTTCCCTTGGGGATACAAGGACTCAGGCTTGTTTTCAAAATGGAGAAAAGAGAATCAGCAGAGAAAAGGAGATGTTAGACATCCCTGTCTCTCAGGTGTCAATCCTTGAGTTATCCCATGTCTAAAATTTCAGTCTACATGAATAATTTTCCTTTTGCAGATCCTAGCATATTTTTATCATTTAAAAATCAGTGTTGCATCTATCTAGTTGTTCAGATTGTAATCCTCACTTATAGGTAGGGCTACCTGATAAATGTTCAGACTTGGTGGAAGTCCTGAGAACTTTGGAATTTAGAAATGCGTAGAGTGGTCTGCCCTCTGTGAGCCACGTTAGAACTGACTCAAGCAGGAGAATGCAATGGAGCTGTGCAGAGGAGGGGCCTGGCTTGCTTCCTCCCCAAAGAGAAGCATTGCCAGCTATTTAGTGGCTTCTGCTTCCCGGCCCTGTTAGTACTCTGGGAATGACCTATGCAGCTGTGGCTCTGGAGGAAGGTGAGGGCGGGGAATTGAGCGGCTCTCCTGCCCAGGGAGCAAGTGCCACATCCCTGCCTGATTCCTAACTTCAGGCTCACATGGTTATGTCTTGCCCCCTTCCTGGAGACCGTGAGCGATACCCTTTGTCTGGCCTCCATTTTCACGCATAGCCTGTGCTCTGAAAAGCCGACTGGAAACTCTGCACTTGGAGGCAGGAAGGATTGTCCTCCAGTGAATGGGGGTCAGGCCGGCCTGGAAATGCCCACCCCTCAGTCCTCATCCAGTTGAACTGCAGCCTGGGACAGCAGCAGCAGCCACAGAACAGCACACAGGCATGTTACTTGTTGGGAAAGCTCAGACGGATCCTGAAGTAGCTGTCTGCCTGCTTGGCTGGGGCTGGGGTGGGCCGTGGGGCAGGAGAAGAGCCCTTCCCACAGGCCTCTCTTTCCAAGAGCCAGGAACTCGCCTTTAAATGTGCGAGAACCCTTGTTGAACTTTTCAAGTCCTTTTCAAAGTCACACAGGGCACGAGTGACCACGACCCTGAACACCCAGGCCCTGTACAACTTGAACTTTCTTAGCCACAGCTTCCCCCTCGAGGGATTAGACAGAAACTGCACATGAACAGTTTTCCAAGTCGGCTGGCCCGCGGCCTCTCCCTCTGAGATTTCCAGCTCATCTTCCCTTCTCACTTAGCAACACAGGGGCAGAAAGTGGCCTTTGCTCTCACAAAAGCCACAGGCTTCTCCTCTGGGCTGGCGATGCTATTGTTGAGAGTTCCTCCTCCTGCCTCGCTGATCAATAGACATGCCGCAGAGGCCTCCCACTCGGAGCTTATGCCTTGGGGGTTCCCGTCCTGGAGGCCCGGAGCCTGGGGCAGGCTGTGCCCCAGGAATGCAGGCCCTGGCTGCCCACATCTGCCGAGTGCTGCCTGCAGCTGTGCAGACCCGGGGCCCAGGCCGGGCCCATCCATCACCCGAGCCACTGCTGTGAGGACATTGTCTGTGCAGGATGAACCTCCCGTGACTCCGGCCGGGTCTAGACACCCCCGCCCGCACACCCGAGCTATCAGTCAACTGCAGTGAACTCCGTTTCACCTCCTGACCTCTCGTTCAACCCAGACAAACATGGAAGTGTGAACTGGGCCTCCCAGGGGCCAAGAGGCCTCTCACCCAGCTCGGCTCCACTTCCAGCCAGCATCAAACGTGCCCACTCCAACCCCTGCTGCTGCCATTTGTCCTCACACGTGTCACTGTGGCTACCAGGCAGCTGGGCTGGGCCTGGGGTCCCAGGCTTCTCCAGCCCAGTGAACGGTGCGGGGTCCACCGGTGCCTGTGCACCCAGCAGAAAGGTCAGTCCTGCTTGAAAAGAAGCAGACACAGTCGTGCTTGCCGCTGACCAGTTCTTGTAGAGTTTCTGGGAAAGAAACTCTGCCCAAAGCACTGGCTATTTCTAGAGTAAAAAGTACCCACAGTGGCTTCTCTGCCAGGCCTTGGGTGGAAGGGGAGGGAGCCACAGGGTCGGCCTAACTCTCACTAGGAGACCGATGCCCGTGTGGATCTCGGTGAAGGGCTGGACTTCTAAAGGTCTGGATAACACTGCCCTGAGAAGTTCAGCCACTTCTCTCTCTCTTTCTCTCTCTCTTTAAAAAAAGCCAGGGGTTGAGAGTAAATCAGGGCTGGGGACAGTGCCACTCGTTGCCTCTGCAGCAGGGAGCCTGGGCGATGGCTGCGTCTCACAACACAGGAGCCCCTCTGCTCTTCTCCTCCGCCCTCCCCTCACCGGGCGCCAGCAGCCCCAGCCGCGCCACTGTTTTCCCCTGGACGGTCAGGTGCAGGGCGCTGTTGGAGATGCGCCTTCATTCTTCACAGAGGCATTTCGGAGAGCTCTTCCAGGACTCTGCAGGCTCCAGCGCGGCCCTGCTCACACGCTCTGCTTCGTAGCCCTTCCCCTGACTGTGACACAGCAAAGCCCAAAACACCTCTTTTCGTCATTGACGGGGCGGTGGGGTGGGCGCGAGTGGCCACGTAGAGGTCCTGATGGAGCCGTCTGAGGAGGTCTCTGCCCTGATGCTGCGGGGCCCTGGGTCAAGGCTACAGGTCACATGGCCAGCTCCTGCTCTCCGGTGGATGCTGACTGCCTCTCAGGCTGAGGGTCACAGTGGCTCTTGGGGTGCTGTGGTCAGCTGGGGACTTCCCCAAATTCTGTGGGTACAGG
Organism: Urocitellus parryii; assembly: GCF_045843805.1. Lineage (NCBI taxonomy): Eukaryota > Metazoa > Chordata > Mammalia > Rodentia > Sciuridae > Urocitellus > Urocitellus parryii. The sequence continues at coordinate 3,311,955 of NC_135543.1, read as the reverse complement.
GGACCCTGAGGGCGCTTCTAGCAGCCATAGTGCTGCTGTGGGGAGCTCCCAGGGCAGCCTGAGAGGCTGGGGCATCAAGACGTACCCGGTTCACGGCAGAGTCCTGTGTTCAAGGCAGCTTCGAGGAAATGACATTTCTAGAGAAAAATAGAGCATTCGCTTCAAAACTACTTATTGAGCATTATTGGTATACATATTGGTAAGTGTTAATCATGGCAGGAAGCCTGGAACCACCAGCATGTGGGTTCTAGGGCCACTTCATGGTTTTCAAAAATGTGAGTAACTTCAGTTATTATAAAATATTTCATACTTTCCTTTTTTTTTGGTATCAAGGGTTGAACTTGGGAGCACTTGACCACTGAGTCTTATCCCCAGCTCTATTTTGTATTTTATTTAGAGACAGGGTCTCACTGAGTTGCTTGGCACCTCACTTTTACTGAGGCTGGTTTTGAACTTGAGATCCTCCTGCCTCAGCCTCCAGAGCTGCTGGGATTACAGGTATGTGGCATTGTACCTAGTTCACTTCATGGCTTTTATACTCTATTGTCCTGTTATAGCCATTGTGAACATTGGTATGTTGAGGACATCATTATTCCTTAGCAGGAAAAGCAGTCACAGTGTAATTGGACTTTCTAACTCAGGGCTTATAGTTGAATAGTGTGATATAGATGTAAAATATGACTTCTATTCTTCTAATCATATAGTACATACCAGTTTAAGTATGTGGGAGAACAATTGTAAACTTAATTAGTTTGATCATTGTTTCTTTGGTTTGAGTTACTGTTTTTCAAAATTCCTAAACCTATTTGCATTTCACAATTTTCCTGGATCTAAGTTTAAAAAGAGTAGGATCTTTCTTATGCTAAAACTCTCTATCCATCTAGGTGTTAAAATTGAATAATAAACAACATTATTGTGGTTTTGTTTGTTTTCTATCTTAGATGTGATGGTTTAGTATGAAGCATCCCCTGAAAATCTCATGATATCAAATGTAGCAATGCTCAGAGGCAAATGATTAGATTATGGAGCTGTAATCTCATTGGTGGGTCCATCTATTTGATAGGTTAATAATTTGAATGAATAACTAGATGGTAACTGTAGACAGGTGTGGTGTGGCTGGGTCATTCCTGGCATTCCCTTGGGCATTTAATTTTGCTCCTGGCTCCCACTGTGCCCTTCAATCCCTTTCTCTCTCTCACTGCCCGCCCCACCCCCCGACCCTGCTGTGCTTCCTGGCTGCCAGGAGCTGAGCAGCCTTCCCCCACCATCTCCCTCCACCATGATGTTGTGCCTCACCACAGGCCCAGAGAGCGGGATCAGCTGACCATGGGCAACCTCTAAAACTGTGGACCCCAAATGAACTTTCCCCTCCAAGGTTTTTAAGGTATTTTGGTCACAGTCATGTAAAGCTGGCTAATCTAGAAGGACTTGAAAAGGTGAAGAAGCAGTCACAAAGGCTTAAGTGAAACAGACCCGCCTAATGTGGGTGGGAAACGGAGCAGCTGGAACTCCAGGCCTTGCAGGCGGGAGGGTAAGTGGTACATTGGCATTAGAAAGCTGCTTGCCATTTCTTTACAAGTCAGCCATGCTCTGTGACCTTATGTCTTTATATTTCATGACCCAGCCATTCCACTTGCATGTATTTGTGCATGAGAAACAAAAAATGCATGTCCAAAAAATCCTCATTCAAAAATGTCCTTAGCAGCTTTATTCATAATAGGTAGAAAATGCAATTGAACCCGGGCTCCCAATGCAGGAGGATGGGATTGTCAAATTTTGTATATCCATACAGTGGAATACTACTCAGCAGTAAAAAGAAAAAAGTTCTTGATATGCTACTCAGAAACTTGATGCCAACTGAAAGAAGTCATACACAAAAGCACACACAAAGCTAATTCTTTTAGGCGAGGTCCAAGACAAGACAGACTCATCTATGGCAACCAAAGTCAGAGCTGCAAGTACGTCTGGCAGGATTTCCTGGGCAGGCGCACAGGGGTTTTCCGGCATCTCGTCAGAAGTGTGGGTTTCAACCACAGTACCCCACAAACATGTGCACTGTGGCATGGTCCAAGGAGATGGAGAGACTGCCCTCCCGATTGATAGTTACGCCTGTGTTGCGTGGATGGCATCCGTCCCTTCCACCCCATGAGTGTGTGCAAATAAAACTACAGTAAGTTTAGAAAGAAGCGCAGACTTCACAGGGGTATGCCTGTGTTAAAACTTGTCAGTCGTGTAGTATTTGTGCATTTTGCTGCATATAATTCATTCCTCAATAGAGAAACATGAGAAAAAGAAATAGTCCTGTAAAAATCAAAATATAATGAGAGGAATTCTGGAGTTCTTGTAGAATATGCTGTTTCAGAAAACTGTTCAAAATAAACAAAATAAATCTTTAATGACAAGGAGGCAGGTAGAGGCAAGAGTCTCAGAATCAAAGCCTTTATTCCGCGGTAGCACTGCAATATTAATTATTCACCACAGTCGTGTTCACCAAAACGTGTTCATTGGGATATTAAAGGGTATTCTGTGCAAAAACATTCTATGATCATAAGTGGGGAAAGTGTAGGTTAAACCACGTTAAATAAGATTCATTATCTAGGATTTCCCAAACCCTTTAAAATGCTAATTCTTTAGATGGATCTTGTCATGGGTGGAATTGTCCCCCAGCAGACATGCTGAAGTTCTCACCCCAGCACCTGTGAACACGACCTTATTTGAAAACAGGGTTTTTGCAGTTGTCATGAGTTAAGATTGGGTCCTAGAGGGTTGAGGGTTGGCCCTTTTTCCTGTATGGCGGGCGTCTTAAGAAGAGGAGGGAGGCTCTGAGAGGGAGGCACTGGCGAGAACGGCCCTGCTGTCTGGACCGTGAGGCTGCTGGGGGCTGGCAACACCAGAAGCAGGAAGAGGCAAGGCAGGACCCAGGGGGGTTCCTGGTGGAGGCTGCTCCTGGCCTGCAGAACCTGAGAGAGTAGACTTCTGCTGTTGTGGGCCACCCAGTGTGTGCTCCTTGTTGCACAAGCCCCTAGGAAAGGGCTATGACCATGTCACGTTTCCCTGAGGGATCTGGTCATCCGTCTCTCCACTGTCCAAGGCGCGTCCTGAAGGTCTGGGCAGCCCACTGTGGCCGTCCCTTTCTGCAAGGAAGACCTCTGCTTCAGCTGCTCAACTTATACTTTGAGAGCAGCAAGGGAGACAGAGACCTGGTCCCTAAAGAAGTCCACATCCCAGACCGGGACAGAGATCACACAGCAAGGTAGAACAAAGGTAGGAATCGGCGGGCTTTAAGATGGGGCAGTTATCCAGCTGGGCCTGATGCAGTCACAGGGCACTTCAGATAGCAGAGGACACTAAGGACTCTAAGAGGTGCTCAGATCAGAGGACAGGACCAGACAGATGGCAAGGGAGGGAGGGCTCAGCCGATCATGCAGGCTTTGAGGGTAGGGGAAGAGGCCTCAAGGTAAGGACTGCCGCGGACTCTAGGGGCTGAAGAGTGGTGTTGTGGTTTAGGTGGGAGGTGCCCCCAGAAGCTCAGGTGTGACGGTGCCAGGAAGTTCAGAGGTGAGACAAGGGGTTGTGAGAGCCTCAACCTCTCAGTGCACTGATTCCCTGGTGGGATTAACTGGGTGGCGCGTGGCTGGAGGAGGTAGGTCACTGGGGCTGTGCCCTTGGGGTTTATATTTTGTCAGTCTCTCTGTTTCCTCGTGCCACGTCCTGAGCTTCTCTCCTCCACCACACGCTTTCCCCAGGATGTTCTGCTTCTGCTTGGGCCCAGAGCTATGAAGGCGGCCATCTGTGGACTGAGACCTATGAAACCCTGAACCCCCAAAGACACTTTTCTTCCTCTAATTGTTCTTTTCGTATTTTTCAGTTGCAGCCACAAAAAACCTGACTAAAACAGATGGGCCCCCTCCCCAGTGCCCAGGAAAGAACGCAGCCTGCCCTCACCTCGCCCTTCTGGGCCACAGCAGAGCAGAGGACAAGTCTGTGTGGCCTCGGGCCTCTGCCTCGGCCCTGATCTCCACCAGCAGCAACAGGAAGCTAATGCAAGCAGGAGATCAAGTCATTTTTTCTTGAGTTTCAGAAAGTTTGACTTTTGAGGAAGAAAGCTTAAATTTTAGCTTCTAGTTTCTTGGTTTCTATTATTTCCAGAATACATAACTTTGTCTCTTCATACTTAGGAAAGACTCCACACAAGTGCTTCCTCCCTGGCAAGAATGATACCTGCAGCACCATGTTTCCCGTGCCTTCTGCCTTGTCCTGGGAGAGATCTGACCTCTGAGCACTGTGCTCGCAGCTTCCTGTGTAGACCTACACTAGTTCATGCTTTTCCCAGAGCTTGAAATCATCCGGATCATTTAGTGTGGCTGGAGCAGGTCATCAGGACCTTGGGGGAGACTCCTAATTTGTCATGAGTTTGCTGCTTTATCACCTGTTCTCTTTTCTCTCCTTTCCCTACTCCCCTGGAGGCTCCAGGTTCGGTGTTATTCCATCTCCTGGGCTGCCTGATCTGTATGAGCTCTAGCATCTCACCTCCCACTTGCAGACACAAACGTCTCATCATGGCTTGGCCACCATTAAATCCACTTGAGTTGCCATAACAAAATACCTAGACTGGGTAGCTTATAAACACAGAATTTATTTCTCACAATTCTGGGAAGCCCAAGATCAGGGTGCTGGCTGATTTAGGGTCTGCTGAGTGTCCTGGTTCCAAGGTGACCATTTTTCCACAGTCTTTACTTGGTGAAACAGAGAGGGAGCTCTCTGGGGTCTCTGTAGGGCACCAGTAATCACCTCCCAAAGGTCCAGCCTCCTAATTCCCCTGCCCTGGGTTAGGATTTCAACATGCGAATTTCGGGGGCCTATTTTGAGACTGCAACAGTCACTGAATAGGGATTTGACAACTGCCACGCTTAGGAGCCTACGAAGCCTGTTCCCTGGATGTAAACCCCCACATTGTTTGAATCTAGCTCACAGAGCCGGGTTTGATAATCCAAATCAAACCATCCTAATTTTAAGGATAAGTGCTGGAAAGCTATGATTATTCTCTGCATTCCTTGGTGAAGGCAGGGAAACAGAAGCAACCTGCCCCGTTCCAAATGCAGTTGAGTTTCTCCTGAGAATGGCTGTGTGAACAGAGATGCTTCCTAACCACCCCAGCCAACCGGGCTCCCACCTAACCATGTCTCTGTGCCTCTTCTCATGGCCAACAACAGCAAATGCCAGGTCTCCAGGCAGGGCCCCACCTGCCAGTTACCCAAAGTGAGCAAGCAGACTTAGCTGTTGTGAACTTCACAGGGATTTGGCATCAGGGTTCTAACATATCCAAATGCATTTCAACAGGGAAGTAAAGATCCAAGTCACTGGTCTGGGAATGGTGTCTTCCCCGTCCTTCCCATGTTGACCTTGGGGCTCAACTCCAACCTGTACCTGGGCACTCTGAGGGCTGCGTGCTTCAGGGAAACCACCAACAAGGCACCCAGTAAGCACACAGCTGCAGTCATTGAGAAAATATTGAGGACACAGCCACGTGCCCACACTTGTGTGCACACGCACGTGCTCATGCACAGCCCAGGCATGCACACCTGTGTGATGATACCTGCACACATATACACAGTGCGGCCACTGAGCATGGGGGTGCATGGGCACACCAAGGCACAGGAGGTAGTGGAGCAGCCATGCTGTGTCATCAGACAGAGGAACAGCCTGTCTCCCGAGGACCTGGGCAGGACAGTGAGCACACTGGGTCACGGGGAGCTCCGCCAGCCCCCTCTCCACACCTGAGCAGGTGGCTGGACTTCCCCTGGGCAGCAGAGCAGTTTTCTCCTGGGCAGGAGGGCACTCTGGCGGCAGGATCAGCCTATCTGTTGTTTTGGGGTGTGCGCAGGGTGACAAATTAGGAAGGGTACGCTCAAAGGTTATTCAAATATTTCAAATCAAGCATGTTTGAGCTTGGAAAGGCCAGGGAACATTAGTCAAATGTCAGCACCAAGACACCTCGTAGGCTTTCTCTATGTGTTTGCTGAACAGAGGCGGCTTAGGCTCTGTGGGACCTGTGGTCACCCCCGTGTGAAGAAACGCAGAATCATGCCCGGGCGCCAGGAGCACCGGGAACCCAGACAGAGCAGAGTGGACAGAGGCGCTTAGCTCACCCCAGTGATCCCTGCGAAGCAGGTACAAAGGCAAGTAGGGTCCTGTCGACTGACAGGGCCGGGGTCTCGTTCCACTCCTGCCCCTCTTGGGAAGTTAGATTACAAGGGGGAAATGTTTTACATAAAATGATTTTTGCAGAGTAATGACAGAAATGATAATCTGCTGGTGAAGGGCATCAGTCACAGTGATGGAACGCCCTCCTGCAGGATTCCCGCGACCGGCCACTTCCCCAGGAGCGGGTCTGCTCCCAGCCTCAGCCCTGCACCCCTCTGACGCCCCTGAGACGTCCTTCTTGGGGAAGGCCCGGCTGTCGGGGCTGCCTCTCGCTCCTTCAGCTGCTATCAAAACAGTGCAGCAGCCCCAGTCACAAACTCAAGAGTCTTTTGACAGCAGCAATTAAGCAACTTAATTAATGAGTGAATAAAAATGATAATATTTACTGAATGGGAGCATCCTGTTTTGCATTTTTATTCAAACTCTGCACCTGAAGAACACCACCGAGGGAAGCTCCCGGCCCCGCGTGGTGGGACGTGCTCTCCTCTCCCTTGCTCAGTTTCTCTGTGTCTGTCCCCTTGCCGCAGTCTGGCTAGGCACAAAATCACGAGCCACTCAAGCAGGAACAAACTTTATTTTTTGAAACTGCCTCCAATGCCCCGTAGGCCCCCGGGAAGAATCCGGATCGACCCACGCGGTGTTCTCCCAGACCCCCAGAGGAAGCTCCTCCCCCGGAATTCCCTCCTACTGTACTTCCCCAACCAATGGGAACTCTCCAGGAGCCCCTTAGCAGGCCCCCCCAGGTGGACAGCAGGAGTCCAATATCCATATGAATGCAAATCTTAACATAATCATGTCATCTCAATGGCTACCTGGCGTCACCTTTCAACCCAAAATGCCATGCGTCATATCACTTGGCTGTGGCTCTTAGCATCCCCTGTCACTGATGCCTTGGGTTTTGGTCTCAGTGGCACCCAAGGGTGACACACAGGATGTCAGATGCTCCTGAATGAGGACAACCCTTCCCTGCTTCAGGGAGGAGTGAGCTTCCATCCTCCTCATGGTCTTGGTTCACCCCTGAGAAACCTCTTTCATACATGAAGGACAATTTCATGATACTTTTCTGAGGCTGAACTTTACATCAAAGTGGGTGATTAATTACTGATAAGGGCATAATAAAACATTAATGCATTTTGTAATTAACCAGCTTAGGGATGACTTCTCCCATCTCCTCATGAGTGACATGCTCACAAGCACACACACACACACACACACACACACAGAACTTTTTTAAAAAAATTCTTTATTTGGCTATTAATCTCAGCAGTGCCCTCAATACATTACATTCTTTTTAAAAGCCACATATATTTTCCTCAATGAAATATATAATCCATCTCGAGTGTAAGGAAAGCCCCATACATAATTATTTCGTCGTGACAGACAGTGAGTTTTTCAGCTATTATTTTTGACGGTGCTGTCATGGATGCCAAATGTATATTGTGGTGGGAGCCAGCCAAAGTCGGAAACCCACCTGGAGAGCCGTCTCCTTTTTTCTCTCAGGAAAGGTTCCCAAGTTTGACAGGCCACCATTCTGGTTAAGCTTAATTAGTCAAGAGAGAAAAATAACTGACTTCAGAGTGTTACGTTTGGGGCTCCCCCTCTCCCCCCTTCCCACTCAGAATCTGACATTCTTTGGAGAAGATGAAGTTCAACATGGGATCTGTGTTTCGTGCTTTCCAACCTCCTCGGCGTCCTCACGTGGGACCGACTTCACAGGCCCGTCTTTTGCCTCCCTGTGCTGGGAGCACTCTGCTGAGTTGGCCCATGGAGCACTGGATTCTGCCCCTGCAACTGGGTGGAATGAATGCTGCTTCGAGAAACTTGGATTTATTTCAGGCTGAAATTGGTTAAATGGGAGCAAATAGAACTTGGGTGGACTGGAGGAGAATGTCGCCCAGTATTGGGTGAGCCATGGCCACTTGTGGTTCCTGTGCCTCTTGCCCATGCACCCCACATGCTGGTTGGCCTTCGCCCTGGGACTTGTCCTGGCTGATGGGACACAAGTAAGCTGGGTGCACACTAAGGATAACCTGAACTTGTGTGTGTCCACTTTCTCTCTCAAATGCCTGCCTCTGCCATGGGCATACTGGCTGCTGGGGGGCGTGGCAGATGCAGGAGAAGCAGGGGTCTCCCCAGCTTGGCCCTCTCTCTCAGCCGGGTCCCAGTCTAGCCGTCAGCTGGCTGCAAATGTGGGTGTGAGCTGGTCTATCGCCTGAGCCGCACAGCGAGCATCTAAGCTCAGGAGAAATCGTGAACTGGCCTGCTAAGCGGCGAGCCGGTGAGGTCTGGGAGTTTGTGGCTGGTTCCCCGACACCCACGGCTTTCCAACACGGAGGTCTGAGTCAACTCAGTGCCAGCTCCTGTGCACCCACTGTGCGCAGGAAGAGCCATTGGCAGCTCAGGGTCCTACTGGGAACACTGCTCTGGAGCAGGCAGGTAAGAAGACAAGGGAAGCGTGGCCCTCTCACGCTTGCTGTAGACAACGAGAGCAGATGTTCCTGAACCACTTGCTTCTCTCTGTGTTTCTCACGCCTTGCCAATCTTCAACCTCTTTGCACGTCATTGAAGCTTCTGACTGGATGGCCATGTTTTCTGTTAGACAGTGGGCACAAGGTTGTCATCTCTGTCCTCCCGTGGCCTGGAAGAGGGACCACAACATATGGCCCACAGGCTTGTTGGGTGAAGGTCTGTTGGGGACTTAGAGAGGTGAGCAAGGGGTCTGGGCAAGGTGGCAAAACTTCAAGGTGGGAGGGGCAGGCTGTGCCCAGAGGCCACTGCACAGGTTTTCTGTGGCTGTGAGCGGGCAGTCATGCTTCAGCCAACCAGCTTCCTGCCTCTGTCATGTGCCCCTACTTAGTTCTGGACAGGAAGGGATGGATTCCCATAGGAACTCCCATGATGGCCTTGAGAGAGTCGGCAGGAAGCCAAACCTGGCAGAAGTCAAGGAGAGACACTGTCTGAGGGGCCTGGTCCTGCAGGGGTCTGTGGGAGGAAGTGCAGAGTGGGAAGAGGCCCTGCAGGCTCCGATGCCCACAGGCGGGTGGGAAGGCTTGGGCTCTGGGGTCGGACACAGCTTGATTCGGTTCTGGTTTGTCAGTTCCTTACCTGTCAGCTGGTTGTCCTGGGGGTTAACAAGGAAGTCCACAGAGGATCTTACACCTCTGCTTCAGCATGGCCAAGATCGGGTGGACGGCAGCCAACACCCTTGTTGTTGTGGGTTTACGCCCCGTCCACTTACCCTCAAGTCCAGTGTGGCTGAGCCTCCATCAGGAAAGGAAGAAGCATGGGGGAGGCCACCTGGGGGCTCTCAGGCACTTACAGAGGCAGTTTCAAGGGTGCTGGGATCACTCTGGGGCAAGACCCTGTGAGTCTTCTTGCTGTGGTTACCGAATTCGACAATCCTAACGAGGCATGGCTCCAGAGGCACCGTCCAGTGAATCACGGAGTCATGGATCCTAAAGTGAAAATGGACACCCAAGCCAGCACCATCGTGCAGGTGTGAATGGTCATGGGAAGGTGGCCTGGTGTCAATGGGACCTCACACACGAGTGCCTGGGCTTTGGAACCCCGGCCCACTGCTACCCAGAATTGTCCTTGGGCAAAACATTCAACTTCCATCAGACGCACATTTGACAAATGGTGTGCTTATAACTCCTCTTTCCCTGCCCCAATCCTGTCTCTGGTCCTGACCCTCTCCCTCTCTGTCCACTTCCTTTCTCCCTCCTCTCTCTCAGTTAAAGTGACCCGCAAATACAGCAGAGCTCATGAAAGTGCTCTGAAGTCTGTGAAATGCTCACAATAACAAGGCTCCTGTTACTCACATTTATTGAGGCTTTCCTACATGCCCTGTTCTGCCCTAAGTGTCTCTCTCCTGTCATTGAATCTTCAGGACAATCACCTGGGGGGACACTGCTCCTAGTTTTTCAATGTTCCTTCCTGTCAACATGATATCTTCTGTTTCATTTCATCCCAGACGATCTGACTGTCCATACTTCCAAGCACTGGATCACAAATCTGTTGTGTGTGTTGAGATGCCCCCTCTCTCCTTTAGGTCATTTCCTGGGTCTCTTAGATCTTTGGGGGGCTGTGGGCCATTAATACAATTGAGGGCCAACTGGCTGCAAACTGGTGGTTGAATTCAAACCAGGCCCATTGGGCACATGATATCTCTCATTCCCCCAAAGAGAGCCTGCTCCTATACAATCCCAGGACGCGGCTTGCTCTGTACATGGAGCACCCTGACCAGAAGGGCCTCATCCCCTCCAGGCCTCTCCATTCAGAATCCCAACTCAAGGCGAGCAGCGGGGGTTCCAGCCCAGAACTGTCCCCTCTCTAGATCCGTTCAGCCTTCCTGTGGGTCAGACAGGCCTGGAGACTCTCCCCGAGCGGCCCTCTGACTGCTCTTCTGTCATTGCCATCTCAACTGCAGGTGCCGCCCCCAGTCAAAGCCAGCACTAGTGAGCTCTGTGACCAATGCCACATTCCTCGTCTCTGCCCTCACTGGGCTCAGTTTCCCAGACACTTTATACCTCCTTCAGTCTGCCCTAAAAAGTGACAGCTGGACCTCTCACAGCAGAGCCATCTGGGGACACACTCTCTACGCTCACCCCGGCAGCCTGGTCTCCCTGCTCTCCTCCCCCGCAGGATGAGGTTGGGTTTCACGTGCCCCACCCGCAGTGTGCCTGGAGCTCCCTCCAGCCAGCTGCCCAGGCCACCCCTGCTGGGCCTCCCGGGGCTTAGATGGGCCAGGGGCACCCTCACCTGGCCTGTGCTCCAGGTTCTGTGGGCAGATGAAGCATGAAAGCGACTCCCCACTCCCAGCCACCTGCTAGCTGATGAGTGACACCATTTAACAATGTTTTGAAAAGAGGGATTTAAAGTTGTTTTGAAAACTGAGGGAAAAATACAAATGTTTGCGTGTTAAACATTTTGCCCAAATACTAAAATGTTAATGTCTTTTTATTATGACAGTTCTACAGGAAAGTGAGCGCCAGCCCGCTCGGTTGTCAATGAAAATCTTTGCGCTGAGTTTGGTAAACATTATGGCATCAGGAAGGCAGCTCAGGAAAAAGTTTAAAGGCAAGAAAGAGAAGTGTTCAACGTTTTCCTAGTTGTCCCAGATCACTCACTGGTCTGTCTGCTCTTAATCCAGTGATTAGAATGAAATTCAAATTATACCCGTATGCATCCTGTATTTGTTACTTATTATTTTCTCTGATTATAAAATATATAATTTTAGTAGAAAATTTGGAAAATACAGAAGAATAAAATAAAAACCAATTTCAGTTCATAGGAATAATTATATATGTGTCATATTATAGTCATATTTATATTCATATATTCATATATATATATATATATATGTATACACACACACACACATACAAACATACACACATATGATGGGCACAGTGCTAACTTGTTATTTTCATCCAAGAAAATCAGTGAAAGCGAATGATCTGGAGCTTCAAGACAAAATCCCACGAGGACAGAAATCTGACAGTGATGGTGGATGGTACACCCATATCATCTTGAGGTGTCTCTGTTACTTTTAGTCCTAATGTTTGAAACTACAGTTTAGATGATACTTTAAATATTAGTGGCAATCGGAGTTTCTCTCTCAGTATTATAATTTTCAAATGAGGGGCCTTAATTATTTTTATTTTTCTTCATTACATGAATGCATGTGTACTCTATTAGAAAAACTAGACTACAAAAAGGAAGATGAGAAAATAGAATAATACCCTCCTCACTTGGAGATGAGTACGGTATCTTTTCAAGTTTTGTTTCTATTCATATAAGATATATATGAACATAGGATCATTCCTCTCTACCTACATGTTGCAAGGTAGTGAGATTCAACTTTATGACGAATAGTGTGTTGTGTGATCTTCATGGATATATCCCACAGGATGCCTTTTGTCAGCTGTGTTGTGCTCCACCTTCTAGTGTGAGCAGACTCTTAGATACCTCCGTAGTGCTATCATTCTGTGATTTATAATGAAGCCATAAACACAACTTGTAGCTAGATACTGATCGATCCTCCTACCTGTCTGTTGCTAAGTAATACACAGAGGTGGAATTTGAAGGACAAGGGAACAGCTCTGTCAGGTTCCGCAGATATCGTCATATTGTCCTACCGTGACTTACTTAGCTATCTTCCCATCTCTTGATATTTAACACATTGCAACAAATATCTTTCACTGAATTTTTATATGGATATGGATTGTTAGGTTAGAATTCTTGAAGGGGATTACAGGGCCAGAGGAGAGAAAAACTAAAGGCTAAGATGGAAATTGCCAGATGGCCCGCCCGGGACTGGAGTAACAGGGCTTGCCCTGAAGACTCGGGCAGGCACAGAGCAAGTGCTCAGCTGCTCATGGGCGCCATGCACAGCTGTCAGGGGCGGCCCGAGGGAGCCCAGGGCTAGGCTGCTGTTTCACAGGGATTCAAAGAACCAAGAAAACCAGTGAAAGGGACTGACGTGTCTCACCCCAAAGTCAGACCACACACAGAAGTCTGACCTGGAGGACTCTCCGATCCCACCTTCTGCGAAATGAAGGGCTGTGCTCAGTAAACCGGGGCTCAGGAGTTCCTCTTCCTGTCTTTGCTTTTCTGCATCTCTAAGATCTAGCATCTCCTATTCCACGCAGAACTCTATTCTCTCTTGCTAGCGAATGAATGCTTTCTGAGGCCCTCCCTGTGGCCAACCTCTCCACCATACAGGGTCCCTCTGGGTCTGACCAGATAGAAGTAAATTATTTTAGCATTTTTATTGTCTTTTCCTGGTTTAGTGAAAAGGCACCATCCTGATACTTGATGCAAGGAAGGGTTGAGAGAGACCCTGCCAAGCAATACCCGGGTGAGCTGTGATGCGGAGGAGTCGGGAGGGAGTGTGCAGGAGCTGGGTGTGCAGTGGGAAAGGGCGCGGCGACGAGAGCCTTTCCGCGCAGAGCTCCAAGAGCTTGCTGTTGGTCACCATGGTCACACAGCAGCCTGTGTGAACTTAGGATGAGCATCTTCGGGTCAGACTCTCACCAGAACTGCACACAAACACACTTGTGAAAGGAGGCAGGAGCAAAATAAAAGTTGCCATTAATAATGGAGCTGGTGGCTCTTGGTGACTTCTCAGGTCAGGCCATCCTGCTTTGTGGGTTGAGGACATGGAATCTACGGGAATGATGTGGGGACTTTGCATGAGAACATTACAACAGGAGAAAGGGCCCACAGGAGGTGGTGGGTTTTGAAACACCACGCTGACGGCCCTGTGAGGCAGGGCGCTCTGGTTTTTGTGTCCCTCTATTTCTCACCTCCCTCAGGCCAACCAGGAGCAAGAATGGCACTGGGGGCTGGCGCTGCCCTTGGACGGTGGTGGGGCTGGAGGTGCAGGGGGCTGGAGGCATGGTGCCTGACCTGGAAGCTCCCGGTGTAGGAGGCAGGGGCCGCGTCAGCTGAGGACCGCGGCGAGCCACACATACGGGCAGGCACCGGGTGGGTTTCAGCTGCTCTTCCCACTCCATCCTCCCGTGGCCACCTCGACACCTGGAAAATCATGTGCAACACCAAGCAACCACAGCTCTCTTGAAGACATCTGGGATTTGCCGTAGTTCTGTGGGTTTCCTGAGGGGTCACATCACACCTCTGGGTGCCTGTGGTGGCACTGGAACTTGCCCTCAGAAGAAAGTCCCTGGAGAAAACAGGAGGAGTGGGGAGGCTGGTGGGGTGCCCTCCACGAGGGAAGGACAGACACTGCCAGCCTCTGAACAGTGCCTGGGCCTCCACAGTGCCTGGGCCTCCACAGTGGAGGTTTAAGGCAAAGGCGCTCTGTCCTTCGGCGGGTGGCTTCACTCGGGCAAAAGCGTCACACCCTGCCCTTGCCACCACATGTCACTGTCCACAATTACTCATCATCTGCAGATAGACAGCCCTGGAGGAGATCATCAATTGCCAATGCGGTTCAGCAGATACACTTCATAAATTTTAATTACGTTCCCACTGAAAATGAATGGTCAGAAAATATAAAACATCTGCCATCCAGATCATTTACATTTTTCATACAATAAATCATCAACAACATCCAAAACCTTGGCTTAAGTCACGTGAGTGTAGGAGGTCACAGAGAAGGGACGCCGTCCATCCTGTGACACCGTGTGGGCCTCAGCCCTTCCTGGGGGCCTGGGAAGCAGGGTGAGGAGATGGGGACCGTGTGCTCCTGATGTGGAGAGAGCGTTTTGGCCAAGTCCTCATGAGTAGAAATTCTCCAACTCAACGAGTTCTTGCTCGTTGATCTGTCTACTATAATTTGACTTTAGTAAAACAGGAGCTTCTTAAAATGAAGGGATATCTATCTGGTCAACTGTGACTGGAAAAGCAGGTGTGTACCACTCAAGCAACTTGTTGGTCTACACTGCGGGTAGCATAAAGAAGCAGCTTCACTTCCAAAAATAGACTGTTATGTCTTCATGAAAGTCCCTCCTGCCTCTGAGTGTCTCCAGGTCGTAGAGCGTGCTGGGGGCATCTCGTGGTGGGGGCATCTCGTGGTGCTGGGCCCCTGAGCAGCCCTGTGGTAGGCAGGGCCCTACCACCCACGATGAGAAGGCTCCGGAACACGGTGCCAGGCTGAGGGTTCCACACCTCAGCTACCGACGGCAGCTCTGTGGAAGCAGCTTTAGTGTCCCAGGGAACACGGGACAGCTGCTTGATGTCACCCAGCTCTTTTATCCTGTGAGTTTTCCATTTTCTGTCTTTCCCCAAACCCTTCCTCCGGATCCCACCTACAGAGCAGGAGTGGGGAGCGGTCCTCCTGTGGCAGTAGAGGTGGCTCCTCTGTGGGCTCAGTGAGGCCGTGACACCTGCAGGTCCTCGCTGAGCAGGGGATCCACATGGAGCCAGGTGCACAGGATGAGCAGCCGCTGACATTTTTGGGTTATTGATATTAAAAATGGCAGGTGACCATTGTCTTCTTAAAGGTCAAAAACATGGATTCAACACCCTAATTTTCCAGTGGAGGACATGGAGCCATAGAGGTCATGGGCTGCCCAAGGTCAGGGGCTGAGGCACACGCTCTGTCCTGTTCTTCCCTCTGTTGGGCCGCGGTGGGCTCCTCCGGGTGCAGCACATACCACAGAGCACTCTTGTGTGCCGGAGAGTCGGACTGGAAATGGGTAAAGAGTGGTACAGGTGTGGTCCACCTCTCAGTGAAACAACCCAAATGCTTTATGTGGAAAAATGCAGACGGCACTGAGCAGGCCATGAGAATAAAGCACGCTCATGCTGGCAGGTGCTATCTCCAGGACAGGGCCCTGGGGGTGGGTAGTGGACGCACACAGCCCTGGCGCCTTCTCAGCCTGCTGGAGGCTCTCCTCTGTCCTGCCTCAGGACCACGCCATGTGCACCAGTCTCCTCACCGCGACCACTTTGAATGACACTGTCCAAAACAAACACCTGATACAAATCTAACTCCCTTCAAAATCCTGATCCTCTACCCCTGGCCCTAGCAGGGCTTTCTCTCCTCCTTCTGGCAGGGTCTTGGGTGGTTTCCAGCAATGACCTTGGAGTTAACTGGGCAATTTGTGGTTGTTATGTGCCATTTTGGGGGCAGAGTTCAGGTGTTCGTGTTCTTGTTTTGGGTGGGGTTGGACGTGGTTCTCCCGAGTTCCGCAGCTCTGATTGCAGTGGAATGAGCTTGTGAGCTGCCATCCTGTTCTCCTCAAGGTTTGCTTCCAGAGCTGGTCTAAAGTCACGTGCCCTGTGCAGAAGCGAACTCGAAGTCGCCACGTTGGTCTGGATAATTAAGAATGAGAATTCCATCACACTGCTGGAGTGGAGTGGAACAGAATGCCACTGATTTGTCACTAGCATATTTCTGCTGGGGGAGCTTGGCACTGTGACCATTTCTGACAGGTCTAGCATTCTCTAGAAAACCGATAGTCCTATCTGCCTAACAACAAACACTCAGCACACCTGTGGAATTTAACATTGAGGGTGATTCTATTTTTCCATCTTATTCCGTTTGATGGATGCTTCTGGCAGTGTAAAATTATAAAATATTTCTCTCCCATAATTCTCTAAAAACAGAATATTTTTTTAAAAATAAATGTTTTTTTTTAAATTAAATAATATTTTAGGTTGAAATTGTCTATAGTTTCTATTTTCTTTTCAAACTTTGTTTTCTGGATACTTCTGAAACAAAATCTATTTATTACACATGAAACTATAAAACTATAAGCAATTAAGATATATTTTGGAGAAGGAAAAAAAGGAACTATTAACACTTTCTCTGGCCTAGATGTTAAGAAAGTCCCCATGAGAAATCTGAGGGAGGAGAGAAGGGCGATGATGTTCCGGGCACCGGGTCTGTGCTCAGTGGGCGTGGGGGTATGGGGATGGCACCTCCCCTGGAGGACATGAGCACACAGTGTCACAGAGGCGTGAATTCACGGTTTCGGCCTGGTTTGTGTTCATTATTGCAGACAGCGTGGAGACACATCCACAAGCACGCTACGCACCAGCGTCCTGTCTCCTTCCGATCCACGGAGATTTCTCCCCGTGCGCATGAGTCTCCTCAGTGTCAGGAGCCAGGGCACCGGCGCTTGTGATCCCAGAGCAGGGTCATCTGAGGACCAAGGATGGAGCAGAGAAGAGGGGGTCCAAAGGTGCAGGTGGTTAGCTCCAGCTGTGACACCTACTCTGCTCAGGCAGATGTGCCTAGGGTAGGATGAGCAGAGGGAAATGGAGGATGAGGTGAGGTTGCCGTAGACTTCATTAATGATACAGTAAGGGCTACCCACACCTGAGGAATGAGATGTCACTCAGATGTTCCTTACCCAGGACTGGAGCGGCCTTTCCCCTGGTACCTCGCGCTGACGATGAGGGCAGTGGAGTGACAACCCAGAGGGCCCCTGGGGGACTCTGCCGACTTACACAGGACCACAGCCAGCCCTCCTGGGACTGGCTTGCGGGTTGTTTCCAGACCCAGAATCAACTGCAGGGGCTTAAAGGTCACGTGGCTGGGTCGGTGGGGCTTGTCACTTCTCTGTTTAAATCCTAGGGTACAGTCCCTGTGCATGTGAAATGTCACTGTGTGAACTTGTTACAAGAAATTTGTTCCTGTGATGCTGTCCTTCTGTGTGTGACCAAGACAAACCCACAAACAGAAACAGAGGCTGGTCCTCTTAACTCTTCCTCCAACAGCTCTGTCTACGGCTTCCTGAGAATTCCCTAACGCCGTGTCGATCACTTCTTAAAAACAAACTGCAATGAGAGAAACCATGGAAGTGATCAATCTGTGACCTGTGCTGCTGTCCGCGGGTCAGCCGGAGGTGGCGTGGGGATGGCGGGTCCCAAGGTTCCAGGTACCTGCACTGGATACACAGACTCGACTTCCTCTATTTTAAGAGTCTGGTTCCGACGTTTCCAGAGCACTGTTCTCCAACATGACAGGCAGCCAGCTTTGTAACCGTCTCACAAATCCTGTTCCAACTTTCATTAGTCATTTGTTTCCCTCAGCTTAATTGCCTTGCAAGTCTTCAAAGCAGGTGAAGCGCTGCTCAGCCAGGAGTGTGCGTTCACAGAACAGGGTGGTGGCTCTCGGCAGGCTGGACCCACAGGGCCTGGGCCACTGAATTCTTCTCGGCGTGGTTTCCTTCAGGGCCCTTGGGGCACTGAGTCCTTTACCCACAGAGAAGTCAGCATCCCTGAGGTCCCGACCTTCTGTGCCTTGGTGCCCTCTCTTCTGATGGCTTCCAGTTACTAGGCCAGCTCTGCTTTTCCTGACCATCATGCGATGCATCTGGCGCTCTGGTGTCCTCGCCGAGGTTCGCTGCTCCCCAGGTCCTGCTTTAACTCATGGAGTCCTGTCTCACACTCGACCTGCGCCCGGCCTGTGCGGAGGAAGTGCTTCTCCTCAGCAACCTCTCTGTTGTGTCCTCATAGCTATTTCTAGTTTGGCCTAATAATCCAGCCTAGGCAGCTTCCATCTCCCTAGCTCGGCCCCTACCTGGTCCAGCTTCTGGTCACTTCTAACATTGGGTTACCTAAGAACAATGACAAACAATGACCCCAAACACCAAGAGACAAACAAACAAAAACAAACCATGGTCGTCCACCATGTGAATAAATTTGATTTTCCTTAAATTATTCCATTAACACCTATGAATTTGATTTTTCACCAAATCTGAGATGATAATTT
Source organism: Urocitellus parryii (assembly GCF_045843805.1). Taxonomy (NCBI): domain Eukaryota; kingdom Metazoa; phylum Chordata; class Mammalia; order Rodentia; family Sciuridae; genus Urocitellus; species Urocitellus parryii. The sequence goes on along the minus strand of NC_135543.1, from coordinate 3,293,561 downwards.
CTCAAAACACAAATACATTCTTCCTCCTGTGTTTTAGGGAAAATCATGGCCACTGAGAGTATTGAAAGAACCGTAGACTTCTAGATGGGGCTGAAGGCACTGTAGTGCACGATTTGTGTCTTACAATTTGACGGGATTCGTGCCTGGCTCCAGCACGCTGGTGGCTGGGGCACTTCTGCGCTCCTTCCCCGCTCTCCCTCTGTGTCTCCTTTGATCACAAATCACAACTCGCCTGGCCATGTGCCTGCCTGTGCGTTTTGTTTGGTGTGTGTGCTGTCAAGATGGTATATTGAGTCTGATGGGAAGGCTAATCATGGACCCACTGAGAAAATATTAATTTTTATTGGAATCCCTGCCATTTTGTGAGCTCATAAGAAATAAGGAGTCAGCCCAGATTATATCTCTATTCTTTATGAAAACAAAGCCCCTTTGGTAAAGGTCTCCATTTCCCCATTGTCCTATGTGAGGTTAGGGTTGCAGGATCGGGGACGGGGGTGACCCAGGTTTCCCAGAACATCTTTTACCCCCCAGTATTTCATTATTTAAAAATTTTGATGACACAGAAACAAAGTATTCATGCAAAAATTGCTCTGGTTGATTCCTGCTCCCCAAATCTCCACTGTGACCCCACCCCTCTTCTTTTGGCCGTAGCAATCCTGATTTCTAGAGCTGCTTTCTCATCGATGATTTGCTCTCTCCTTCCAGATTATTGAAACCATTTTGCCATGATTTTTTCTTCTGATTTGGTAAAGCCAAGTGCTCTGTGCTGTTTCACTTGCAGTGCTTCTTCCCCCCGACGGTTTGCACCCTGCCTTCTTGTCCTGGTGTCCAGAGAACCAAGGCCTCCCCACCCGACAGGCTCACCTTCTATACCAGCTCAGGGACTTTCAGGTTTCCTGCCACAAAGCCAACTCCAGCTGTCTGAGATTTGGGCTTATTGAGAAGTCTCCAAGAGATAGAGTGATCATGTCATTTGTTTTCAAAATCAAGAGATTTGAGAAAAGGGAAATATTACTAATCTGTGCCACCAAGGTGCCTGGGATCATCTCAGCCAAAAATGGAGACAATTCCTTCTTTTCTGCTCTCCCTTCTCTGCTTCCCTTGCTGCCTCCTATTATAGGGGTCTCTCTCTCTCTCTTCCATCCATCTATCATTTTTCTGTCATCTCCCACATGTAAGCACTAAATGACTAGTCAGTCAGCAGGCCTCACCACCAATCGTTGATAACAGAACAAGTCAGTGCTGGACTCACTCCCCACGCCCTCGAGTTGGTCCACAGTGGGAAGGAATGGGCAGGGTGCAGGTCCGCTGACTTAGTCCTGGTGGGCTAGCGTGTGCTCCTCCTCACACAGGTCCCGGGGGTGGCTCTGCTCTGCTGTGACATGAGAGCTGGAGCTCTACTCGCCTGCCTTATCCTTTCCGCATTCCTGAAATGACCATTGCATCTGCCTGCTAACCAGAGGGAAAGGAGGAGGGCCGAGAAGTTTCCATGCTCTCACAGACCACCTCCATTCCCAGTTCATTTTCTGTCAGCCAAAAGGGAGTCACCTAGATTCCACCAGCTGCAAGGGAGCTTGGGAATTGTAGTTTTTCCTACCAGAAGCCATGTGCATAGCTAAAAATTTTAACTCTACCATTAAGAGAAAATAGACAGGGTCATCAGCTTCTGCCACACTTTGCAATATGATGCTGCAGGGCGTATTTCTACAGGGACATTCCTGCCGTTGCTCATGGTAACCACAGTCTGTAGTTAGTGTTCTTCAGTTTACTGCCCGTAATAGATGCCATGTGCATATATAAGAACACTGTGTCTTCAATTCAAAAGTTCCAATTAAGAATCATGCTACTCTAATTTTGAAAGCCATTATTTTAATGAGTTAACTGGAAAACTTACCAGCTACACCAGGCATCTCCTCACCATGACATGGTATTTAACATAACAACAAAATCTCAAACTGCTTTCAAGAATCTGATACTTTTTGAAGCTCTTTTCATTGTGTGCATCCTGCTAAGAACCACCTTTCTTGAAGTTCTAAAAATCTATTAGTCTGAAAGAGATTTTTCTTTTTTTTCTAGGCTTTGCAAACATTCTGTCACATCAAGGAGATGACGAAGCCCATCATGGCCATTAAAATTCTACTGTGATTAAGTTTTATTCCCCTGTAAGTGGGAGGCACTCGATTCCTTCTTGGAGTGGAATGCTTCTCTGCGGCCTGCAACTTCACCCTCATTCATTTGCAAGGCTGTTTTAGGAAATGCATGACCGAGGCTGAATGAGCTACACCTCCAACTTTGGAGAAATCATTGTGTTAATGTTATTTCAGGTTATAACATTCGTTTTTAAAAAGCCCTCACCATTGTCCCCAGGAGAGTCAACAGAAATGCTTCTATGCTTTGTTTGTGGTCACTTAAATAATAGGAGAGCTCCCCCTACTGATTGACACTGGGGAATTATGGAGGAGGGGCTAATCGCAGGCCCCTGCTCCTGATAACTTCACTAATGCTCAGCGCAGACCAGGATGCAAGTCAAAGGAAGCCTGTTTGACATTGGCTTTTGAAATGCTTAAAAACATCAGCATTTGTCAAGTGGAAAGATTTTCATTTCAAAGTTCTAGCAGGTTATTATTATTCCAAGCAGTGGAGAGTTAAAAAAGGTTGAACAACCATAATAATGGTGGTATCTAAATGTGGGGAGCGATGAGGTTTTATTGTTTGTTTGCATAAAACGATATCACCTAGCTTTGTTTGGGGTTTGTTTAAGAAGCACAAGCTAATTAGACGATGCAGTCACCTTGTTTTCTGAAAATTAATTAATCTTTCGTGGCCTCCCCAGGTTACAGGGCCAGGCTCACAGCCCACACAGTTCCTCTGGAGACACGTAGGAGGTGAGCCTGTCTCATGCTGAACTGTCAGATGATCCCGTCATGGAAAGAATGGAGTTTAGCGATGTGGCGTTTGAAAGCTTGTTCAAGTTGTAAAATGTTGGATTCTATTTTTATTAAATCACTTAAACTTTCAACATAGTGAAAAGATTTATTTAACATACATTTCACAAGCCATTTTCAATGCATGCATTTTGGAAAAAAAAAATACAGCAGAGGACATTTCTGTAACTAAAGTTATTGTCCTGAAGGGACTACACCAATGAGTTAACTGTCGGAATCCTTTTTGTTCCATCAGATTTGTGTGTAGAGGCATCAAAGTTCCTGTGTTGTGGTGTCCTGAGTAAGCTCTTCCAGCTCCCTCAGACGGCGTGGAGGTGGAGGTGGATGCTCTTCATCTCTCGGGTACTGCACTGAGTGGTGGAGGTGGAGGTGGATGCTCTTTATCTCTGGGGTACTGCACTGAGTGGTGGAGGTGGAGGTGGATGCTCTTCATCTCTGGGGTACTGCACTGAGTGGTGGAGGTGGAGGTGGATGCTCTTTATCTCTGGGGTACTGCACTGAGTGGTGGAGGTGGAGGTGGATGCTCTTCATCTCTGGGGTACTGCACTGAGTGGTGGAGGTGTAGGGAAGCGGGTTTTACTCACAGGTAGGGAAACTCCCCGAGGGTCTGGAGAGGGCACGGCAGCAAGCCTGCCGCAGCCCTCATCCGTGGGGAGAAGGCCCTGGGGCGGCCTCCCTCCCACACGGGAACACACTGAGACGTGCTGCTGAGCTGTGGTCCACACACCGTGGAGATGCCCGCGTGAGGCGCACAGTTCCATGCGTTTATGACGTTTGCGGGGCTGTGCCTGATTCTGAACATTTTCCCACAACTCCAAAAGGAACCCTGGGCCCATAGGCGCCCCTGCCCCCCCCACCCCCCCCTGTCTCCAGGATCTGCCTCTCTGGGCAGTGCATGCTGCGAATCTGTGGCTGGCTTCTTTGGTGGCACGGCGTTTGAGGCTTGCCTTTCTCCTCTGTGTTGCCGCGCAGCGTGACCGTGTATGGGCGTACCACGTTGTGCTCACCCACCCGCCAGTGAAGGAAGTTGGGATGGCTTCCATTTTTGACTATTATGGGTCTTGGCTGCTGTGCCTATTCATGGACCTGGGTTCTCGTTTTCTGAGGTAGTTGCCTGGGGGTGACATTTCTGGGGCATGTGGCGTTTCTATAGTTAATATTTTCACAAACGGGTGAAGTGTTTTTTAATGTGTCTACTTCGCAGTCCCACCAGCAAGTTAAAAACACTGATTGTGTTTTTATGCAGTTTCCTCACATCCTTACCAGCCTTTGTGGTTGGCTGTCTTGTTCTACCATGGTGGTTCTATCGGGCATCCGTGGTATCTGGTGTGGCGCTGATGTGCATCACCCCAATGAGTGATGACACTGAACATCTCTTCATACGCTTTCTCACCATCTGTATATTTATTTGGAAAAGTGTTCAAATTTTTCACCCATTTTATATTTGGGTTATTCTTCCTTATCTTTATTATGTTATAAAAAGTTTTAAAAATATATTGTGAATACAAGTCCTTTATTGGATATACGATTTGAACATATTTTCTCTAATTCTATGGGTTGGTTTTTTAATGACTTGATTTTTAATCACTTGATTCATAAAGATTTTTTCTGTAACTTTTATTAAATTGAATTCATCAATTTTGTCTTTTATTGTTTGGGTTATTAGTATCATATTTAAGCAATCATTGTCTAACCCCAAATTCCAACAGGCAACAAAAATTTGCTTCTATGTTTTTTTATAAGAGTGTTTTGTTGTTGTTTAGTTTTTACAATGAGGCATATGACCCATTTTGAGCTTATTATTTGAGTGGTCTGAGGTAAGGATCCAAATCAATCCCTTTGTGCATGAATATGCAGTTGTCCTGGTGCCATTGTTGAAGAGTCTTTTCCCGTCGGTGGCCTTTGTGGAAAAGTGATTGACTAAGTGTAAGAACTTATTTCTGCATTTCACCCAGGGTCTCTCCCTGTGCCAGCTGCTTGACGTCCTGATCACTGTGGCTTTGTAATTGGAAGATGTATTCCAACTTGTGGGTCTGAACTTGGTGGGGCTAAGCTTGTGGAAATGCTGATAGAATCGTTTAAGATAGAAATGCAAAGAGGAAAAAAAAACACTGAAAAATCAAAACTCAATACAGAATATTTAAGTTCTATAAAAAGGTGTAATGTGTGCAAGAGAAATGTCAGAGGGTAAAGGAAAAAAGGAACAAAATAGATATCGGAAGTCACAACAGCCCCTTGGCCATGGAACCTGATTTTTTTACACGTTGTTGGATTTGATATGCTAATATTTTGCTCGGAATTTTTAATTTTCCAATTTTTACACCTGTGTTCATGAGAAATGTTGTTCTGCTGGTTTCTTCTCTTATTGTGTTTTTATCAGGCTGTGGCATTAAGGTCCTGCTGGAAATAGTTCTCTCTGCTTCCCTGTGGAAGGCTCTCTGCTCACTGGGCTTCTTTCAGGCTTTTTACTTACCTGGGATGTTCTGCTGGCCCAGGGAATCCTTGCTCATTTTTGTTTTGTTTGCATTTTTTTTGGTTTTGTTTTGCATTTATCCTGCTTTATGTTCTCCGAGCTTCCTGAAGCTCAGGGCTACACATTACAGATTCCCACCGCAGACCTTCTGGAAAAGGCAGGGCTCTGCCGACAGCACAAAGATCAGTGGTGGCCAGGAGTGGGGTGGGAGGAGGGACGAGAGGACTGGAGGGGCGGCAGAGGCACTCCATCCACTGCGTCGTGGTGCACACGTGTCGTCGTACGTTTGTCCAAGTCTGCGGAATGTACAACAGAGTGAGTCCTGACGACGGGTCTGGGAGATAATGACGTGTCAGTGCAGGCTGACTGATGGCGAGAACACCGCTGTCGAGCAGGAGGGGATAGCGGGGAGCCGTGCCTGCTCCGGGAGGGAAGAAGTGGAGAGTCTGTACCTTCTGCTCAATTTTGCTGTGAGCCTAAAACTCCTCTAATAAACAAAGTCTATTAAAAGGAATTAAAGCAAAACGGACAGCTGAAAGACTGGGCTTCTGCCTGTGGAGTGCTCAGAGCTGGGCCACTGTGACAGCCAGCGTGGGCGGTGGGGAGGGCCACGGGTCTCGACTCGGATTTAGAGGAAGTGGGTCTCTGTGTCTTCAGTGCTGGGGAGGGGACCCAGGGCCTGGCACACACCAGGCAACTGTTCCCCCCCCCAGTCACCCTCAGCCCTGGATGGAGTTGGAGTTGACTTCACTCCTGCTGGCAGTGCATTTCCCAAAAGCCTGGGCAGAGAGAGTTTGAATAAAGAATTAAGACGAAACGTCAGATCTTGTAGCGATGAGCCTCTTCTTCCTATATTTCCCTTTCTCATTCTTTCTCATAATACTTCAACTTAGATGTATTTTTTTTCCAGTTATCTCTCCTACTTAATCAACCCTTTCCCTGGGTTCAGCCCACTAGAAGTCATTCTTATCAGAATTAATGGCAAGGTATTTTAGCCATCTGAATGAGCCCTCATTTTTTGTGAGTTTTGTTCCTTTTTTGTCTGGAGATATTAAAACCCTTACTACTATTCAATGGTGGACTAAACTATCAGAAATGAATTTGCAACAATAAAGACCCTGTTGACAGAATTTGGGCAGGGGTGGTGGACATGATTTATATTGAATAGCAACATAGAAATCATGACACCTGTATTTATTCTGTTTCTGTCATTATTGAATGGCAATATTAAAAGTCACTGAACATTTGCAGGTTTCAGTTTCTACAGCCTGTGATAAGCCCTCCGTAGTTAATAAGGATATCAGACATGCCCAGCAGTGTTGATAGCATACAGACTCAGATTCCAAACCTGCTCTCTTACAACATGGGAAAGATATAGAATAGAGACCAAGCATTTGGTTTAAATGTAGTTGAGGTACAGAACCAGGTTAAAGCCCAATAAAAGTAGTTGCAGGAATAATAATGGGATGCTAACCCATGAGGTCACTATGAGGATTTTTTAATGTGGTGTTATATAATCCCCGCTTTTATTTTAGAAACATACGAACCACATTTAACTACTAACTGAAAGGGAGGCAAAGGTGCAGCCTGACTAACCAGGCGATTAGCTGCTGATGGGGGAGTGAGCTGCCCCCTGCACCGTGGGTGCTGCTGGTGGCCAGCACTGCAGCGTCTGTGGTCTCTGGCTGCCAAAATTCCAAGGGGCTGAAATCCAGAGGAACGAGGGGTCGGAGGAAAAAGGACTCTACCTGCAAGGACTCTTAATTATGAGATCCATAGCAAAGGCAGAGGGCCGGCAGGCACTGGTCGTCCACAGGGAGCTACTCCTACTTCTGTGGCCAGCTGCTGCGGCTCCACGTCACACATTCAGCAGTCCATGTCCAGGAGGAGCCAACGAGGCAGAGCCCCACCACTGCCCCGTGATGCAGGCACCCTGCCAACCCGGCTCCATGCTCAGCGAGTGGCCCGTGGTGTCCGGGTGACTGACATCACTTCAACAACATCCAAGTTAATTCCAGCCTGGAGCTGCACCCAGCTTTTCTTTGAGTTCACTGTGGGGTCTCATCCTTTCTGTCTAGCTGTGGTGGGGCGGCAGTGGCAAACACATAGAGTGCACTCAGGTAATGGTGACAGTGACATTAAGATCTTCGCACATCTCTCTCAAGGGCGACTCTGTCTGGAGTGAGCCAGGCAACAGTGCTCCCATCTTTTCTGGAAGCTTCTCCTCAGTGTAGCCTGGCTTATGACTTCCTTTGTTTCACCACCAATAACTTAAATGTTGTTGTTTTGTGATAAAATGTTCTTTTGTTTGAGTTTGATGCAGTCTCCAAGAACTGCATTGAATTTCAGCTTTGCTTCTGTTCTCCATTTCATTTTGGAGTTCCTGGGATGTGGGACGGGGACAGAATGGTGTGCTGGCACTACTCTTCTGACACAGAAGGGGGACATCCATCTTCATCCTCTTATCCATTTTTTCCCTCAGGGTCAAGTAGTAAAAATTGGGTTGCTGGACTGAAGCATGGGCTCTCTATAAAGTTCTATCAGCTTGTTTGCCCCCAGTGTATGAGACGTGATTATTCTCACCTGGGCGTGAGCAATGCATGTTCTCTTTAATGGCATTTGTGCCAATCTGTCACACAAGGAAAATTCTCTTGTTACTATCTGCATTTATTTCATTATTTGCTTAAACTGTTCACTTTTTGCATAGTTTGAGCATTTAAAGTTTTCTTTTTCTTATTTCTTGAACATTTAAAAAATCATGATGTATCTAGACTAAAATACAATTTTATGTTTACAAAATGGTTTTCTGAGTTTGGAGTTCATATTTGAATCTCGTTTGTCGTACTGTTTTGTCATGCACTTATTTAAGAGGACTTACTGACCGTCTGGCTGGTAACCAGGACCCTGAGATGCCCCCAGGATCTCACCCTTATGGACACATTCTGTATGACCTACCCTCTCCCCTGAGGTGTGGGTGACTCATGCTGTGGAGCAGGTACACTCTGAGGGGTAGGCTGTGTTCGTGGCAAGGCACGGGGTCTTACAAGTATATTAAGAACCTCAAGCAGTGGACTTATTCTAGGTTGGTCTGGCACAGTTTGTGGACCCCTTGAGGGGGGGTTTGGGTCCCCACCAGGAGAGTGACTGACTGGCATTTCTCCCACTGGCCTTGAAGAAGCACACAGCCATGTTCGTGTGCCTACAGAGAGGTATGCAGTGGTCCTTACATGACAGCCGGCAGGAACTACCTCTGCCAGAGCCTGGGAGACTTAAATGTGGGTCCCTTCCCAGTCTAGCCTGCAGCTGAAGACACAGCCCACACCTGGGTTTCAGCCTGATGAACTGCTAAGTAAGGACCCAAGAACTGAGAGAGATGAGTCTGTGTTGCTTCAATACATGGGACTTGTGGTAATCTTCCATGAAGCTTGGGAGACGAACACATCCTGTGTGCCAAACACGGCGCCTGCCTGCTCCCCAACTTTGCATGGGGCGTGTCTAATACAGAGATCCTTGCCTCAGTAGCTTCTGGCTTTGATGCTGTGTCTAAAAGGGCTTTGTCCTTACCTCAACACAATTATTTACCCCATAATCTCTTATCATTTCCATGCCTTCATGTTTATGTCAGTTTTAAAATTCAGCTGGAATTTATTTTCCTCGAAGGTGTGAGACATCCATCTTTGCTTTTCTTCATAGTTAGCCAGTTGTCTGAAGAAAATGCTTTGAATGAAGCACCCATTCCCTATTGATTTGACAAATATCTTTCTAGGAAGATATTCATGAAACCCCAGCTTGGGTTTTGGGCAAAAGATGTTTTAATTGCCGGTCACTTCATTATTATAATAATGACCCAGGAGACAACTCAGTGAGAGCAAGAATATAATGATGTCACTATTTGCATTTGACATCTTACTTCCATGTTCAGGTAAAAATATGTTTGAAACGGTGTTAAACTAACCAATTGATTAAAATACAGCATGTTAACAATCACTTACAATTATTTCAATAATATACGTTGCTTAAATTTCCTAAGCCTTTTTTTTTTTTTAAATCCACATCAAATGTTAGTGTCCCTGAAACCAAACGGATCCCTTTTCATTATGTAGAAGACCATAAGTGCTTTGATGACAGGGACATGTCTGAGTCATGTGTTTGTCCTTAATATCTGGGACAGCATGTTTCCTAGTACCTGCTTCATTTCTGAGTAAGTTATTTCAGCTGTAATAATGATGTGATGTGTCTACAGGACTGGGCTGTGCTACTTTCTGTCAATCAGTTATAGCAACGATCCACACAGGTAACACAGTCAAAGTAGATTTAATGTTTAAAAAGGACACAAATTTATCTAAAACGAAATTAAAATAGTCTTCTACAAAATGATCCTTAGATCTTTTTAGGATGAATGGCCTTCGACGGTCTTTGTCACCATGGGGCCTAGCACGTCAATCTTCCCTCCCCACCCTAAGTGGCCATCATTTGTTGCAAACTCACTTAGTGTCTATTCTATATTACTTTGGTGCAGAAATTCTCTAGAAATATTATCCTGGACGTATTAGAATCAAGAAATTTTAAAATGTGCATCCTGTAAACAAAATCACCAGCCTGAATCATATCACAATAGATGGAATTTTCAAATATTAAGACAAATATTATTAACTGACATGAGTTTGTGTCTGCTTTGTCTCCAAGGCAATGGGGGTCTATTTAGATACTACTCTTCAGTTTCTGTCTGTTCTCTTATTTCCATGGGGCTGAATGTGAGTCTCCAGATGTTCACATGGTTCTTAGGAGGAAGGATTTACTGAGACAGAGGTGGGGGGAAATATTTATTAGTTGGGGGACTTTTTGGAGCTAATGGTGGAGGATAGTGTTCTTGGGTGAAATAGCAGCAAATGGAATGAAACATGGTTTGTTCAAGAGTACCTTGAGGTAACTTATTTTCTTCCTTCCACAGTTATTTATGCAAAATAAATAAGTATATTCTTTACAGGAAAAATGGAAAATGGGGACAAGGTCAAGAACATGTTTTTATCACTATACCTGACTTTTTCTCTAAGCACACAGGTTATTATATAGACTGACATTTGCCAGAGTATTGTTCTGAAATATTGGAGCTAGAAATGGCTTTGGTGGTTTAAAATGCACATTAGTGATCACACTGTTAAAGTCGGCGAGTCTCAAGCCTGTGTGGCCAGAGACCATATTTTTTCCAACGTATCTGGTACTGTCCTGAGGATCTAGGTTCCATGGACACCTCTGTGGGATGCAGGTATGGTGTAGAGGGGCCAGAGAGGGGCTCTAGCTTCCCTGTGTGTGCATAATATGTCCAACACGTACACGTGGTACAGGGAGGGATCCAAGTCATGTTCTAAATGTTTCTCGGGGGCGGGGAGATCCCTCTAGCTCTCATTTCTGAAACTTTCGACAAATGCCCTTGAATGGGTAAGATTGTCCTTCACTGATGCTCCAGCCCGGGTTGATCCCTTCCTCCTCACCTTATTGTGGGGAAGATCCCTAAAGAGCATGAGATGGGCAGACACAGGGCTCCAAGTCCAGGTAGGCGACGTAAGCAGAGGTTTGCTGGCTGAACTTGCTCTCAGGGCGGGAAGAGAGCTCCGCCACCCAGGCCGGGCGCAGGAGTTCTTCTCCTGCTTCCCACAGCAGGGAGAGCCATGGGCCGGGGCTCTGTAGGGCCCAGAGAGAGGGGCCGGGGTCGGGGAGGAGGAGACTGGCTGGGGGAGAGCTTCTGTGCCCTGGTGGGGTCACCTAGCTGGGGGAGGCTTTCTTAGCAGATGGGGTGTACCTGGTGAGCAGGGGAGTCTGAGGTTAGGATGTGGGCCCTAGGTGGCTCAGAGATGTCAGGGCAGCACAGGGAACTTTGGGCAGGAGGGGTCAGGGCCACTCCCTCAGCTCCAGGCACAGTGCCTTGTGCAGGCTGGTGGAGCGCTGGTCCACTTGGTATTCAGAGTCAGCCAGATCTTATCCACTAGCTCCTGGCGCTCCCCTGGTGCGGCTCCTTGCTCTCCCAATTGATGGTGGCTATTATGCTTGATTCATTACATGCCATTGATCTTCGGAATTTTGATTAATGACAGGGAAACCTGAAAAGTCCAGAGTTTGGCTGTGGTTCAGATGAGCACCCGGAAGTTCAAATGCTTAATTCAAACTGTCAAAGTCTCTTGGATAAGCAAATGTGGTTATGCAAAATTAGTCTGAAAAATCTGCTGGAAACAGCCCCTCTCTTGGAAATTTCTGGTATTTCCTGCTTCTACTCTGACCACAGACCATAAATACTCAAAGACATTATTTCTTTCTTTCATTTTGCTGCTCATTTACTTCTGGCCAGAGCCCAGGTTTCTAGGTTTTTGGGGACAGGTAGCAAATCATGGTGGGAAAGTTCCGGGCTGCATTGTTTGACGGCCACGCTTCCAGCAGACATACCTGCATTGTCCACGCACCTGGGCACAGAGAGATACAAGCGCGTCAGCTCCCAGGGTTCAGAGTGAAGAGTTATCTATTCATCCCTGGGAAACGGACTTCGTTTTTAGATCCGTGAGAATGTGCTGATATCGTGTGAATGCAGAGGTGTCACCTAGACACGGCCAGGAGTTGATAAATGACAGTGGGAGAAATTCCCTCAAAATGCACAGTTAACTCTTTTCGGCTCTCCCTGCTTCCTTCAGCCAGGAGACCCAGCCACAGAGCCTGAGGGCTGTGCTTCCAAAGTCAAGAGAAGGGCCCTCAGAGGTGCATGTGAAGCACATTCCAGAGAAGCCAGAGTGCCCGGGAGAACCCCATCTCCTCCACCCTTCCTCCCAGCCCCCCGCACCCCCGATAGAGAGCTCAGCAGCAGCGTCCCCTCATTTTTAGCTGAAAGTTTAAGAAGGTTCCAGAGTCCACACAGCAAAGTACAATTCTAGAGGACTCACCTGGCAACGGATGCTGATGTGCAGTTTGTGTGCAGTGAATGACCTATTTCTACTCCTTTGAGACCACACTGGAGTAAATAACGCCTCCTTTCTAATAAGAAATTCAGGATTTGGCTATTTTGAAAACATTTAGAAAATAAATTTAAATCTCTACCTGTGATAGACGCACATGTTTCACGTCTGTGGCAAACGTGGAAACCCCAGGAAGCGTGAACACACTTCCCTCCCTCCTCAGGCTCACGGTCCATCTGCGTGGACAGGCCCCTCCTGTGCCCCTGGGTGTGGCAGGGGAGGGCTGGGGGCAATTCCCACTCCCCCAAGTTTGACTAAAGCAAAGCCCAGAACCTCCGCTTCCTGATGGTGAGAAGGAGAGCCGGCTGGATAGCTCAGAGTCATGGTACTTATGATATCACTGGGATGCCAGTCTTGGGGTCCATTTTTTTGGTGGTGGGGATTGAACCCAGGGCCTTGTGAATGCCAGGTGAGCCCTCTACCCACTGAGCTACATCCCCAACCCCTCAAATTTTTAATTGAACAATGAAGCACGCAGTAGCTTTGGGTCTAGCTACATATTACCTTAGAAGGTAATGCCTACATTTATCACTCTGTGGAATTTGGAATGATTCTGGGGAACTATGATGGAGGATCAATAGAAAATTCTACAAAATTGTTTTTATTTAACAATTCAGTTTTAATTATTTTGAAATTAAAAGTTAAATGCTTAAAGGTCACCTGTTTCCAGTTTATTAATTTTGCAAGTGAAACAGTTTGGAATATCTCTTCTGAATTATGTTTGATGATTTCCTGGGGAGGTATGACAATCATGCTTAAATACGCCTGCTCAGGAAGCCTGGTGCAGCTAGTGTGTGAACACCCTTCTCTGCCACGGTCACTGGGGTCTGCTCCAGCGTCCCGGTGTCAGGTCCATTTATCGGGTTTTCACGGTTTCTGTTTCCTCAGGTCTTCCTGTGGTGGGACTTAACGGGCAGACGGGTTCCTCGTGGCTGATATTTCACCATCTTTTACACGAGGGTGACTGTGGGGGTGAATGGTGGGTGTCGGTGACCTCCAACACTGTCCCCTTTCTCTCTGGATTTCAGCTAAGATCAGTCAGTGGCTGGGAGGATGGAGGCCTCGTGGGCTGGCTTTAGAACCAGTCTCCAGCTTGGCTTGGCCTGGCAGTGGCCTCCTGATTGTCACCTGGGTCCCCAGGGGTCATGCAAAGCTCTTTTCTCCAGCACAAAGGCCAGGTTCTCTTTCCAGGCCACGGCCCCAGGCCCACTGCCCCCCATGCTCACGCTCCCAGGAAGGGGTGCTGCAGGTGGTGGGCACCAAGGCAGGGAGAGGAGGGGCTGGAGAACCACGTGACGATGACCCTCGGCTGGAGGAAGTACTGCGAAGTACAGCGACCCTTCTAAAATGGAAGGCACAGATTTCCCAACATAACTGTCACCGCAGAATTAGGAAGTTGGGAAAGAGGTTGCTCAGATATCAACTACACCTCGTCGCCAAGCTGCTTCCTGGAAAGACCAGTGGTTTCAAAGCCACACTTTAGTATTTGCCTCTGAAAAAAACACTTCTTACCTGAGCCAGGAACGGAAGTCACAGACTAGTTTGGGGAAGGAAAACTGAGACAGAGGCACCTTGTAGCCCCAGCTGTGGCCCAGGAGGAGGCCTGTGAGCTCCAGGGAGAAACTTGTCTCATTCTCATGCACGACTACTGCCCAGGCAGCATCCTGGCCGCCGCGGTGCCCTGGGTCAGGGCTGCGCCCAACACTGGTGACCAAGCTCCTGGCAGCTCTGTTGGGTGACGACCCACCTAAGGGTGCGTGGCCCTGGTGAGTGAGCTCTGTGCGTCCTCCTGGAGGGTCTGGGGTCCGAATCTCTCTCATGGTGGAAACCAAGACAAGGTCAATGTTCTTAAGCATCTTTGGGGAAAAGTTTAGAAAAATGTGGTCTTTAAGAAAATGTAGCTGTCACCAGTGGGGAAATAACTGACAGGTGGCAGGCGGGTGGCAGGCAAGCTGTGAGCCCAGGCACTTCGAATGCACAGTTGTGCAGGCCGTTTGCAGGGAGCCGAGAAGGCCTGTGACATCACTGGTGACCTCCACCCATGGCTGTGCGTAGGAGGGGGCAGGCTCCTGACTCCTGCTCCTCTTCTTCCCCTTCCTTCTCCCGCCTGATGGACCATTTGTATTTGTGTCTCTTTTGACATTTCTACAGTCTTGGCTAACCTTTCCAAGGTTCAAAGACTTTTTATTGAGTCAGTGAATCTGAATTGGGAACAGGAGCCTGGGTTCAGGTCTGGGGGACAGGCGTGAGCATCATCCCTAAACCTCACTGCGTCCCAAGGCTCTGGGTGGCTCTTCTCCCTGACTATGTTGGTGAATATGATTTTTCCTCTTGCTCAACTACCTAACTGTCCCCACAGAGTCACCTGTTTTACTTCCAGAAAGTATGGCCACAATGAAAACGACCCAGCTTCTCTTGGTGGGGTGTCTGGCTGTGAGCCTCCCACCTGGAGGAGCCCCCCTGCCTCCACTGAGTCTAAGAATTAGGATCATGCTGTGGGTTTCTTAGGTGGCGTTAGTCACATCTACCCTTACACAATGACTCTGTTCATGTCACTTAGTATTAAAAACTTTGGGGGCATTCAGAAGAAGGACTCTTCTTGATTCAGCCCCTGATCTTCAGGCATGCTCCCAGAATTTCTCCTTCAACCAGTACATGGAAGTTTCTTTTCCCAGCATGAGCGTGGCAGAGAACTCTGGAGATATTTGCATACGAATTAACACACTCATACCTGAGACACAGTTGAGGAGCTTAAAATATCACTCTCAGTACCTGCTGAATGCCACATGGATATGATTAAAAGCCAAACATTCCTCTGCTCTCTTCTTCATACCACTGAGACAATAAAACAGCACAGTATAGATTCAACTTGCTAAAGACTCCAGAAATGGTTGTGCACCATCACTGTAAGGCTTTGTTCTATCTCACTATGAAAACTTAAATACACTATGAAAACTTAAATACAGTAAATGCAAAATATGAAAAGCAACTGGTTTAAAGAAATAGATCTAGAAGCTGCTTCCCCAGATCACCTGGGTCACACCTTCATATCCAGGAGGTTTCCTCCAAGATGCACCTCTCATTCTTTTATTGTACAATAACCCAGAACAGACAGCCCCCAGATAAAGGATGATGTGATGGTTTTGGAGGATCAGAACCCAGTCACATCAACATCCCTGTTTTTTAGTAAGAGCTGAAATGCCTCCAGGTTTACTTTTGCAATACAAATGTAACAAAAAGTTATCAAAACTTTGTGCAATTCTTTCAGGTATCAAGTGCTTTGGGAATGATGGCCATTTTAGACATTGAGTTGGACTCATTCAGGATGCCAGTGTGTCCTTCAGCACCCATGTAGAACCCCTTTTAATCTAATCAGAGAGTCTTGGGCTTAAAATGAACTATAAAAGCCATTGGTTCACCTGACACAGTGTCTGAACCCACAATTTACCAAGTTTATATAATGTAATCGTGATTGTTTATAAGTTGCATGTTGTTGGAATTAATAGCTTATAAGAAGAATTAACAAGACATAAATATTTCACTCAGATAGCCCCCCTTACCTAATAAACAGTGAAGCTTGAATAGTTGTAAATTCTCTGAAAAATAAATTAGATCACCAGTGTGAAATTGAGTGGCATGACTGATTCATGGCTCTGTTGATTTACAGCTTTCCTATATTGCTTGGTCGGTCCATTTGGCTATTTTTTAGATTCAAAGTTTTATCTTTGCTTTGGTTTGTGTGAGCTACTTTATCCCTTGAAAATCAAATATAACATTTTAATCAAAAAGAAAAGAAAAAAATATCATGTGATTTCTATATAAATAAAGGAGAAAAGAAACAAAAGCATATCTATCAACATAAAAGTCAATATTGAGATAAAATTGTAACTTCCTGGCATTCATGCATTTTAAGACAAAAAGAGAAAGCTTTCAGAAAAAAAGATTTATGAAATAAATATATTTGAGAATAGTAAAGGCATAATGAATTTTTACCAATGAGTTGGGGAAACCTAGTATGCTAAGTAAAAATATATTTTGTTAAACTAAGATTAAGAAAGTTGGAGTGACATTATTCATTTTTCTAGATCTTTCAAACACTAACCAAGTTTTATATCATTAGTCATTTGCATAAGTTCAATATTAAGTTATATTCTATTTTAAATTCGTTTGTGTGTATGTGTTTTGAGGGTAAAATGTGGCATTGCCAAAGTTGAACTGATGTGATTCATTTAGTGGTTTGGAAATTTGAGAATTATAAAGTACTTGCCACTCTAAAAATTCAATAGAAATTTTTACTTGTTGGGCATAGTTTGTCCCTCTGGGTTGCAACCCATAGGGTCGTAGCCATTCAGAAAAGAAGGTGTGCACTGTCATGATTGAGTGTTTGCAGCTGCAAAACTTCATAAAATATTAGTCTGAAGTTTTGAATTAGTATGATCTGTGAAGACGTTTTCAACCAAATTATTTGCGTGCCCTTGGGTAATTGATTCCTAAAAACTTAGCCTTAATGTTAAGTTGCTGTATAGTCAGGGGAATGGAAAAGATTTTAACATTTACATTTCTTTATGAAAAATTCAATGTAAGTCATTTTGAAACAAAGGGTGGAATAAAGAGTTAAAATTAAGTGAGAAGACGCTTGCATAACATTTCACAAATGTCATACTCTTCCCTCTCATAAATGACTTTCTAATAGGCAGATTTACAGTTCTTACCAGTTTATAGACTTCAGATGTGTCTGCTGGGGAGCTTTTTGAATTGATGGTGTGGCTCTCTGTCCTTCATAAGAAGGTACAGGGTGGACAAGGCTCCTTTTGTGTCCACGGCCAGGGGCTGTGACCTACTGTGCTGCTCAAGTGCTCAAAGCAGCACAGCCATCTGCTGACTATATCACGTAATGAACACACTAGTATCTCTCGGAAAGGTGCTGCAGGAAGAAAAGAGTCAAAGAAGGAAGGAGAGAGAGAAGGAGGAATGCTGTGTAGATGATTCTAGGTAATACCCTCTTAGGCAAGGGGAAAGTGTTCCGAAACCCCAAAGGAAACACCAAACCTTGGTAACGAAGATGGTTGTAGTGACTAACGGGTGGGTAGTGCATACAGAGTGAACCACTAGTCAAAGGGAGGGACAGGATTTCATCACATCACTCACAACCAGTGCATGGTACTTCTAAGATTTAGGAATTATTCACTTCTGAAATTTTCCACTTAATATTTTTGGACTGTGGCTGACCAAGGATCACTGAGACTACAGAAGATGAAAGCATGCACCAGGGACGGCCACTGTGTTTTCTTTTCAGAGACATACTTTGTCACTGAAGTTTTGCTGGTGGGTACAATGGCTTTGCTCACATGTGTTTTTCACCTAGGTATGGAGGGCCGCTTCTGGAGGATGTGAAGGGATGAATAAGAGACTTCACAGAATTGAGGTCCTGGAGTCAAACAAATATCACCACACTGTGAAATCACAAGGGCTATTTACAATGCTTATTTCAACTATACTTCTTTAAATATATTCTCCAGATGTTCTGGATATCATATTCTTTCTAATGGCTAAAGTAACGTTCTCCTTTTCTGTATCTGAGTCATTTCATCAAGGTTTCAGTTACAGATGAGACCTTTGGGAGAGCTGAGAAATCCGGCGCCTTGCTGCCCAGAGTGTGCCGAGGGGCCAGCAGAACCACGTCGCTCAGGAGCTTGTGAAGAATGGAGGTGGTCAGGCGCGTCCCAGCTCTGTGGAACTGGAGTCCGCACTTGACGGGGTTCCTGGTGAATCACAAGCACACTGCTATCTGAGAAGCCGGGTGGCGTTTCCTCCTCCTGTCCCAGGTCCATGCCCCGTTGATAGGCATTACTGGAGAGCTGCATTGGAAAGACCAGACTGTCCACTGGTGAGTCCCAGCCGCGAATTCTATTTCCAAGTCATGAAGTTGCTTGCTGTTTATGCGGAACCACGAACACAGCACGATGTCTAAAGCCACCTGTACACAGAAGGCTGGCCACGCACCCTCAGGTCGGAGCATTTACCTTCCCTGTCTGTGCATGATACAGATAACCAACCAGTTATCGATCCTGCATCACGACTTTGGCAAATTCTAAAATTGGGCATAATGAGCTTTTTGTAGGATTCCAACTGTTACCTTGATCATTTTTAACAAATAATTTTATTTCTGGCCCTAGGAGTACAACAGATTTGGTTTTACTCCTGACAGAGAAGAAAGTTCTGCTTGTTTGTCTACACAACACATCAAATCAGAACCTACCCCGTCTCGTGGGTCAGCTTGACTCTTGACAGTGAGTGTCAGTTTCCGCCTGTGTCCAGTCAAGGTGATTTCACGGTATCCGCTACCATGGGCAAGACCTAACCAACAAGGGCATTGTACTTCTAAGGTTTAGGAACTACTGATTTAGAGTTCCGGTGGTGGGACTCTGAGCATGCTGCCGTGGAGGAGGCCATAGCTTGCAGAAGAACACGTCTTCCGCAGGGCAAGACCACCCCACACTCCTACTGACGCATGTCTTGAAAGAAGGACTGAACTGAATTCTAGGAGCAGAAAGTCAAAGTGGTAAGGATCCACTTAGGCTAAGTAAAATCACCAAATATTTACAAGAGTTCTTCTTTTGTCTTCAAAAACAAAACAATAACCGCAACAAGAGCAGCAACAAAGAACACTAAGGGAGCTAGGCTGTGTTCTGCACGCAATTATCTTCTAGAATCGCCCAGTTTTTATTCTCTGAGATGGCTTAGACTTGTCTAAATTAAATAAAAAAGGCCATCCAATTAAAATATGCAAACTATTTGTATATTTTCTTTCTCTTTGCTAAATTTAATCAATGTAGTTCCCAAATAATTGGTTGGTAATTTCTTGGGAAGTAGAGAAAGAATGAGTAATTGGGCACTGATTTTTTTTTTTCCTGTTGCTCAAAGGTGGCCCTTTAAGAAGCTGATGGTAAAAGCTGGGGAGGAAGGAACAGGGTTTAATTGTCTTCTTATTTTCTTCCTCCTATTGAGCGCAGAGCTGGCATTCAATGATTACTTATTAACAGGATTACACCTCTTGGCTGGTCCCTACTGTTGCTAAACAACCAGGGAACCTCCAGGGGAGGCGCTGGGCTCCTGGGCTCCCCAGCAGGTGGCTGGGTCCTGCGTCCTGCGCTGAGGGGCAGCTCTGTAAGTCCTGCAAGCCCTGCTCTGTACAGTGGGTCTAGACTCTACCCAGGGGCTATTTTAAGAAGTAAATATCGAGAGATAGGGATTCAGATTCATTTTGATGCAAATGGATTTCCAGTTTTCCCAGCACCATTTGTTGAAGATGCTATCCTTCCTCCATTGCATGCTTTTAGCCCCTTTATCAAATATAAGATAGTTGTAGTTTTGTGGATTGGTTACTGTGTCCTCTATTCTATACCATTGGTCCACCCGCCTGTTTTGGTACCAGTACCATGCTGTTTTCGTTACTATTGCTCTGTAGTATAGTTTGAAGTCTGGTATCGCTATACCGCCTGATTCACACTTCCTGCTTAGTATTGTTTTTGCTATTCTGGGTCTTTTATTATTCCATATGAATTTCATGATTCTTTTATCTATTTCTACAAGAAATGCAGCTGGGATTTTGATTGGCATTGCATTGAACTTATAGAGAACTTTTGGTAATATCGCCATTTTGATGATGTTGGATCTGCCTATCCATGAGCAGGGTATATTTTTCCATCTTCTAAGGTCTTCTTCTATGTCTTTCTTTAGGGTTTTGTAATTTTCATTGTATAAATCTTTCACCTCTTTTGTTAGGTTGATTCCCAAGTATTTTATTTTTTGGGGGGATATTGTGAATGGAGTAGTTGTCCTCATTTCCGTTTCAGAGGATTTGTCGCTGATATACAGGAATGCCTTTGATTTATGCGTGTTGATTTTATATCCTGCCACTTTGCTGAATTCATTTATTAGCTCTAATAGCTTCTCTGTAGACCCTTTTGGGTCTGCTAGGTATAGAATCATATCATCTGCAAATAGTGATAATTTAAGTTCTTCTTTTCCAATTTTTATCCCTTTAATTTCTTTCGTCTGTCTAATTGCTCTTGCCAGTGTTTCGAGGACTATGTTGAACAGAAGTGGTGAGAGAGGGCATCCCTGTCTTGTACCAGATCTTAGAGGGAATGCCTTCAATTTTTCTCCATTCAGAATGATGCTGGCCTGTGGCTTATCATATATTGCTTTTACAATGTTGAAGTATGATCCTGTTATCCCTAATTTTTCTAGAGTTTTGAATCCCTATCTCTCGCCTTGCACAAAAGTTAACTCAAAATGGATCAAGGAGCTTGATATTAAATCAGAGACACGGCATCTGATAGAAGAAAAAGTTGGTTATGATCTACATACTGTGGGAGCAGGCTCCAAATTCCTCAATAGGACACCCATAGCGCAAGAGTTAACAACTAGAATCAACAAATGGGACTTACTCAAGCTAAAAAGTTTTTTCTCAGCAAAAGAAACAATAAGAGAGATAAACAGGGAGCCTACATCCTGGGAACAAATCTTTACTCCACACACTTCAGATAGAGCCCTAATAACCAGAATATACAAAGAACTCAAAAAATTAGATAATAAGACAACAAGTAACCCAATCAATAAATGGGCAAAGGACCTGAACAGACACTTCTCAGAAGAGGACATACAATCAATCAATAAGTACATGAAAAAATGCTCACCATCGCTAGCAGTCAGAGAAATGCAAATCAAAACTACCCTAAGATACCATCTCACTCCAGTAAGATTGGCAGCCATTAGGAAGTCAAACAACAATAAGTGCTGGAGAGGATGTGGGGAAAAGGGCACTCTTGTTCATTGCTGGTGGGACTGCAAATTGGTGCAGCCAATTTGGAAAGCAGTATGGAGATTTCTTGGAAAGCTGGGAATGGAACCACCATTTGATCCAGCTATTCCCCTTCTCGGTCTATTCCCTAAAGACCTAATAAGAGCATGCTACAGGGACACTGCTACATCGATGTTCATAGCAGCACAATTCACGATAGCAAGATTGTGGAATCAGCCTAGATGCCCTTCAATAGATGAATGGATTAAAAAAATGTGGCATTTATACACAATGGAGTATTACTCTGCATTTAAAAATGATAAAATCATAGAATTTGGAGGGAAATGGATGGCATTAGAGCAGATTATGCTAAGTGAAGCTAGTCAATCTTTAAAAAACAAATACCAAATGACTCCTCTGATATAAGGGGAGGAAACAAGGACAGGGTAGGGACGAAGAGCTTGAGACGAAGATTTTCATTAACAGGGTTGAGAGGTGGGAGGGAAAGGAAACGAGAAGGGGAATCGCATGGAAATGGAAGGCGATCCTCAGGGTTATACAAAATGACATATAAGAGGAAAGGAGGGGTAAGACAAGATAATTCAAATGGAAGAAGTGATTTACAGTAGAAGGGGTAGAGAGAGAAAAGGGGAGGGGAGGGGAGGGGAGGGGGGATAGTAGAGAATAATACAGACAGCAGAATACATCAGACACTAGAAAGGCAATATGTCAATCAATGGAAGGGTAACTGATGTGATACAGCAATCTGTATACGGGATAAAATTGGGAGTTCATAACTCATTTGAATCAAACTGTGAAATATGATGTATGAGGAACTATGTAATGTTTTGAATGACCAACAATAAAAAAAAAAGAGGTAAAAAAAAAAAAAAAAAAAAAAAAAAAAAAAAGAAGTAAATATCGTGTATAAAATACTTACACTACGCCCGGGACCAGGAAGACTCGCGGAGCACCCTTTGGTGGCTGTAGGTGTGCAGGGGAAGGTTCCTCTCGGCGCCCTTTCAGAGCTCCAGGTGGCAGGTGCTGGGGCGAGGACAGGGGAGGACGGGCGGGGGACGGCACCCCACCCTCTGCTGTGGCCAGTGTGTGCAGGGAAGCCGGGGGGAGACGCGCCCCTGTCTCCTCCAGCCCTGGGAGATGTCCTACCCCTCACAACAGGCTTTATTTTCAGTGACTGAATCCTGGCATCCTAGGGATTCCCGGTGAAGAGGAAGCTGTGTCTTTGCGAGGCACCTGGGTGTTCAAAATCTCAAAAAGTTGTCAGCACCTGAGCCCTAAGATCCAGTTCCACTTTCTGGTACGTTAAAGAAAACGTCCCTGGCAAATTCTCCAGCCCTTGGGTTTTCTAGATTGGCTAACATGAAGAGTCATTTTGGAGAGAATAATTGCATGGATTTTTTTTTAAAGTGAGGAGGTTTGAGGAAGAGAGGAGGGAGGGGGAGATGTTCCCACTGCTGGAAAAGTGAAGGATTTGGCTGCAGGCCTGGCGGGAGGAGGAGCCAGGCACCAGGTGGACATGTCCCTCCTGACAGGTGCTGCTGTCTTCCCTGCTGGGGGGTCAGCCCTGTGAGGTCACCCATCTGCAGTTTTGACTTCAGAGACTATAGCTGCTACAATCAGAATGGCCTTTGGTAAATCAGGAAACTTTTACATGGCCTCTCCCAGCCATGGAACGTTGTGGGTGGTGAAGATGGCCGTGGCGCTGTTTTTGTGAGCCCCATTTAGGAGAGCGTGTGGATGTGCATATGCAGCCTGGGTGGGGCGGGGGACAAATTACTTGAGAGCAGCTCGTGGCCACCTGCATGCCGGTGCCCAGCTCCCTCCTCGTGTGGACCCTGCATGTGTCTGGTGACATCTCAGCACGACCCTGTCTCTGTCCTGCGTTGACTTTCTCTTACTATTTCACAATGGGAGTTTTCGAGACTAATGCTGCAAGTGGCCATCCTGTGGATTGACGTTAATCATTTCCATGGCTGCTGTCCCATTGCATGTGACACAAAGACCGTGGTGAAATACTCCTGCACCTACCATCACCTTGCACAGAGCCTGGTAGTGCCAGAGCAGAACATTCGGGGACCGCTACCTTGTCTCCCTGATGGCCACTGTCTCCAGCGGATTGGCTGAGACCAGTGGGAGGGAGGCCGGACGCTCGTCTGGGCGGCCATATGTCCTCTTAAAGAGGAGACACCGTGGAAAAGTTTTTCTTTTTCGGCCCACGTGCGATGTATAGTGTGTGCGTGTGAGTGCGTGTGAATTTATAGGGACCCGGTGGCCACATTTTATTTTCATGACAGTACTTACATGCTGCAGCGCCTGGGTCTCCTGCAGGAGCTGCTGGTTTTAGGACTTTACCGCAGGCTCGTAAACCAGGGGAGCTCTGCTGCAGAAGTGAAAGCTTCAAGAGGCAGTTTGCAGAGATAAGTTTATTTTAAAAGAAAGTCTACAAGGGAGATTGATTTGGTGGTCTTAAATGCTGCCCTGCAAGTCTCCCGTGATGTGTTTTCGCCCCTGAACATCTGAAGCCACTTTATAGGGAGCTGGAGAGTCCTGTGGACGAAGGTGCTTGTCCTGGTAATAAAGATACACTGGAGAAGGCCCACGGAAAGTTGTTGGCAGGCAAGGCCGGTCCGCATTGCCCCCTGCCTGCGGGCAGACCGCCCACCTGGCGCCAGAGTCCAGGGTCCCCAGGCTCCTCCCTGCCGTCTGCAGCCTCTCCCAGCACACTGTGTCCCTCCTCCCTCCCGGGGTGCCATCCTCTCCAGACGCAGCTGGGCAATGGGCTAGTTAGTCTAACCAGGCGATTCAAAAGTCTGCGTGATATGCCCCTCAGACATGTCGTGTGCTTTTCAGCTGCTCCCCAGTGTCTTCAGACCTGGGCTCTGATCTAGGAAAGATGCGCTGTTATTCAAGTTTTTATTTACTTTATGTAATTAATTAGTTTATTGTTATTCCTTTGAGATGGGGTCTAGTTGTGTTGCTGCGGCTGATCTTCCACCCATGGGCCCCCTGACCCTCCTGCCTCTGTCTCCCAGGTGGTGGGGACTTGAGGTGACCACCACCACTTCCACCGTTTTGAAGCCCACCAGTGCCCTTCATGCGGTGTGTGGGGGTCCACTCCCTCATTTGTGTCTGTTTCCTTCTTCCACCCAGTGTGAATGGTGTCACCCTGGGACCGCCAGGGAACTCCACAGTGTGCGGAATCTTGCACAGGGAACTGTGAATCCGAGGAGGGGTGAGAGATGGTCTTCCCCTCGGGAGCTAATATTCAGGGTCATTTTGTGATGTTGTAATTACTGGCTAATTGTGAATGTGGGTGTGTGTCTACACGCACGTGTGAAGGCTTGAATTGTGCTTGATTTATTTCCATGAGATATGGAGCGTCTCTCCAAAGCTGTTGGCAAACTAGACACTCCATATGGGTTCAATAAAAAACCATCATAGTATAAAGAACACTCAACCACGTGGGACTTAAATAGTGGTAGGCTCCTCGCACATCCATGAAACATGATGATACCTACAGGAGGACTCACGTTCTTTGTGACAACAAAGGGCTGAGACGTGCTGAGAACACACACATGAAGTGATTCCACAGGAAATTCCGGTCCATGATGACCAAAAACTAACTCCCAGCTCCTGTCTGCACTGGCCACATGGGAGGGTGGGCTCTGATCTGTTAGAGGGCAGTAGTGATGTCTTGGTCTTGCTGCTGTTGTGACATGTCACCTCCAGGCCTAGAGGTCAGCATGTCATTTCTAGCCTGGAGACCTGGGGATGAGCCACCTACACAGAGCTGCTCCTGGGCTCTCTTTGTCACTATGGTAATGTCACAGGAAAGCCTGTGCCCTGGAAATGAGATCGCCGCAGACCTGTGGTGAGTCCCCGGAAGGGGCTGCGGACCTCTGCTGTCCCTGGAGACGGGCAGCACCCGTCAGCTGGCTCCTCTCCTCACACAGCTTGTTTCCACAGTGAGCGGGTCCCCAACACAAGGCAAGGCCATCGGGACCCAGGACAGCCTCACAGACGTCTGGTAATAAGAGCTGTCACTGCCAGACACCCGTGAGGAAGAATCAGAGCTTCCACCCCAGCTTCCTCCTCCTCCCGGTCAGGCCGCCCCGCCTGGCCATGGACCTGAGTTAGAACCGCCGTCGAGCGTGGACCCACCAGAAAGTGAGCGCAGCCCCTGCCTTGGACACGCAGGACCCATTTTCCTGGAGAGGGAGTACATGTGTGGTTTGTAGGACTTGGGGAGGGGATCTGGGGAAGGAGGTCTGGTATTTACCTCACAAATAGTTACTCAAGACCACAAAAGAGACCCGGTGTTTGCCGCGGCTAAATGACAGCATTTATCATGTGCTCACAAAAGGGTAGCAAGTCTACTGCTGATGATTTTGACATTAGATGGCTCTCAATACATGAGGGATTAATTATGACATGGCACACTTCATCCTGCCACCTGAATTAGCAAGCTTTACCGGAGGGTCCGCTGGGCAGCAGCGGGCATACGGGAGGGTGTGGACGCCTCAGTGCTCTGCTGTGCCCCAGGAGGGCTGGAGCGCAGGAACCTGGTTCAGACCCGGCAGAGGTGTGCAGCTGGTCTCTTGGGGAGATCCCCTCCTGTCCAGCAGCTTTTCTTAATTCTTGCTTGAGATGCTGAACGGGTAGGTTCACCAGGGAGGGCTCACCCAGAGGTCTTGCAGGCAGGTGAGAATCCTGCACCGTGCCAGTGCCCTCTCCATCCACCCTGGTCCCCAGGCAGATGATGCTGAGGTCTGTGGGTAGGAGGGGTGAGGACCAGGGTGCACACCTGCATGGCCGGTGCTTCAGGTGGAGCAGGCACCCTGCCCTGCTGATCCTGCAACCAGGATACCTTTGCCTTCATCCTGAAGCTTCAGGAGGGAAGAACAGGGCTGGCACCCCTTTCTCTGCCTAAGCCAGTGTCTCTTGAGGGAGCAGGAATGGATCATCAGACTGGACACTGGCTGGACAAGGTCAGTGGAGAGAGAGGACCGTCCAGGGGCTTCTGATGCTGCCTTTGCGCCTGGTGGTTTCTGCGCCCTGGATCTCTGGCTCTGCTCTCCCGAGTCCCGGTGACGTGTCTCTACTTCTGGACTTCATCAGGGGCCTTCACCATTGAAAACAGAAATCCCCAGCTGCTCAACTGTGAAGAGTCGGTACTGGCAGGGCTCGGCTGTACCTGGGGTTTGGGATTTCTGCCCCTGGCTCTCAGAACTCTTGGTTCTTGGAGAGTGCTTTCACTCATTCCGAGTGGTTCCTCCGTGTGCACTCCACCAGGTCCTGGGATGACCCCTGGGTGGCGATTGGACTCCTGGGCAGGCTGATTTGCAAGGCTGTGGCTAGAGGGGGATTGGGGACCAGGTCCTCAGTCCTGAACCCAAAGGACTGTCTCTGAGAGGCCCAGGGTGAGGTGCTGGGGCCTGAGTGGCCCTTTCCCTGGGCCTCTGCTCGCTGGTGCTGCAGACTGTGAGCCTCCCCCTGTGGCGTCTTGGCAAGGCTGGCCTCAGAGGCAGGACGTGAAGGTGGACAGCGTTGGAGACTCGTGAGGAGAACCAGCTCAGGGTAGGGGCTCCCGCTCCCGGCCCAGAGAGGTTGCAGGGTTCTGTGAGCATGAACACCCTTCTAAGGGAGAATCTGGGCCTCGAGGTAACCTGGGGGTGGGGCGGGGGCAGGAGGGCTATGCCCTCCCCTCTCCTGGGAACTGTAGCTCTTGTGGAAAATGTTCTGTTGTAAATGTGTGATGTGCTTCATCCATAAAAATGATTCTTTACTCACAGACTCTTACAGCTTTGGGAGAAACACCGGGTGTCCTGCCTCGGGATCCCAAAGCTGTGATTCTTGGAGGAAGGTCCCTGTCCCATTTCTGTTTGTCTGTCCTCTTTCTATACCTAATATAAAAGAAAAATTCAATAGCACTGAAGTTAAATAATACATTTTTTCCCTCCTAGAACCAATAAATCTGTTTAAAGATGCATTACTACTTTTCTTGAGGGATAATTTAGACTATGTATCAAAAAAGGAAAATCAATAGTTTTTTCTATTACAAATAATTGCCTGTTTGACTCTTTTCCACTTTTTCTTTTTTATTTATTTTGGTTTGACATATTTCTGCTGGAGAACGTGTCGTGCTTCAAGTCTGAACCAGGAGAAGCCTCTGTGAGACAAGGTGTTCGGGGGATCAGCCCCTGTGCCCTCCTGGGTCTGGGGAGAGGCCCACATGCTGTGTCGGGAGCAACAGGAGCAGGCCCAGCCTCACAGGGACCGTGCCCACAGGGGCAGGCTCAGCCGCGTGCTCAGGAGGTGGGTGGTCCAGTGTCCTGGGCAGTGTCCCGTCCCCTCAGTGGTAGCTTGTACAGCCCTGCTTTACTGGGGCTGGGTCTGCCATGTGACTGCTGCGACCCGGGGAATTTGAGCAGACATGAGAGAGTGGAGGCCTTTGATGCCCTCCCTCTGCTTGGCTTGGCTTTTCAGTCAGGGGAAGAACAGGTGGGAAGTAGTGACCACTCCCTCAGCCTGGGCTGCAGGAAGGCACAGGTGGAACACAGCTTAGAGTCCAGATAGCAGCCTAGCCCGTAGCCCAGTGGAGCCAGACTCAACCTGCAGTCCCATCAACCTGGGGATGGTTGTTATGTGGCATTATTATGCAATGGTGACTGTTACACTCAGCAAGGCTGAAACACAGGGTGGAGCTGGTGAGACCTGTGCTGGACATGTCACAGGCAAAGCCTAGAATTATACGAAAGAGTGTGACTTAACTCTTTAGTAAAGGAGACCACTGACCCATTTGGGGTACAAGTGATGGTTAAGAGGACTGTGACACCCTTGTGAACATGTGGCCAGAATCTGTGTGACAAATGATAATAGCTGACCTCTGTGGACCCCTGATGCTGTGTCGGGAAGCACACTGAAGTGCTTATTTCCTCTGCAGCAGGACCAGGTGAGGTGTGCTCACAGCGTCTCTGCTGTGCAGAGGCTCAGAGGGCGTCTGTTCACGACCCACCCTGACCTTCAGACGGCTAAACCATTCTGCTGTTGCAAAGCTAGCAGCTGGCTGGCTTCTTCATCTCATATCAAAGAACATCCAGTGGCTTTGAAGCTAAACCGCACATCTTTCAGGCCTAAGGCCAGGCGTGAAGGGTTGGGAGCAAGGGTCTGGTGGGAGAGACAGGGAGGAGGAAGAATCACGGGAGCTGCCCACAGACGGCCGAGGGTGTGGGGGAGACCACCCCATGTGGAAGTCTGCAGGGCGAGGTGGCCGGGGAAAGACAGGTCAGCACCATGGGGAGGTGACTGGAAGGGGAATAGGGCATATCCAAGGGCCCCGGGCTCCTGTGGGAAGATGAACAGTAGGCAGTTGAAGTGGAGGACTGGAGGCTGTGGGAGGAGGCCGGCAGAACTGAAGAAGGAGGCCTGCAGCTGGCATGGTGCTGGGGGGCACATGCCCAGGAGAAGGGGAAAGGCCAGAACCTGGGCCTCCAGCAGAGAGGCCTGGGCAGGAAGAGGGCAGAAGAACCCGGCGTGAGCTGTGGAAGGACAAGGCTGAGTGGCCCTCACCGCGAGAAGGTGAGAGCAGGGGAGAGCAAGGCCCCGTGCCCTGGGCAGTCAGGCTGCAGTGACCTCAGTGAGACAGGGTCAGCCCCTTGTAGGAGGAGAAGGGGAAGAGGAGGGTCTAGAAACTGGGAAAGGAGAAGGCAGAGGAGGAAGAGAGAGATGGACAGGCTCGGTCCTCTACAGATTTAAAAATCAGTCCTAGAGGTAAGAAATGGAAAACCATGACAGACGGGAAAATATATTCCTGACAACTAAACTGGAAAACTATTAACGTCATCCATGTGTGAAGAGTCAGGAGTTTAAAGAACAGATCATGAGAAGGTAACCACTTCAGAAGAAAGCTGAGGAGCAGCAGAGGCGGGTTGTTTTAAGGAAGGAGGAAGGACCGATGGCAATAAAAATACAATAGCGTGTTTGGCCTCAAACTAAATGCCAAGAAGCTCACTTAGCCAACTGGCTATCATTCTGCGAGGATACGGTGAAATGGACACCCTCACCCTGCTCTTCTCAGTACACACAGATTCAACCATCTTTTGAAAACAATTTGGAAACATACAACATGATTCTTAAAACATGTGCCTTCCTTGGAGCAGGGGTCCTGTTGACATTGACCTCAAGAGGAAAACCAGGTGCACACGTGGCTAGCGGTCCCCGGCTCGTCACACCGTCACACAGAGTACAGCAGTCTGAAGCCTGGCGCGCAGCGCACTGGGATACCGCCAAGCAGATTTTGGCATGAAAATAAAACAGGATACAAGAAGCCATTAAAAATGATGTTTTGACACAGAAATAAGTTTGTGATTTCCAATTAAGTAAAAACAACAGAATACAAAAGTATGAGTCTGATTTTGCTTAGAAAAAGTGTGCCTATGAAAGAAAAGTGCACCTGGAACTGACGACCTCCGGTTACCTCAGAGGTGCCTGACTTCGGGTGATGTTTTTTCTCTTTCATCGACCTCAGGTGCCAACGGTGAGAACCTGGTGCCACAGGCCACTGTTTCTCTGTGTCATTCAAGAGCATGGCCTAGCAGGGTGGCTGCCGACTCCCCAGTGGGTCCATCCCCTGGCCCCTCCTCACGTCCTCCAGGGTGACGACGGAATTTGCTCTGTCCTGGTCACCATACCTGCATTCTGCTGTCCTGTTTCCTGGAGGGTCCTCTCCTGTTTCCTCTCTCCTTATCTCCGTAGGCCACACTTCCCGGGAGTCCCCTGTAGTTGCCACCACAGCCTCAGCTCACCAACATGCCATGGGAATCGATCCAGCAGAGTGGTTTCCCCTCATGAGTGGTGATCAGGTAAGGTTCGCACCAGCTGGCAGCCTGGGCCTCCTCTCCAGCCTTCCTCTTACTGGCCCTTCTATGGAGGCCATGGAGGGGAGAGCCTGGGGTGACTGCAGACTGTGTATTGCATAAGGCGAGATTCAGTGGCACAAAGGCCCAGTGGCAGGAAGGGTCCATGTCTGGGGGGAGCCAGGAGCAGCATGTGGGTGTGGGTGTGAGGTCGGCTGAGCAGCCCACCTGAGCAGCCAGGCTCTATTCTGGGCACAAGGGGAGCCATGGGGGTTGGTCAGGGAGGCTGCAGGCCCTCATCTGTGCTCCTCATGGTCAGATCAGGAGGGGAGGCTTGGGTACCGCTCTGCCCCATCATGATGCAGAGGGCTGCTCCGTGGCCATTGCTGGTCCTCTCTTCCAGGCTCTGGGGGCCTGGCAGTGAGCTGTGACACAAGGGACGTGCATCTGAGCTGTGAAAATCTTCATCTTCCTTGGGGTGTGGAATAGGCCAGTTTCCTCCACACCTTCACTTAAAGACTGAGCATTCACAAGACAGATGACTGGTCAGATCTTCTATGTCCCTTGGAAAAAGAGTGGATTTTCTTTCTTTTAGTTCATATAAATCACATTTATATGTTCCAGCAGACAAGTAGGGGAACTTGTGAAAGTTCCCTGCTTTGAGGATGAAATTGAACACCTGATTCTGAACCCAGGGAATGGAAATGTGTCATGGGATGAGGGCTCAGCTCAGAATCATCACATGGTCACACAGACAGGAGGGCAATGCAGAGACTTATTTTCAAGGTCAAGGGGAAAAGTCTCCTGGAGATGGGGATGCTATCCTCCACCCAAACATCGAGTACTTCCTACAGACCTCATGAGAATGGATGCTCTACGGGAGAGAAGGCTATTATCACAACCTGCCACACACCTGACGTCTGTCATGTATCAAAAGGAACCCACACAGTGACTGGAAATGGTTTTTAATCGAAAGCACTTCAAGGTTTGAGAGCCAAAGGGCCAGTTATTTTTGTTAGATGCGTGGTGAATGTGTTTGGTTATGTGGGAATAAAACAGCTGTTCCTTCCGAGGACAAAACGATCCTTCAGGCAATGAGACGGCTGTTTGTCAGAGGGACGACCTGGAGCTCCAGTGGCCACAGCTCACCGAGTGCGAGTGCCAGCAGACAGCACAGCCCACACAAGAAGACGCGGGCATGCAGATTCTCCAGCCAGACGGCTTCCTGTACGATTTCGAGAAGAAAAATCACCTAGAGGGAAATCCACATTTGTTCGCTTCTCTTTTCATATTCTTGAAGTCACATAGAGCTAGAAATCTTGAAAGACAAATTGCTCTATTGGCCATTGACTTCCTGTGTGAGAACTTGTCTTTCTGATACAGATTTCACTTGGTGTTTGATAAGTTTGTCCTGATAACACAGCATTACCTGGCTCGCAGTGAGGGAATTCAGCTCTTATCACGATTCCAATGTTTTCTTTCAACCAAATCAAAACTGTTTTTCTTTGAAAATTGCAAATGACTCAAATTGCAAAACTACGGGAGTCATCAAAGTATCTTTTTTTTTTTTTTCCTACCAGAAGACATAGGAGAGAATACACCGGGCACCTTCTCTAAGTCAGACACCGTGATTTAAATTCCACAAGACAAACGAGCTCGAAACTTCAGCTGCTTGTGTGCTGTTGGCACTTGGAGTCCCTGAGCTCTGCTCTGCCCCCTTGATCCAGGACCCACAGAAACTGTTTGGATTCCTGGTATCCAGTGACTCTGCTCCGTGGGGACGTCCAAGCAGGTGTTCAAATGGAGAAGAGGTGAGGGTGGGCGGAGCTGGAGCCGTGGCTGCCTGGTCCTGGGCACAGGTTGGAGGACTGGGTGTCACCCTGCTGGCTCTGGAAGGAGACCTGAACACAGGCCCTGGAGGATGAGGAAGGGGCAGGCGTGGAGGACCACCGCTCTCTCGGTTCCTCCTCAGGTTTCCCCTTCTCTTTTGATCAAGCATTTTCCAATGATTCTTAACAACAAAAATACTTTCAGTGAATGGTTTGAGGGTCTCTATCCAAATAAAATGATCATGACCCCGTGAGGCTTGTGAGCTGGAGACTTGTCCCCAGACAGCTGGCTGCTCTGCCCAAGTTTGCTAGTAATGGGGCCTTGCTGCTTTCTTTCCATGACTTTAGATCTCCCCAACTGCAAAGGGGAGATGATAAAACCTGCGTATCAAGGAGTTTTGGAGATTAAATGAAAGAGTGCATAATGTATCAGATATGAGCAGGATTATTCCTGGAACTTAACAAAAATAATTCAGAAGTACAGTTAGAAGAAAAATTAACCGATAATCCTATGATTGCAATATTCCCATAAGTAAAGAATTAACATCACAGTAGAAGCATTTTTTGAAAAACAGATAAAGAAGCCCTGAAAATTGGCAAGTTTAAATGAAGATCTGAAATATGATAAAGGATGCATTATAAAGGAAGAGAAAAGAGATGTTATCTAACAAATAGTGTTGAAAAAATCAGCTACTCAGGGGAAACAAGTAAAGTTACGTTCTCTCCTCCCCATAAATCATGTTCCAAAAATCCTGGTAAATTTAAACATTAAAATAAAATAGCCATAAAAATGTAAGAAAAGGTGTTAACTAAGTGATTCCAAAAAAAGAGAATGACTGATAAATTTGACTGCATAGAAGTTAAAATATTTTGTATGTCAAAAATCATAAAGAGCGCTAAATGGTAAGTGATAAATGAAGAAGCTATCTGCAACCAACATGAAATGAAACCGTTAAGATTCTCAGTGTGTAGAAACCAACCCACAGGAAGAACACTCCCAATCTTGTTTTGAGTGGGACATAGGAAGGTATTTTATTGAGGAAGAAAAGGAAATTTATTAGCATGTGAAAAATCTATACTTTTAGTGTACAAAACTGGAAATTAAAACAATATGCCATTTAAAGAGCCTCAAGTCAGCAAAGAGAAGATGTGCAAACACATCTGTGCAGAGGGTGGTGGATGGAGAGGCACGAGGTGCTCTCGGGAATGGTGCTGACCATGGCCCTGGAGCCCAGCGCACCTTCTACCTGTGGATCCAGGAATCCCATCTCAGTTCTCTTCAGCCACCGACAGGGTGACACTTGTTCCTATCTGCCAGCACACCACCTCCAGGCCCGTGCAAAGCACCTGCTGCCAGCAATTACTCCTTACAGACACAGAAAACCTGCACCAAACCAAAGAAAAGCCACAATTTCAGTTACCATGGAGACCAAAGGCTTGGCTTCCTCCTGTGCTGCGAGCCACTCCAGGGGCTTGGCCTGCTGAGGCAGTGGCCGCTGGCTGATGCACCTGCCACGCTCACCATCTCCCACCCATGCTACTGGCTCCGACCCCAGGCCACAGTGACATCTTTCTCAGGAGGCCTCTCTGCGCAGTACCCGTGGCCTGCTCGTGTCCTGTCCCCTGACATCCCCTCTGAGAGCAGCTTCCTCTTCAACCACAGCAGTTCTCGGCAGGGCTGAGTCAGGCCAGGGAGGCCAGGGAGGTGGCAGGACCCAGCCCTCCGCAGCCCTGCCTACCCATTCTCAGGAATGCCTAGGGAGAGGGCCTGAATCCAGAGGGTCCAACCCTGCAGGCTCACCCACCGGGGTCTGTGTTTCAGCAAGCCTCAGGCTGTGAGCTCGGCTGTGTAGGGCCCAGACGTGGTGACAATGTCAGGACTGCCTGGTAAAAAACTAGCCAGCAACATACAGGAGTGCATATGAGGGTCGTGTATACGTGTACCTGGGTAGATAATCCCGCATCTTCTTCTCCCTCCCTATCCTCTGTACTCTCTCTGGCTTTCTGTTGGAGCTCCAGGGCCAGGCCAAGAACCTGGCACACAATAAGTGTTTTTAAAATACTTGCTGACAAAATTTATAAATATATGCCTTAGATGGAATATTGTACATTAGAAGAGTTTTCATTAATGCTTAATAATGTTAGGCGATGCTCAGAACACACAAAGTTTTAAAAATAGGTTTAAAATGACTGTATGTGTGTAGTATGAAGCTAATTTCTTGAAGGAAACCAAAAATTAGCGCACACAGGAAAACTGGAAGAAAATGCACCAAAATTCCACAGATAATTCTGTGAGTACATGAAACTGCAGGTAATATTCTAATTTTATTCTTCACAATTTTGTATAGTTTTCAGACAATAAGCATGGGTTATTTTTATAGTCATATAAAAGCACGCGTGTGTGTATGTGTGTGCACGTGTGCACTTATCTCCATGTAAAACACGTCTTTATCGACAGAGTTTAGACGTCCCTAAGGACATTCTTCTGCAGATGCCGTCACCCTGTTGTCTTTCTGCTGTGGGAAGCCGCCTTGTTCCTCGTGAGAGGTCGAGGACTTTCGAGGTATGTGCCAGTCCTGACCCGCATTGACTCATTTCATGGCTCATCGCCAGGCACCTGGTTTGTAAAGGTCATCTCCCGCTCTTCCAGGTGGATCCTCTTAAGTGATGCTGTTACGCAGAGTCATCGTGTGTGAGCCCTGGGGTGGCAGATGCCGGGCACAGTGCTCCACACCATGAAGTCGGGCTCTTGCCTTCTAGAGTTCATGGCGCAGGAAAAGCACACATTGGCAGACGCTGCACCTAAAAGTCGAGGCTCAGTTTAGGCAGCAATGCTGACCTTCCACGGCCTCTTTACCTGGTGACTTTATGTCCCTTACCTTATTATTCTTCAAGATCTCCCCTAAGGTCACCTGTACCACATGCCACCATGACCCTTTCTCTTCACAAACACTTTTATATTAATTTGCGTGTGCGTCTTCATGGCAATGCCTGTGGGTCCCTGGCTCTTAGCTTGGCTCTGTTCCCCTTGGTTCTCGCCATGCTCACTCTGAGAGGGGTGAGAGAGTGCCTCTTCTCTTATCGTTCCTTTTATTTTTATTTTTTATTTCTTAGCTTTGAAGGGGAATTTACTGGACTTCCAAATGCCTCTGCCGATTTTTCTGGCTTCTGGAAACGAACTTAATGATGACACTAGAGTCAACAGAGAGGTGCTCCCCGTCCGTGTGCAGCCCGTCCTGCAGTGGGGAGCCCTGTGGACCCCTCAGCCACGGCCCTCTTCTCTGGTGTGAGCTGAGAGCCCAAGGGCTGAGTGAGCCCCCAGCACAACCAGGAGTCCGGGAGTGGGTGCAGACTCAGGCCTTTCCAGGGCGTCCATTTCACTGGGTTCCGTTTCTGGGGGGAGATGGCAGCCCATCCCCCACAGGGAGTCGCTTCACTCCCAAGTGTCCACCACAGGCCTGGCTCATCTCCTCATCCCCCAGGCCCTCCAGGACAGCTGTGGAACCAGGGCTGATGGCAGGCATGGCTCTAGTGGGGATGGCCATGCTACCTGAGCCAGGACAGCTTGTTGTGGCCGAGAGTCCAGCAATTTGTGCTGGACAAGCTGTGGAGCACAGAATGGGCACATCCCGTGGAGGACCTGGTCAGAATGGATGGGCCCTGGACATGGAGGTGGAGCTCACCACGGTGGGCAGTGTGTATAGGACAACGTGTGCCCAAGTCGCACGAGAGGGAGCAGGATAGGAGCCTCAGCCATGCCCAGGTCCCAACTCCCCGAGACACCAGGGCCCCTCCAGGACTACAGTGCATGAAGGCAGGTTCTGGGTGGCTCTTGGTGACATGGTCCACACAGCAAGCTCGCTGGCGGAGGAATGTTGCTTAGCGGACCTCCTCGTCCCTTGAGGCCCCCACATGCCGTCCATGGGGCTGGCTGGAGATGCCTGGATCTCCCTGGACTCCAGAATCGCCCACTCCACTCTCCCTTCTCACTTCCTACGTGTCCCTCAATTTGCGATCTGACGAGACCTGCAGCCTTGCCCTTCCCCGCGGGCAGGTGGCCTGGCATCTCTGGTTCTCACGGGTCCCTCCTTGGTCTGTCTGTTAGTTTCTCTGCTCCTGGAAGGTCCCACAGGGCGGTGGTCAAAGGCCACAGACTGGGTGCTGTCCTGAAGGCACGTCCTGCCTCAGGGTTGTGAAGGCAGGGGCCCAAGGCCCTGGTGTCAGCAGGGTTCCCCCCCCCCCAGGCTGGCGGGTGGCTGCCCCTCACTGGGCCTCCACATGGCTGTCCCTGCAGGAGTCTGTGCCCCAGCTGCCTCCTCTTATAAGGACGCCAGTTGCCCTGGATTAAGGTCCACCCTAGTGACCTGCATTACCTCTTTTAAAGCACCCATCTCCGCATCTGATCACATTCTGAGGTCCAGGGGACTTGGGTTTAAACATACTAATTTTGGGGGCATGTTTTGGCCCATAACATCTGCCATTAATCTTTTTTCCCCCCTGCTTTAGTTATTCCCATTCTTTGCCCTGTTCCTTTCTGGATGTTGATGAAAATCACTTCTCAGCAAGTGGAGCCTTCTGACTCAGCACCCCGGGCCCAGCCCCAGCTGTGCAGCTCCCTGGTCCACATTCTCCCAGTGCTCTGAATCCTGCCTCCTGCTTCCTCTCCTGACACCCCCAGGTGAGTTTCCTCTGTCCCTTTATCTTGGCCAGCTTCTTTTCCCCTGTGCCTCTGGGCCTCAATGCTGGGCCGTCTGTGCCACAGGTACTTATGAACTCACTGAACACTTCCTGGGCACCTTGGTAGGCTCAGAGGAGAGGATCTCGATGCCACCCTCCAGATTTCATGAGGGCCTGGGCCCCAGCCAAGCACTGGTCAGCCTCTGCTGAGCAGACGGCACTTTGCAGGTTCTCAGGACTCCTGCCCGAGAACAATCCTCCAATATGTCGTTTGTGCAGCTTGGTCTGCTGGGGAAGGACTCAGGCCCTGCTCAGGGATGGAGACACTGAACCAGTGCATATAATGGATGCACCCAAGACGGCATGGAAGGTTCCCCTCTTCTACCCAGTTTAGGTGTTTCACAGATCATCCAATAATTTTCATCTTATTTGTGAATGTTTAAGGATATTTTATGCTGGCACCATTGACAAATTGGAAATAGTGGGGCAGGGCACAGGTATTTGTTCTCTGTTCTTTGAAAAAAAAAAATCATGCATCAGGAATCCTGCAGGAGAAGACTTGAGGCAGTAAAGATAAACCCAGGTGACTGGGACCTGTCAGTCACAGCTCAGTCGGAAGACTCCCCGCCATTCTGCTGAAGGCCTTGGTTCCTGGTGGTCCTTGCTGCTGATCCCTGAGAAGAGAGGAGCTATCTGCTGTGCCATCAGGCCGTGCGCATGACCCGGGCTCATTAGGCAAGACGATCCCTCCTGATGGGAGCAGAAC
The DNA here is from genome assembly GCF_045843805.1 of Urocitellus parryii. Taxonomy (NCBI): domain Eukaryota; kingdom Metazoa; phylum Chordata; class Mammalia; order Rodentia; family Sciuridae; genus Urocitellus; species Urocitellus parryii. The sequence continues at coordinate 3,256,191 of NC_135543.1, read as the reverse complement.
TATCCTGTTGGAGGTGCTGCATCTGGAACCACACATTTCAGCACATCTGGAGAGTGGAGAAAAAACAACCCAGAAGCAAAGCATTGGTAAATGTCAGCTGTTTATTGATTTTCCTATTTGGAAGCAAAATACTGAGCCCAGCAACAGGAATTCAAGTCTGGAACCCACCTCTGGTGGCCAGGGGGTGACAGGGAAGTGGCCTGCTCTGGGAATGGCATCGCCGGGTGGGCGGGCGTTTCCTGAGTGCCTTCTGCCCCAGCCCGCAGCCCTTGCTGCAGAGCCCTGCTGTAATGAACTCGCTGCTATTGTTGAGCTAAACACCAACAGTACGGGTTATTTTAATGGACATATTGCTTTAAACTGAGCGTTCACCATCTGTTCAGTCCTAATTTTGAATGCAAAAAGAACATATTTCACAATTACATCTGTAAGTAATGATATAAGTAATTTAAATGCATGTATATGTTCACACAATGCAGTAGACAGCTGGGATTTTTTTCCCCTACTCTTATGTTTCAGGCACAAATCAAGGGAAAATATTCACTGGCTCCTTATATAGTGCATTTTCCCATTTATGTGAAGTTGTTTTTGCAGGAAACAAGGTTTTCTGCCCTAACCGTACCTAGGAGTTTAAGGCACGCTCAATAAACTAGATCACAAAGTCATTGTTACAATGCTCGCCTCGTCTCCATCCAAATCCCCCCTGGCTTGAGTGACAGCTTGGCAGATGCAAGGCATCAGGTCCATCAGTTTCAGTAGATGTCCAGGAGGGCCAGGGAGGGCTGTGTGGCCAGCATTTCTTCCAACCCTTCCTGTGGAAACCAGACTGCTGGGCACCCTGGCAAAAGGGGCTTCGGGGGTCATTGTGCCCTCAGGGCGGACATCCAAGGCAGAAGGACAGCCAGAGATGGCGCCCCCTCTCCAGACACAGTCTAATCCAGGAGCACGCACCCGGGTGGAGCGGGGAAGAGGTGTTGGTGAGGAAAGGAGGTGCCATGTGTCGAAGATTAAGAAACCACACCCTAAGCTGGGGAGTAGGTGGGGACCCCATGGTTTCCCTGTGTCACATCTTTGGGTCCAAGCTCAAGGCGAGACCTGGAGAACGCTGCTGATATATGGAGCTACAGAATGTAACTAAGGCTCACAGGATTCCAGGCGACTGCAAACAGGGAATCTGCCAGATGGCACCTCTGATATCTACTTTTCTCTTAAAAACTCAGTCCTCAAATACCAACATGTCACAGATGACACAAACCGCGATTGCTTTCTTAAAGGAGATTTTCTCCACCTATCACCAGCACATATAAAAACGTTTGCTGTTGTGATGTCCCGTGACCCCATGAGGAGACAGAATTGTTTAACAGCGTTTGCATTGTCCACATTCTAAGTGAGGAACGGAGGAACTTATAAATCCTCCAGCGTGACATCATTGCCGTTTTATATCTACATATTCCATATTTATTGTGCCTGGTTTTTTTGGCATCTGTGTCATAGCTGACAGAGTGGATTTGCATGGGGACTTATGTTACCATTTGCAAGGACTCCCTATAGAGACACTTCCTGAGCTTGCGGTAGTTTTGATTTTTTTAACTGCTTGTAGGCAATGCATTTATTATGGTTCTCAGACAAAGGTGTTAGCTTGAACTGATGGAAGGTTTATTTTTGGAACATTATTAACAGCTTAAAAATGTGGAGTGTTGTGTGAAGGAATCAAATTGCATTAAGGATTCTGCATAATTCCTTTTTATCGACTGTCGTTCACCTGGCCCAGGACAGGGGTCAGCTGCATTGGCCCCAACAGATCTGATGTCACTGTGGGCACACCTTTAGATAAAAAATACCCTCTCTGACTATTAAAAGGTTTCCTGATTGGCCCCAGTATTAATTTATTTAGAACTTTCAACTCTAAATCCACTCTTAATTTAGTATTTATTCTCATTTGATTAAAATTGTCAATGAATTACATCTTCAAAGAAATTGAGTGCACTCTCCAATCGCACAGCTTCCCTAAGCGATTTAAAAAGAAAGCCATAGAAAGTGAAATGCCACCATCGTCCCTGCTGTCCGAGCGGTCGGCTGTCGCGCAGCCCACCTCTGTGGGCTAGGAGTTTTCGACGCAGGGTTCCCCGAGATGGCTAGAGCAGTGCTGTTCAGAGCCTTTGCACCAGGGCAGCAGCGGCTGGCTGAGGCTCTCCTGGGGCTGGGTCTGCCGTGAGGCTCTTGGTGGTGCACACCAGGGCACCTGTCTTCCTGGGCTGTGAGTCTCCTTGGGGCGGAATGGGCCAGTCAGCGCGTGGCCTCAGAGCTGGAGGGCGTGCAGAGGCACCTGCAGGCCTGGAGTCTGGGTGCTGCACACCTGTTAGGCCTCCTGGGGGGCTGAGCTGGTCCCTCCTCTCAGACACAGAGGAAAGGGCCCCAGCTTCCTGCTGCTGGTGATGCTGGAGCAGCCACTTCCTGGGCTGGCGAGGGACTCCCTCTGTTTGAATGAGCTGCCGAAATGCGAGGCCCATGCACCCCGGGCCCCAGGGAGGACGACGAGGCTTTCACGGGATGATTGTGAGGGCTGGGATCTGGACACCGAGGCCAACAGGCTGTGACTGTCCCTCAGTGTGGGCCAGTATGAAAATAGGCAAAAGCAGTGTAGTCCTACGAGGGGAACCAGTGCATAAAGAGGGGACCCAGAACCCACTTCCTCTACCTCACCACCGAACAACAGAAAAGGTTTTAAGTCCTCAGGAGACACGTGCAGATTGTCACACCTGCCAGGCCAGGGACACCTCACGCTGAACCCCTGGGTGCCTGTGCCCTGTGGGAGACGCTCTTCAGACAACACAGGTCAGACTGCAGTTGGCACTGTGGACGAGTCGCCTGTGGGATCTCAGCCACCGTCCTGGTGTGTTTGGGCAAGGGAGCCCAGTGAGCAGGACTAGACGCTGGTTTGATGGGGACCAGCCTCCCAGTGGGTGAGGGAGGCTGGTCCCCAGCCTTGGCGTGACGTCAGAGCAAGTTGCCCTGTAGTTTGGTAATGGCTTTTAAGTGGTGCTGGACCCACAGTACGTCAATTCCCCGCTCAGGGTTAGGTTCTCTCTCTTGTCTTCCTCAACTGGGGTCTTGTTTTGTTTTCAATTCTAAAGCATCTGGAGAAGGTGAAACCATTTTCTAAAGTATTGGAAGAAGCAGATCTCAGACGTCCTTCCAGCCTCCTGGACACACAGGGGATTGGTTGCTGGCTGGAGGCCACTGGGACGGTGAGCAGGTAGGTGCTGACTTGGGTGGTCTACTCTCCGGCCTCCTAGGCCATGACAACAGAGAGCCTCAAGCAGAGAAGTGTGACTCCTGTAGGCAGCAGCGCGGCTGGACCTGCCGCCCACCCTGCGCCCACTCACTGACTGCGTTGGGGGTCTGGGGATGAGCTGTGTGCGGGGGGCCTTGGCAGGGTGCTCGGGAAGGTCAGGAGCTGGGGTGGGCAGGAGGGTTGAGGAGCAGAGCAGACCGAAGTGGGCTTGGTAATACGGCCTGAGAGGCGTGCTACGTTTGGGGGCCCTCGCAGCGGCTGCGCCTGCGACTGGCAATGGAGATGGCTGCAGCCCCAAGGACGGAGCCAGATGCAGCTTCATAGCTGGAGCGGGTCTCACTCAGGGCCAGGAGCTCTGAGTTTACTAATTAAGCAGCCCTCAAGAACACCTAGATTACATGGCAGATTCCATATGGGAGGCTGGAGATGCCTGCCAGGGGCCAGCCAGCTTCCCACCTCCCTTGGACACAGCCACGGGTTTTCATAGGGTGACAGGGAGGGGTCTGGGGGACGGGATGTCACACAGCACAGTGTAGGCTCCACACCCCTCCTGGCTGCACTGGTTTAGACCCGCATGTGTAGGAACTAGGGGGCACTTGATCTGTCGGTCTAAGGAACCCATTCAGAGCTGTAGGCAGGATTCTAGGCATCCCCCCATGTAGACACAAACTCAGATCACGCAGGATGAGCTTCTCACATACATGAACAGCAGAATGTGCTGACATCATCATCATCTCCTCCTCCTCCTCCTCCTCCCCCTCCTCCTCCTCCTCCTCCCCCTCCTCCTCCTCCTCCTCCTCCTCCTCCTCCTCCTCCTCCTCCTCCTCCTCCTCCTCCTCCTCCTCCTCCTCTTCTTCTTCTTCTTCTTCTTCTTCTTCTTCTTCTTCGATAAGGATTAAACCCAGGGCCTTGTGCATGTGAGGCAAGCACTCTATCAACTAAATATCTCATAGGCACTGATTCAGTTTTGTACCATATCTAATTATCTGCATTCTCCTACATACCTTGAATGCTATAATTCCAATAGTAGTGAAAGACAGAAAAAATGAGGTTAATACAGTTTAAATGTTGCTATTCAATTAGGAAATAGCACAAACAGCTCCTATGTTCATGCTTTAGTACAAGGTGCAAGACGCTTTCAAATAATTTTGCTATTATTTTAGGTTTTGGTGAATACGGGGGTTTATATAATACATTCAGCATTAAAAATGTGGGTACTGAGTGCTTCCCTGTGCAGAGGAGCAAGCTCCCTGCCTTTGAGTTACAGGTTGATGCCATGTGAGTGTGAGTGTGAAGTTGTTCTGATACGTGGATACTGCAGGGCAGTGTTGGGAGATCCAGGCACAGGAATATCACTGCTGAACCCAAACATGACAGAACCAGGCTATCAGGTCACAGAAAGCAATAGATTGTTCCTGCCAAGCTGAGAAAAGGAAGTAATAAACAAAATCGTGGTGAAGAGTAAAGGGACTTCAAGTAACCCTGTTCCCAGCAACTGTATGTTTTCCTAGTCCAGGCCCCGGGCCTGTCGGGCCTTGCTCCTGAAGGGTGTCATGGGGAGGGCAGGAAGCCCCGGGAGGCTGTCCTCTGTGGATGTGCAGACAATCCTGCTATTGGGTTGTTCTCTGATGAATAGCTGGAAGCAGAAGATTGTGATCAGGTTTTGAATTCTAGCATCTTAAAAAAAAATCATCCTTCCAGCATCTCAGCCTCAAGAGTAAGCCCCACCCAAACCCCAGAGCCCCAGGAACACACCCCAAGCCCATGTGCACTTCCTGACTCTCCACCACTGTTGCTCCCAGCAGGTGCCCACTCCCTCCTCCCAGGACAGGGCCTAGTGTGGGCCATGCATATGTCACCCACCTCCAGGTTCCAAGCCCAGCAGACCAGATGCTGCCCTCACCAGCGGGACCTCTGAGGACTGGCTCAGCCTAGGCACCATCATCATTTCCCCATGGGCTGTGGGGACCTGCATGTCCTTCTACTTCCTTCCCATTGGGCTTGGATCAGGCTTGAGGGATGCCAGAGAAGAAGGATGGCCTCACTCAGAGTGTGAATGGCTTCCCTCCTTCTCCAAGTCCCCCAGGTCCTGGGAGTGAGTGAGAGGGGACTCAGGAGTGGACATCTCAGGGGCTGGTGGAGAACTAGCCAGGGTGCACCTGATGTCAATCTGGCTCAGCCTGGGTAGGGCCTCAGCTCTGGAGAGCTAAGTGGAAGAGAGGTGGATGGTTTAGGGTCACTTCTGGCAGCAAGCTCTAATGAGGCAGGGAACAGCTCTAAGGCTCCTCCACAGTCTGCTCCAACTGTCAAGGTGAGGAGCCAACCAGGAATGCGCTGCTCCATGGACGTGGGCAAGAGGCCATGTGGTCATGTTTCCCAGCATTAGGCATCTGGACAAAAGCAATGAAATCTCTGAAACAAAGGAGACTAAAGCTAGGGACAAGGGCTAGGGTGTGCAGACCAAACCCTGCGCTGCCCAGCACACACAGGGTATGAGGATGGAGGGGCCAGGCTGCAGCCGCACACAGAGGAGAGCCAGACGAGGCCCGGATTCACAAAGGGGCTTGCAGTTCAGCAGCCAGAATCAAACCACCAACATGTCACAAGCTGAAGAACCCATTTTAGTTCTCTATGAGGGCAAGTCACGCGAATCAAATGGGAGAGACAGCAAGAAAGGAAGAAAGTATGGGGGACCTAGGAGAAGGTGGGAGGTGAGGCTTCCCGACGGAGGGCCAGGGGAGGCGAAGGTGCATCTCGCTCTCCGTGGTGGGGAGTGTCTACCGTGTGCCCAGGTGGGGCTGGATGAGGACCTAGTCATGTATTATTATATGGTTTACCTGTGCAGTCTCCCGACTTCTGATGAATGTGTACATTTCCCAAAACTTGCCCCCTGCTAGGGCTCTTACGCCCCACGGGTCTGCTCCAAGTCTCTACAGTTTTACTTTTGCCAGAAAGTCACATAGCCTTTTGTGTCTGGCTTTTTTCACTCGGCTTAATGCATTAGGGACTCTGGTTTGGTGTCGTGTTTACCAGGTTTGGTCCTTCTTATGGCTGAGTGTATTCAAGGTACCGTAAATTCCTATCCATTCACTGTTGATGGACATTTCAAGGCAACTACAAATAAGGATGCTGTAGACATTTACATCTGAATCTTTGAGTGTCATATGCCTTTGTTTTTCCTAGGTAAAAATCCTGGAATGGGATTGTCAGGCCATAGGGGAAGGGCAGGATTAACTTTTAAGAGTGTGTCAACCTGATTTCCAGAGATATTCTATCATGGTGCACCCCACCAGATGCGGACTTGGGTCTGAGTTGCTTTCTATCCTCTGTAACACTCAGCATAGTCAGTTCAGGCATCCTAATAGGTGCACACTGACACCTGCTTGTGGTTTTAATTTGCACTTCCCTAACGACTGACCAACACTCTCAAAAGTCTTTCCATGTGCACCTTTACCACCTGTATGTCTCTGGCAAAGCTTTTGTTTAAATTCTTTTGCCATTATTTTAAGTTGGATGACTGCTTTCCCTTAACTGGGTTTTGAGAAGTTTTATTGTTTATTACAATATTCTAGACATGAAACCTTTGCCAGTCATGGAGTTTGAAAGTATTTTGTCCCACACTCCTCTAAACAATGTGTTTGGAAGACTTAAGTTCAATAAATCCAATTTACTCATTGCTTTTCTTTTATGGACCATGATTTTGGTATTATATTAAAAAAAGTTTCTTAGTCCAAGAGTTCAAAGATTTCCTGATTTTTTCTGGAAATTCTCATAATTTTGGATTTCATATTTCGATCTATGTTCTATTTTGAGTTTGATTTTTCTGTACTAAGGTGGTTTTTTAAAAATGTTTTTTCCTCCACACATCTCTGCTATTTTTCAGCACCATTTGTTAATGCAAACCTTCTTTTGTCTACCAAATGTCCTTGTTACGTGGTCAGAAATCATTTGTCCCTGGATGTGTGCACTTCACTTCCAGACTCTTTCTTTTCATTGATCTGTTTGCCAGTCTTTATGTCAATGCCACCCTGTTTTGATTCCTGCAGCATCATAGTAAGTCTTGAAATCAGGCTTTCCCAGCTTTGTCAATTTCTACAAAATACTGGTGACATTTTGATTGGAATGGAAAATATCTTCTTTTGTTGATAACTTCTTAAATTTTTCATCACTATCCTGAAGATTTCAGTCCACCGGTCTTATACATCTTTTGTTCGACTTACCCTGAGTGTTCCCTATTTCTGATGTTATCATAGATTTTTTAAATTTTAATTTTCAATATGTGCTGTCAGTATATACAAATACAGTTGATGTTTGTGTATTTACTTTGTACTTCTTCAAGAAGTCTTTGTTCTTCTGTGCAGTACAGTTGACCAACTCTTCTACAACATTCTTTCTAAACCAACTTATTAGTCGTAGTAGATTTTTTTAATTTTAAAAAATTCTGTGTAATTCTCTGCATATTCTGTCATGCCACTGCAGATGAAGTCAGCCTCAGTTCTTTCTTTCTGATCTGGCTGACTTCTAACGACCTCCAGGACAAAGCTCAGCAGAGGTGGTGGGACTGGCAGCCCCCTGGCGCCTGGCCTGGGGGAGACTCTCAGGCGCTCCCATTAGGCCCCGGTTGGCTGTGCTTTTTAGGTAGCTGCATTTGATCAGTGTGAGGATGTTCCCTTTCATTTCTAGTTTGTTTTATGCAGCAGAGTTTGGTCTTTCCTAGTAAATATTTGTGAGCACTAGTCAAGAATGTGCATTTTACTCTTCTTAATACTGATTAAGTCAATGTGCTTCATACTGTTGGTCAATCCTGTTATGTACCTACTGATTTTTATGTCTTTTTTTTTAAATCGATTGATGAGAATGAGTATTGAAATGAAAATTGTGTATTTGTTGATGTTCCTTGCAGTTTTATCAGTGTCTACTTCATATATTTGTTGTTATATTTATTTGATGCATAAAAATTTGGAATTTTATGTCCTCTTTATGAATTGACTCCTTTATTACTATGGATTAACAATCCCTGAGAATTCTTGATTATGAAATCTTCCTGATGTTAATTTATCCATCCAGACTTTTAAAAATTGTCTGTATGCTGTATCATCTTCCATATGTAAACTCTTGTCTAACTTGTGTCTTTAGGCTGTTTCTTTCTGGTGGAATACAGCCAGATGCCCATGTGACAAGTTCCCCCTCTTATCTGGGGGGTTTGATGATTTGTGTTTGATGTCATTATTGGTGACGTATTTTGTTTTGTTTTTGTGGTTTTGGAGACTGAGCCTGGGGTGCTCAACCCCTTGAGCCACACCCCCCAGTCCTTTTAACTTTTTATTTAGAGACAGGGTCTCACTAAGTTGCTGAGTCTGGCATTAAATTGGCCATCCTCCTGCCTCAGTCCCCCGCACCACTGGGATCACAGTGTGCAATGTGACTGGCGTACGTCGACCACCTTGCTGACTGGTTCCCCCGTGCCACCTCCCCCCACCCTGCCCATGATTTCTTTTCTGCCCTTTTTGGTCTTTCTCCAACATCATTTTTTTTTAAATTATTTGAGCATTTTATTATTTTATTTTGTTATAACACCTTGTTTTATTTTAATGAATGCTATTCAGCTTATGGTATCTGATTTATAACAGTCTTTCAAGTGATTTTATCACTTAATATATAAAAAACTTATAAAAATTATAATGTTGTTTCTTCCCTCCTGGTCTGGTGCTGGTGTCATATATTTTACTTCTGTATGTTATAAATCCATAACTACATTAAATTTTGCTTTAAACAGTCACTTACCTTTTAAAGAGATTTAAATGGGAGGAAATTGTTTTATATATTTACCTGCATAGTTACCATTTCTGGGGGTCTCCATTTTGGGGGGGGTGTGTGTTCGTACTGTCAGCTGGTACAGTTTTGGCCCCTCTGGGGTTGGGTGGCAGTATGTGAAGGCTTCAGGGGTCTCAGCTATGGGGATGACGTTACAGATGCCTATGAGTGGGCGGGATGCCACCCAGCACCTGCAGTGGAAGGGGACCCCAGGCTCATTGCGCCCTGCACACATGTGCTGCCGATGAGCAGCCCTGGGACCTGTGGTGGTTGGGGCTGGTCACGATTCCTTCCAGCTGGTGAAGGTCTGCGACAGCGTTGGGTTCATCACTGGTGTTTGAACGCGGCTTTCACTAGTGTCGACTGCAGTGGATAATTTCTCCCTCTCTCTCTATTTTCCTGTCCTCTCTCTTGATGTTCTACCTTCAAGGAGTCCTCCGGCTCTCTTCTGCTTGCATTGTTTTTGACAAGAAGTCTGCTTGGATTGTCTTTGTTCCTCTGCACACTGAGATTGACCCACAGCTCCCAATGCCATTTACAATTTTAAAACATTTTATTTTCTTTGTATTTCATTTAGATTGTTTCTTCAAGTTAGCTAATTGTTTTTTCCTACACTATCTGACCCGTGAATTCCACTTCATGCTTTTTCAATTGAAGACACTATGGTTCTTACCTCTAAAAGTTTTCTTTGGGATTTTATTACATTTTCAATGTCTACTTTATATGCTTGCTCTATCTCTAGCTTCTCCAACACATGGAAGCCAGTTTTACTAACTTTCTAAATGTTCTTGTCGCTAATTTAAAAAAATCATCTGTGTGATATCTGAATCAGTTTTGAGTGAGTGTAATTTTATCTGAATATTGATCATATTATGCCACTCTTTTGTATAGTTGGTAATTTTTTATTGGATACCTGTCAAATATTCTGACTCACTGAGGCCCGGGTATTTTTGCAACCCTATAACATTTTTAAACTGCTTTCAGTGTGGTCTAATTTGTTGGAAGCAGTCTTAGCCCTGCCTCTTTCACTTGTCAGCTTTGCTAGGTAAACTCAAAAGAGGTAGTTAGTCATTTTTTTCTCCAATCCTGATGGAAATTCTTCTAACAAAACCCAGCTGAAATAATGGAAGCAAAAAAACAGAAGGAAGAAGGAAGGAAAATGGTATTTTTCAACTTCAAAAAGAGAGAACTGTCAGCATAGAATCCCATACACAAACAGGCCTCCCTTTAGGAACAAATACGCTCTCAGATGACAGAAAACAAAGACAATTTGTTGCTAATAGACTTTCCTTTAAAGACTGACCAAAGGAAGTTCTTTAAAGAAGAAAGAAATGATAAAAGCAGAGACCTTGGGTCATTGGGAGGAAGATGGAACAACAGAAGAACAGACTCGTAGATCTGCACAGACTCTCCTTTTCCTCAAGAGGTTAGCAGATCATACTTCATGGAGCAGATATTTTACCACCACCCGATACCCTAGACAAACGTGGTTTAAGTGGAAGGAGATGGGGACATGGATGGAAGTGAGTTTTCGACACTGAGAGCAGGAAGACGTTGAAACCATCGGACTCTGAGAAGGACACATCTGTATTCCAATGCCCAGACGATCGCTGCAAACCACAGAGGTACATTCAAAGCACTGTGAATAAATCATGTGTGTGTCCCATAGGTGGTTGAAGAAGAAGAAGGAGAAGAAGGGGGAGGAAAGAGAGAAGAAGCAGAATTGGTAGGAGCAGTATAGAACCAAGAATCAGAGAAATAAAAAGGGCCCATAATAAAATGACAGACTTAAGCTCTGACATTTCCCTATTACCTGAACTGTAGGAACTTGATAAACGGATCAAAAGTCAAAGGCAGCCTTATTCAAGGCTGTTCAGCATTTGAAAATCCACCAAAGTGTTCTACCATATTAATAAGCTAAAAAATAACATAGGATCCCGTTGATTGATACAGAAAAAGCAACAACATGACAGAATTGAACACTCTTCATGGTTAACAAGTACCGTCTGCAAGTTGGGATTAGAAGGGGGTGACCTCCACTGGGTGGAAGGCAGTACATCATGGCAGAAGGGAGTGGCCGAGGAATGCTGCTCAGCTCAGGGCAGCCAGGACGGAGAGAGGGAGGCATGGAGTGGGGAGGACTAGATATAATCCCCGAGGGCAGGCTCCCAGTGACCAACTACATCCCATCACACCCCATTGCTGAGAGTGACCACTTAGTCCATTTAAATCAAGGTGGTCCGATTAGGTTACGGCTCTCATGATTTGATCATTTGCCTCCTGCATGACACTAGAGTTTTTGAAGGATACCTCATATCCAAACTGTAACAATATCTATCTTAGCAATTTCCTTTGGGGGGATTATAAATTGTGTCTTAAATTTAGTTTTGCAGTGTTCATGGCTCATATGAGGAAACATGAGCAGACCTCGTGTCCTGAAGACGTGCTGAACTCACTCAGTAGTTATTGCAGGAAGAGTTTGACGCATAGCTGTCAACTGAAATGCAGATATCTTAGATTTGTCGTACCAACCTGTGAGCCTTTCGTACCTTGTTCTCACCTGTTTATGGTGAATGCTTTTGCAATGGCCAGAACAAAGATCCTTGTTTTGTTTCTGATCTTGGAGGGAAAACCTTTAGTCAGCATCAACTGTGAAGTTTATAGCAGCACAAGTCACAATAGCTGATCTGTGGATCCAACTTAGATACCCTCCAGTAGATGAATCTAAATACACAGTGGAATATTACTCAGCCTTAAAAGAGAATAAAATCATGGTATTTGCAGGTAAATGGATGGAGTTGGAGAATATAATGCTAAGTGAAATTAGCCAATCCCCCAAAATCAAAGGCCAAATGTTTTGTCTGATATAAGGAGGCTGATTCATAGTGGGGTAGGGAGGAGAAGCATGGGAGGAATAGACAAACTCTAGATAGGGCAGAGGGGTGGGAGAGAAAGGGAGGGGGTATGGGGTTAGAAATGATGGTGGAATGTGATGGACATCATTATCCGAAGTACACGTATGAAGTCACGAGTGGTGTGAATACACTTTCTATACAACCAGAGATATGAAAAATTGTGCTCTGTATGTGTAATTTGAATTGTAATGCATTCTGCTGTCATATATGACAAATTAGAATAAAAAATTTAAAAAGTGATGATTCTATCAAATGCTACTGAGGATGGGAATCACTTGCACATTGAGGGTGAAAACCTAAATTGTTCAGCCACTCTGGAAAAGAGTTGTGCAAGAGTTTTTTTTTCTTTTTTATATAGTTAAACATGTAATTACCATACAACCCAGAAATTGGGCTTTTTAGCAGTTATCCTAGATAAATGAAAAAAAAGTTCACACAAAAACCTGCATATAGATGCTAATAGTTCTCTCTCTCTCTCTCTCTCTCTCTCTCTCTCTCTCTCTCTCTCTCTCTCTCCCCTTTCTCCTATCCCCAAACTAGAAACAGCTCAGATATCCTTCAACAGGTGTATGGTTAAAGAAACTGGCACATAGGTACCATGAACTGCTTGCTCCCCAATAAGGGGAATAAACTGCAGATACACACAAGAACTTGGATGGATTTCCAGGTAATTATTCGGAGTGAAAATAGCTAATTCAACAGGTTGTGTACTGTGTTTCATCCACAGGACCTTTCTAAAGGACAGAATTTGTAACAGACGAGTGGTGTCTGGGGCAGGAAGGAACTCAGGGGCAGGAGGGACTCAGGGACGGGTCCTATGGTGGTGGAAGGCTCAGTACCTTGACTGTGGTGGTGGAACCCTGTACCTGTGATAAAACTGTGCAGAACTAAATAAAGACATACAGATGAGTACAAGTAACGCTGTCCAAATTTGTGTTGATTTGTGAGGACAGGAACAGAAAACCATCAAAATCATTCCTCAAGAATCAAGAATAGGTCTGAATGATCTGACAGAAATCAGAATGGGCCCTCCGTGTGGGTGGACTAGGAGCGAGCAGGCAGGGCTATGAAGAAGTGCCCAGGTGCAGGAAGGCATCCATCTCCAGGGAGCCCTGCATGGCCTGGATGTCCGCGCTTGTCAAAACTCACCCAGCTGTACACTTAAGTAAGATCTGTGCATTTCAGAAAATATAAATTCTACCTGGGTAAAAAAGTGTATCTGATTATAATTTGAAAATTGGATTAAATGTTCTGAATATTTTGTAGCTAAATGAAGTCTGGTGGAACATTTTCTCTAACTTATAATGGATTTTGAAATCAAATTTAAATGCTTTCACTCAATTTTTAATATTTGTGTGATATTTTTATAGTGCCAAACTATTCAAGTAGAATGAGAAATAGACGGTGGCAAGACCAAATGCCAACCTGCATTTGAATCACGTTCTTCAACTTTCTGGTTCTCGTTTGGAACGAGTTCCTTAGACTCTCTGAGCCTGTTTTGCCCAGCTCAAAGAGGCTGTGAGTGCAGGCTTTGCCGGCTGATTGTGAGGGCAAATGAGGCTGTTTATACAGCACTGAGCATAGAGTAAGTCCTCGATGAGACGGGCACCTCTGGCTAATTGAAATCACAGATCTTTGTGATCTTGTCACATATAAAATCAGTCTTCATCTAACAGGAAGAGGTTGGAAAACAGTGGGTGGACAAACACTCTGAGTCTTAGGGTCGGACTTACTGACCGTCTTAAGCGCCCACATCAGGGGGATGTCTGACAGTGAATGCGTTTTCCACGTGGAAATAAAGGTGGGATTTTTACTCACTCCATTTGGGGGGCTCATGGCTTAGAGTAAAAGATGGGCCAGGTCCAGCTGTCCCTGAAGCCACTGCAGGGAGACTGTGGGCGAGCCCTAGGGCTCAGCAGAGTCCTTGGATGTCCCCAGCTGCTATAGAGCCACTTGTGGGACCGGCTGTGATTGTTTCAGCCCAAATCCTTCATGTTTGGAAGGAAGAGCTGAGTTTTGTTGCCTGAGACTGTGCCCAGTTGCAGCTCTGTGGGGGGCCTCCCGCTCTTGGCCCTCAGAGTGACCTTCTGGGGCCTTAGCCCAGAAATGGCCATGTGTGATGGGAAAACCAGGCCTCGAGAAGCTGTGCCACCCATTTCTCTGCCACAGCTTGGCCCTGTCACAGTGTAGCCACAAACACAAATGACTTGCTGATTTTTACCAACTCTTTAGACTTTGTTCTGGCTGCATAGAAATAGACACCAGTGTCTAGTCAGTCACTTCCCTCAAATAGGGCTGCGGCTGCTGCTCTCCTGAATGCCTCGGAGTTTGCAAAAAAAAGCCCGCAACCCTCATGAGACCAGCTGTTCCGAATTGAAATCCGTTTGCAAACTGCCTGCTCCGTGGTGCCGTGTGGACGTTTAATAAATGTGCTGAAATGGAGAATGAAAATGAAAGGATGGGGTAGAAGAATTTTCCCTCGATGTGAAATTAGGACCATAAAAGAACAAACAATGGCGATTCTTGTAACATTAATTATCTATAGAATGAGGCATGGACGGCAGATGTGCCTGTGGTCTGTCTCAGCATCAGTTTCAAGACTTCAATCAGTGTGTGACTCACAGTTAGTGAAAGAAAAATTGTTCAGGCTACACAAGAGGAGCATAAATATTATGTGTCACTTGGTATCATAATTAACTGCATGCTTCAAATATTTCTTTCATGTCTGCCTTCACAATAGGTAATATAATTTACCGTTAATAGGATTAAAATGTCTTTTTTAAAAAATAAAAAGGTAAATACTTCAGTGGTTTAAACTGTTTTTTATTTGTTTTGTACTGATACATATTTTACCACAGGCAATCTCTTTATGTCCTGCAGAAGAAAATAATGAGGAAAATTGGAGATAATTTATGCAGTCCTGAAGCAAAAGCTTTTTATGATTATTATTTTTGCCTTTGCTCAATAATGAAACAGGCCCTTCTACGCAAGAAAACATCCTGACTTGCTATCTGATGTACATTTTTAAAGACCGGAGGTAAAGTAGGGAAAAATCCAACATTGCATGAAGAAAGGAAGTCCGCCCTGGAGAATCAATGATTGCAGTGCAGAGACCCCCAGCAGAAGCTCTCCCATGTGCAGGGGCCATTCAGAACTGATAATTGAGAGAAAGGAGGCCTGGTAGGTTTTTTTAAAAGGCGGTTCCATTTTACATCTCCCGTAGTGTGCTCAACACACTGTCATACTGTCTGACACAAACCAGTGCAGGTTAGGAAACTCATTACAACTCTGAACTTGGGCAATGTTCAAACAGGTCAGAAATTAAAACCCATAACCTGTGGCATAATACCTCTCAGGGAGCCAAGTTTTAATTTGATCCATAAAGAACATACCATTGTTCAGCTAGGCAGATGTCTAAGTATGAGGTACCACACATCGTAACGTGCGCAGATGATGACTCCTTTGAGCATTAGGGAATGGCGTGCTCAGAGGAGGAAGGGGGGAAGGGTATGAATTGCAGATCTAGAAAACCCTTGGGGTGAGCCTGTCTCCTCCTCTTGCAGAGAGGAGCTGAGTCTTGGAACTGTTCAGTGACTCGCTCAAGGTCACTCGGCTGCCAGGAGGCAGAGCCAGGCATGGGATCCCAGTCTGTTACAACCCCCAGTGCTTTCCCATGATAGGATGCTGTGTCCAAGTGTTTCTCTGGAAGTGATCTCCTCTTTCCAGTCATTACCGCCAAGTGGAATTTGGCATCTGCCATTGGACGTGTTCACTTCACTGCCGACCTATCTATTGACGTTCCATTAGGGAGCCATGTGCATTTGCCAAGGATGAACGAGTTCATTAGCACTGAGACTAATAAACTTTAAAAAGTTAATAATGTGAATATGTTTGATTTGGAATTATGCACACAGGCATTAAGAGTCACACAAAAAAAGGCTTGCTTCACATGCCCAGCTCTTTTTTCTATAATTTCACTGGTGTGATAGACTTAGATTTTTCTGAAAATCAAGGATAATATTCATTCTTAAGAAATACATGTCACCCCCCCCCATTTTTTTGGCACTTTCTCCCATTAGTGCACTTCAAAAATAACTAAAATTAACAACAGCAAACATTAGTAGCAACAATAGCAAAACAATGAGTTTTATCTCAGCTGTGTTTTCTGGATTCTGATCCTACTTGTTTCCACCCTTGCTCCTGGGTGAGGGCGTGGCATGGTAGTGGGGTCTTCAATGTCATGACTCAGCAGGGATTTCCATAGGTAGGTACGTTGCAGTTTTGACTTGGATTCATTAGGAAACTCTGTGATGGGATCTCTGAAACAAGAGAACACCTCTACACTCCAGTGAATGCCCTAGATGACTTTGCATGAGAACCTAATAACATCTCCTTCAGCAGCCTGGGCCTCCTTGGCCTGCTGTCAGTAATGGGTCAGGGAGCACCATGAGAAATCTGGGTGGACCCAAGGCTTTGGGCACAGAGGATATAGGAGATTTGGGGTGGTGGCACTGTTCTATCATGGGTTCCAAAGAGATAACATGCTTCCATACAATATAAATTTACGGTAGCCAATAGTCTAATACGAAAAAGCCTCCCTAACTTTCAAAAATTGACCTACTCATGAGCATTCCTTATAAGTAAAGGATTGTCCACATTTTCTTCTAAAACGTTTCTCAGATACTGGAAAAACACATTATTTGATTTGGAGAATATTTAATAAAATCTCTACAATTTTTTTGACAGTTACATTTTTAAGGACTATCAGAACAAGAGTCTTCAGTAGGTGGCAATTTGCATGATAGGGGGAATTGAGGACCATTAGGAGAAAGAGGGGGCACTCAACAGAGAACATGCATTACAATGGCTCTAGAGAAGGGCTGGAGGAGAAGGGGAGCCGCTGGCTGAGAAACCATAGGGCAACCGAGAGGGAGGACCTCCCTGTGGCCGGAGCAGGTGGGCTGCTGGCTGCGTGGGGTCCCCAGACACTGTGCCATTACTTTAACTTGATTGGTGGCTTGCCCAGACATTAAGTGTGGATGCTCTGATGCCACATGGAATTTCAGCTCCACCAGTTACTGACCACAGGACAGGAGTTAAGCCTGTTGGCCTCTCTGAGCCTCAGTTTATTCATCTATAAATAAGGACAATATCAATACAGAGTGGAGTGTGCAGATGGAAAGAGATAACTGGTTTAGAGCATACCACAAGGGCATGCTGCATGAGAAACACCCGCTGCATTCCTGCTGTTATCACTATTGCTCTCACAGCTATCAGGAGTCCCTGGATTTGTCCACTTCTGGACTCTTGCCCTTCCATCCTTCAAATACTCTTCTGCTAAACACTTTACCTGTCTGCCCACTGAGACAGGACCAAGATCAAAGGCTGCTCATGCATTGCCTGCGCATGTACCTGCAGGTAGAGTTTCCACTCCTTCATTTACTCATTCAGTAACCTTCAAGTAGAGCCTGAGTGTTTTAGTCAGCTTTTTCACTGCTGTGACTAAAGGACCCAACCAGAACAGTTGCAGAGGAGGAAAAGTTTATTTGGGGGCTCACAGTTTCAGAGGTCTCAATCCATAGACAGCTGGCTCCATTCCTTGGAGCTTGAGGTGAGGCAGGAACAACATAGCACAAGAGTGTGGCAGAGGAAACACTCACATGATTATCTGGAAGCAGAGAAAGAGTGGTCACCACTTGCCAGATACAAATATATACCCCATAGCCATGCCCCCAATGATGCCTTCAGCCACACCCCACCTGCTTCCTGTCACCATCCAGTTAATCCCATCAGGGATCGGGTCTCTGATTATGTTCAGACTATTACCCAATCGTTTCTCCTCTGAACCTTCTTGTATTGTCTCACACATGAACTTTTGGGGGAAAACTTATGTGCAAACCATAACATTGAGCATCTGCTCTACCACTTCCATGTTCTCTCCACCCTATGTCAACAAAGACCTTTCTGGCCATAGTTTCCCCTAGTCTAAGTACACGACACACACACACACACACACACACACACACACACACACACACACCACTGATCTCTGTTTCTATTAAGATTCAGGACCATGGTTCAGAGGTGGGCTGCATTCCTAGTTCTGTGGCTTGGCATTGAAGCAGAAGGAGCACTGCTCCTCAGTGAGAGGGTGAAAGAGGGATTTTACTAAAATTCAGTTTTGCGAAGTCAAAACTGTCTTAAAGACTCAGAGATCTGGGTATATTAAACAAAGAGGAAAGAGTCCATTGGAACCAAGTAGGCCACAGCAGCAGCAGCTAGAGTGGCACAGCACTGGTTCACCACAGTGGGAGGCAGAACACAGACAGATACACAGATTTGGTACAAAGAACCTGAGACCAGAAAAGGGGCCTGGGTTCAGCCAACCCAGGGGCTGCACCGGGCACTGGTGCTTGAAAAGGGCTGTCTCCCGCGTGGCCGCAGAGACTGAGGCCACGCCATCTCCAGGTGGCCACACTGCAGCTGCTGCTGCAGAGCCAGGAGGTGGTGCCCAGCCAGTGCCCGCCCTGCGGTCTCGGGTGTACCTATCAGAGTGAAGCAGGAGCCAGACAGGTAGAGAAGGTTCCCCTTTCACCTAGGGGATCCAAGCTGGGAAAGCAGAGGGAAGCCCACATCACTTCTTGGAGTCTGGAGGCCCTCGCAACCAGCTGAAGTAGGCTGTGACTCTGAGCAGGCGGGTGTGAGTACACTCAGGGACTGAGGCTGTGTGCAGAGGATTGGATCCCCTGCCCCATGAGTGGAGAGAGTCTTGAGATCCAGACCCTCAAGAGAGATCAGCAAGTGCCAAGCTGGAGGGGCAGGTTGATCTAATCTCTCCAGAGCAGGTACCACCTTCCCCCCCCCAAGCCACCCTGAGCCTGACTGGATCTCAGCCCCAGCATCTGGAACTGCCCTCATGGAACCCTGCAGCTGCTCCACCTGGCAGTGCATTGGCCTGTGCAGACAGAACTCCAGTGAAGGCAAGTTTCACACCTCCGACCTCACACTGGTGAGAAGGGACGGCGAAGAGCTTCAACCAGCTTCAGTCGTAGGCCACTCCAGCTGGCAGCTAGGGAGCCGCACAAAGCAGGAGTTAACAGCACCCACCACTTGTCCTCTCTCTCCCTCTCTCTCTCCATAGCTGAAGAGTAAATGGAAAGAAATACACTTGGGCATAGACGGTGACCATTCTCATCAACGATTCTGACCACCTTGGTGGAGACAATTTCAATTCCATCATTTTTTATTTTATTATTTTTTCTGTCTGTTTCTATGTGGTGTGTGTGTGTGTGTGTGTGTAAGAGGGAGAGAGAGAGAGAGAGAGAGAGAGAGAGAGAGAGAGAGAGAGAGAGAGAGAGATCTTGAGGTGCTAATTAATTAAAGGACATGAATACATACACATATTTATTTCTATTTTCCGTCATTTTAGCATTTTAAAATATAGTTATTTGTCCTTGCCTTGGGTTTCGAGGGTTAGGGTTCTTTGTTTGTGTCTTTCGGTTTTGTTTTATATTTTTTCAATTGTTTGTTTATCTTTCTCTCTTTTCTTCTCCTCCTCCTGCCAACAGCCAAATTCTATTATTCTCTCTTTCTCTCACCCTTTAGTTTCTTCTATTTTTTTCTTTTCTTTCTCCTGACCGTCACATGCTATATCATTTCTGCATTTTCTGGGTCCACTTTTTGAAATTATAAACTCCTTTCTGCCTTCATAGCACTTTTCTTTTAATTAATTGTATTTTTACCATCTTTAGAATTGGTTTATATAACTCCTGCTCCTACCAGTAATGCTGATCTAATTATTACTGCTGTGAATGACATAGTTGACACCTGCAATTTTCTTTAAAGCCAGATCTAGATCATGGTTATTATTTTTACTGTTCACAGTTCCTGACCCCACCATTCCAGCGCTCTCTCTCTCTCTCTCTCTCTCTCTCTCTCTCTCTCTCTATTTGCTTTTTGTAATTAATGTTGTAGATGTCATGGTGGAAGTGGTCATTTATTTTAATGCTATATATATTGCTTGTATTAGTTGTTGCTATTGTTTGTTCTGCTGCATTCCGTGAGGTGCTGTGAACCTACAGGGACACTACAAATTTACAATGTATAGATTTTGCTGCTGAACTCAACCAAAAGACAGCTCACCTTGATTTACACACAGATTAGTGACACTCAACCTTTGTTATACTTTAAGACCAAGAATAGAAGAGACAAAAACCTAAACTAACAATCAGGCCCCAAGTAGAAACTGATAGGGGTGGGCCCCCAGGTCCTACCTATGGATATTCATTACTACAGAAAAAACAACAAAACAAAAACAAACAAAAACAAACTAACAAAAACAGAAGATTAACACAAAGCCTGCAGATACAACACCTACAAGGAAATCTCAATCTAGGTCATGCTAGGACAATTTGGCAAGTGAAGACCATGCCCTAAAAGGCCCACACATAAGAGCAAAAATACTTCCAAAAAATACCTCAAAACACAGGCATAAAACCCAACATAGAAATACAAGGAATAGAAACAAGCAAGATAATGACTCCTCTTAAGGTTCATTTTTAATCAGTAACTGAGCCCAAAGATATTGAAGTAGATGAAATATCAGATAAAGAATTCAAAATAATCATTATAAAAAAGATCAATGAATTCCAAGACAACACAGAAAAACAACTGAATGAAATAAGGAAGCCAGTAGAGGATATGAATGAAAAATTCAATAAGGAGATAGAAATAATGAAAAAGAAAGAAAAGAAATGTTGGAGATGAAAAGCACAAAAAAATAAATAAAAATAAATGTTCTGTTGAAAATCTCTCTAATAGAGTAGACCATGCTAAAGACAGAAGCTCAGAGCTGGAAGACAAAGAGGCCAGCCTCAGACATTCAGACATCATTAAAGAAAAGAAAACAAATAACCACAATCAGAATATAAAAGAACTCTGGACAACAATGAGAGACCAAATTTAAAAATCATTGGAATTGAGGAAGATTTTGAGATGCATAATAAGGGAATTGACAACCTCTACAGGGAAATAATAACAAAAATATTTTCCAAACCTTGAGAATGAGATGAATACTCAGATACAGGATGTATTTAGAACTCCAAATAGACAAGATCAAAAAAGAACCTCTCTAGGACACATTATGATTAAAATTCTTAACATACAGAACATGGGTAGAATTTTAAAAGCCTCGAGAAGAAATTAGCAGGTCACACTTAAAGTCAAGCCCAACATAATCACTTCTGATTTCTCAGCACAAACTCTAAAAGGCAAAGGGCTTGGAATGATAAGTTCAAAACCCTGAAAGAAAACAGCTGTCACCCAAGTCTGGTACATCCAGCAAAGCTATCAGCCAAAATCTATGAAGAAAAAAAGACCATACAAGATAAGCAGAAACTTTGAGAATTCCCGAGAACTAAAATGGCACCGCAGGATTTAACAAATGTCCTACACAGAAGAAATAAAAAACAAACCCCATATTTCACAAATAAACAAATCTCATTTGAAGAGTAGCTAAACAAATGAGAAATAGGACCAAATTAAACATTATAAAAAATCAAAATGGCAGGAATTAATAAACATCTCTCTGTAATAACATTGAATATAATGGTTTCAACTCTCTAATTTAAAAACATAGGCTTGTAGAATGGATTATAAAACAAGACCCAAGTATATGTTGTTTGCAAGAGATGCATATTACAGACAAAGACAGTCACAGCCTAGGATGAAAGGATGTAAATTGGAAAACAACACAAATGGAAACTGAAAACAAGCAGGAGTAGCTACCCTCATATCCGACAAAGCTAACTTCAAACCCAAATTAATCAGAAGAGACAAAGAAAGTCACTTCATACTAGCAAAGGGAATAATCCAACAAGAAGATATAAAGATAATAAATATGTACTTTAAATGTGGGTGCAACTAATTACACGAAAGAGACAGTACTCAAATTGAAGCCTCAGATAGAACCCAGTACAAAAATGCTGGGTAATTTCAATTCACCTCTCTCACCATTAGATAGATCATCCGGATATAAACTGGTAAAGACTTTTCAGACCTGAAAATGTTATAAATCATATGGACTTAATAGATATTTATAGAATATGTCATCCAACAACAGTTGGATATACCTTCTTCTCAATGACTTATGGAACCTTCTTTAAAATAGACCATATTGTAGGCCACAAAGCAACTCTTAGAAAATACAAAAAAATTGATATAATTCTGTGCATATTATCAGATCATAATGGATTGAAATTAGAAATCAGCATGACCAAACCCTACAGAAATCATATAAATATGTGGAAATTGAACTGTAGTACCCTTTTGAATGATGAATGGGTGATAGAAGAAACCAAGAGAAAAATTTTAAATATCTTAGACTCAAGTGAGAAAACTGATAAAACACACTATAATCTCTGGGACACTATGAAGACAGTTCTAAGAGGAAACTTTATAGTTTTGAATGCAGACATAAGAAAATTAGAAAAATCCCAAATAAACAAACTACTGATGGATCTCAAGGCCCTTGAGAATAAAGAACACCAATGTATTGAGAGCCACAACCAAGTCAAGATGGCGCCTGGCATTTTGCCAGAAGGAGTGGTTGAGAAGTAATGCCATCGAGCCA
This sequence comes from Urocitellus parryii, assembly GCF_045843805.1. Lineage (NCBI taxonomy): Eukaryota > Metazoa > Chordata > Mammalia > Rodentia > Sciuridae > Urocitellus > Urocitellus parryii. Next base: position 3,233,537 of record NC_135543.1, on the reverse strand, counting down.
TTAAGATGATGATAATTAAGTTAAGCTGTGTATAATTATTAAGATAATGACTGATTGCTGTAACTGGATGATGCTAAATTGAAACAAGCTGTGTATTCAGTTGTGTATATAAACCTCTGCTGTCCGGCAATAAGGCGGCTCCGGCTACCTCAGGTGCCTGCTACTTTTGATCTCTTGAGGAGTTCCCATGGGGTTCGGGCAATAAAGTAGTTCCTGTTTGAACCTACAAGTGGCTCGTGACCTCCTGGTTATTTTGTGCCCAGCCAGACTTCGGCACCAATGGAAGGAAGAAAATAATGAAGATCATAGCTGAAATCAATTAAATTGAGAATTAAAAAACAATACAAATTATCAATGAAACAGACAGTTGTTTGTTTGAAAAAATAAACAAGATTGATAAGCCCATAGCCAAACTAATCAAGGGAAAAGAGAGAAAACCCAAATTAATAAATTAAAGATGAAAAGTAGAAATCACAACAGACATTATAGAAAATTTATTCTTCAATAAATTGGAAAAATCTAGAAGAAATGGATACACTTCTAAGCAAATACAATCTACCAAAACTGAATTAAGAAGATATGAAAGCCTAAAGAGACCAATAATTAGCAATGAGATAGAGGCAATAGTAAAACGCCTTCCAACAAAGAAAAGCTCGGGACAAGACGGCTTCTCAGTTGAATGCTACCAGACCTTTAAGGACTAACGCCAGTACTCCTCCCATATTCCATGAACTGGAAGGGGAGGGAGCACTTGCAAGTGCATTCTGGGAAGCCAGCATCAGACTCGTACCCATACCAAACATGGACACAGCCACCCAGCAAAGAGACTCTACAGCAACGTCCCTGATGAACGTAGATTCTAAAATACTTGAGAAAATACTAGTAAGTCATGCTCAGCATCATATTAAGAAGATTATACACTGCAAACAAGCTGGTTTTATTCTAGAGATGGGGGCAGCTCTCGTGAAATTCAAACAGTGATCAGTAGAAGAAAGAGACCAAAGGGTGGGAAGGAGGAAGGAGAGAGAACGTGCTGAGGAGTGTATTGGCCGATTGTTGTTGTAGGGGGTACTGTGCATTGTGTGCATGCATAAATACGTGACACCAAGCCCCATCAGGATGCCAGTTAAAAATGTAGGGAAAAGGGAACTGCTTCAAAGTTCCATGGGTTTCCTTACACTCCTGATTACCTCCCATCCACCCTCTGCTCTCTCTGCCTGGACCCTGCCTCTGGCCACTGCTCTACCACCAGGCTTTCCTGTCCTGGCTCCCGAGGGCAGGTGTGGTGGGAAGAGAGGAGGAGCGCGTAGGCGAGTGGTTTCCTGGATTCCGCTTCCTCCTTCCCTGGATGGTGGCTGATGACTGCACCCTACCGTGTCCAGGCCCTTTCTCTGCCGTCCTGGACCAGGATTCATGATTCTCCTCCCATCCTTCCAACCTCTGTGATGGGGAGGCTCCTACCAGATCCCAGGCCTTTGGGTTTCACCACCTCTGTTCCTTTCTCTTTCTTCCCACACTTCGGTAAGCCATCTCCTAGTCCCACTGTCCCCTGTCGGCTCTCGTGAGCCTCTGTTTTGGTTTGGATGTGGTTTGAGAGTGCCCCACCAGGGTTCATGAGCTTGGACCTCGCTGTGGCAAGGCTGGGAGGTGAGAGGCCCTTCAGGAATGGGGTGGCAGGTCCTCATGCCATTAGGAACCCTGCCTCTAGAAGGGATGGATGTCGTTCTCCTGGGACCCTGGTGAGTTCTCAAGAGAGATTTGTTATAGCAAAACAAGTCTGACCACGCCCTGCCTCTTTGGCCTCCTTTCTCTGTGATCTCCTCTGTTGCATGAGCTCCTAAAGCCGTCTTCCTCAAGCCTTCAGAGCTGAGCTGAGGCTGGCCCTTAAACCTCCAGAACTGTGGGCTAAGGAACTCTCTTTTCTAATAAAATCCACAGCCTCAGGTTTGTTGATATAGTAATGAAAAATTGACAGATGTACTTTCCATTTTTGACCAGCCCTGAAGGTGTTCACCACTCCAACCTGCTCTTTTACCTCCCTTTTTTTGTAGAACCTTCTCCTGATCTTTCTGACAGAGTCTGCATTGACCAAGGTTCAGGTCATGTGTTCTCTATGAAATATTCCTGTTGGCAGACATGACTTCCTCGTGAGTTCCTCTCTGAGCTCACTTTTCAGTCACACCTACAGTCAATCAAGAGTAGCCTACTGTCACCTGCTCTCACTGTGGCTCTGCTTTTGGAAGGTAAATTCCCACACATTCACGTTGCTAACTTTGGGATAAGTCAGTGGGCTCAGGAGACTAGCCTGTGCCTCCTGGTCTTCCTTGTTCACCATCTGGAACCTTCGAGCACCATCAGGCCACCCCCTTCTACTGGTCTCCAGGACTCAACAAACAGGGTGGTGCAGCTTCTGCCCCTGTGGGTGGTGTTTTTAGCAGGCGGAGAGGCACTGGGGAGTGGACAGTCATGCAGTGAGGGGCACTTGATACGCTACAAAAGCCGCAGTAACAGTGCACTGACCTAGTCCTCAGGAGATAACAGAGACCTCAAGTGTGAGGTGGAAATAGCAGGTGTAGAAAGAGGAGAGGGGGGCCCGCTAGACAGTCACCGTCACCTGTGAGGGTCGAGGAGAGCAAAAGGGTCAGCACACTCCGAGGAACCCAGAGCAGGATGGGGGCAGCATGCTGAAGATGAGGCTGGGGCACCCAGGTGGCTGGGTGAGCCTCGCACGCCTGGTGCTGTGGGCGGCTGGGACCCACTGGGAGGCCCGCAGGGAGGGAGGAGTGGACACACACTGGGAAGGGGACTGGGCTGCCCAGGAACAGGAGGCGTCCCTGAGATGAGGATGGTGACCTTGCTGATGCCGGGAAGGTCGAGTGACCTGGTGGACAGGAGACATTTACAAGGGAGAAGAGACAGGGTGGAGTCTGTGGAAGGCCACTGATCGGACCTGGGGGTGAGGAGAGAGAGTTTGGAAGCGGTTCCTAGGCTGGCATCTCTGGCAACCGTGTGGAAGTGCCACGTGATGAGATATGGAGCCCTAGAGAAGAACCGGCAGGTTCAGGTTTGGGACATGCTGGATTTGTGGTGCCTGTGAGACACCCAAGTGCGGAACCCACAGACAGATGGATAAATGCACCTGAAGCTCTGCAGATAGGGCCGACGCAGAATTCATCAGCCTAGATTAAATGATGTAGAAAATGTCACTGTATTAGCAGCTGTCCCCATGAGGGCCCTAAGAAAGGTGGCAGGTTTATTTAAAAAGAACTCCTCCACAGGCCCCTGGGCTCTGCACCCTGGGCTGGGATCTGGCAGCACAGGCTGCTCTGCTGAGTGGAGAAGCACCTTTGGTGTTGCGGGGTGCCACGGGAATTGACCCCACATCATCCGTGTGTGGGTCCTTGGCCCTACTGCCCTTTTGAGAAGACACCCAGGCAGAGCCGTGAGCCAGATGGTGAGGGTGGAGCAACAGTGGCCAGAGAAGCAGGAGGAGCCAGGGGTGCCTTGGACACCCAGGCTCTGGGAAAGGAGGCCACACTCTGCATTTCTCTAAGTCCCATTTCACTGAGTCCCAGGTACACACCAGGCCCTGCAGGTGCTGAGGATAAAGCAGTGAGCATCACAGACAGGTTCCTGGTCCTCATGGCACAGCGTGTGCACGCCAGGGGAAGTTGATATCCTTCCGTGTCACAAGTGACAGTTTTGCAATATTAGCATGGGAAGACAAAGCCCATCTCGCACACTCAATCCTGGTGGTCAGGAGCTCCCCCCCATCACTGTGCTCTGCATGGTGTCTCCCAGGCAGGGCTCACAGTGTCAACCAAGCCGCATTGTCCTCTGATGCACCGGGCCATCTTCTGTGCTTGCACACCAGGGCATGAGTTCAGGTCCTCATGAGTGCTGAACCCCTGAGGTCCTCACTTCCCCATGGGCTCTCAGCCAAGGGTCTCCCAGCTTTCCAGACTAGCTTAGGTCTGAGCCACTTGGCTCTCCTCATGTGAAGCCTCAAGCCTGCAGGAGGCTGTTTCCTGTCCACTGCATGAGTCTTAAGCAATAGCAATTATCATAGGGACTGCCCAGCACCTTGGAAAACATAACCCAAGCCAGGAGCCACCATCCCACTGTTTCACACATCCTGGCTCATCCAGGGTGCGCACAGCAGAAGGCAGGGGTCCTGGGGCAGCCTGAGTTCTTCCTGCCCCAGAAGGATGAAAATGACATGTAACTAACAACCCACTAACACGACTTCAGTCAGTCCAAGAGGCCAGGAAGCAGTCAGGGCAGGGCAGAGTCACAGGAGGTAGTCGGAGGGGTGGGACCTGGGTGGCCCGAGGGCAGGGAGGAAGCGGGTTTCCACGTGGATGTCAGGGCAGAGGCTTCCAGTAAGAGTAAGGAAGGCAGAAGAAGAGAGGTGGGCGTGAGCGGGAGCTGCCTGGGCAGCAGCTGGAGCTGTGGGCATGACCACTGGGGGTACCGCAGGAAGGGAGCTGCTTTCCAGCCTCCTAGCCAAGGAGCCAACACAAGGGAGGGAAGAAAACAGGAGGCACGTGGTGGGAGCCTGGTGTCTGCCGAGAAGCACAGGCGTGTGCTTTGTGACCACTCGTGGTGGGGAGGGGGAGGACAGCTGCATTAGCTGGACAAGAGGAGCAGTGAGCTCTGGGCTCCTCTTCCTGCTGGTGGTCAAGCACTGGTGCTCTTCCCAGGAGCAACTGGGAGCAGTCCGGGACACGTGGCCCTTACGTTCTGGGGAATTGTGTTTGTGAATTCACCTACTTGGTAACATTTATTGGCAACCTCAAAGTCAACACTCTCCATGCTGCACCCTCTCCTGGTCACCTGCAGACACAGGCAGGGAGGTGAAGAAGTCGTCACCCGATGTGTGTGTCCCACCCGAGCTCTCACAAGGTGGATTCGGCGTGCTCTGCAGAGTGTCTTTTTTTGGTTTTGCCTATTCGTTGTCACATTTTTGTGCTTTTCCTTGGTGATTTCTGACTCACGTAGCCCCTCCTTGCTGTGCTGAGGTGCTGTCAGGCCTTCCCAGGTGTGAGCAGGGGGAGGTGGCCGCAGAGAAACACCACTGTGAGGCAGGACGGCACCGAGGAGTGGAGAGGTGCAATGCCGTCCAGAGAGCTGGCTGGGAGGTGAAGCTGAGGAGTCACCGTGCATGTGCACATCGATATGCAGATGTTCTGCATTTAGCAGAAATGTGTAGGTCAGGGCTACAAGTCGTTGGCTGGTGAAACACGGACAGGCTCACAGGAGCCTGACTCCACACCCCCCGCAGCAGTGTTCAAGGTCATGGAGCATCCCACTGACTTGTAGAACTCGCCATAGACTTTCTAGAACTCCCCTGAGTAATGGGAGCCAACTGCATTTCACCGTGCTCCCCCATATTGTCTACAGGTTCTATGAGGTGGTATTTAAGACGCAGTTTGATCAGGTAGTGGAATAGCATGGTGTCCCATAAGGTCCAGGGACAACTGAACTTGGAAAGGAAGAGAAGAGAAGGGCGGTGCATTGTGGCAGAGGCCAGGCCTGACCGTCAGGGTTCTAGTCCCCACGCTGTCACTCACTGTTGGCCTCTGGTAAGCTAGCTGGACTTCCTGGGACTCAGTTCCTCTCTGCCATATGGGAGCACATGGCTCTGGGGTGGAGTAGGGACATGAGATGCAGATGTACATGCTCCCTGCAGCTGTGGAGTGAGGAGTGAAAGCCATGGCTATCTGGGTCGGGGTGTCAGAGGAAGGGAGGGACAGCCTCCTGTTTCTCTAGAGAAGAGCCCAGTTTAGTGGTAGAGGAAGGAGCTGGATTCTCAGGGCAGGTCCCGGGTGCAAGATGAGGACCATGCAATCAGCTCCTCCCTGCCTTCTCTCTGTCGCTTAGGAGTCAGGAGGCCTCTGGGCAGATGGGAAGGGTGAGCTCTTAAAACCTACTTTTAAAAGAGTCTTTCAAAGAAAATCACCAGCCCAGGCCTCACTTTCCTGCAAGACAGTATTTAATAAAGATCTTGGGCTCCCTGTTCTATGAGCCTTGAATCATATGTTTCCTACCTGGAGACATTGTTGTACCTAGAAACTAGGAACCATCAACTTTATATTGATCTATCACCAATGAAGAAAATGAGGGGCATCATTTCCTTCCATATTGACCAGAAGCTCTCCTCAAATAAAACAATTTGTTCTGCAATTGACTATGTGCTCAACATCTAATCAGGTTTTTTCCTTTTAAAGAATAACTGTAATGTGATCACAGATTGACAAAAACTTTTGCTTTACTAGGTCCTTCCTTGTGGAGATGTAATTTAATAGGAGCAACACAAATCTTTAGTAGAAATGTGCAGCCAATATTGCTAGAGTATTAAGAGAAAAGCATTTTCTTTTCATATCGTCTGGGATCCTTTGTTGATCTAATTTTAGAGAACTCCTGAACCATAGCTTAACTCCCTGCAGAAGCAGCCAAGCCTTCAGGATTCACAAAGGCCAAACCAGTGGTTAGCGCTGACTGAATTTCCATCACTCCACTCCACCTACCAGCAGGACTCCAGCGATGCTACTAAAACATTAGTGCCTTATTCCTGGTACTTACCAAGCTTAGCTTGCCTAAGAACCACCTGAGGAGTGTGTTCCAACCAAGCTTCCTGACCTCCAGCCCCAGAAACTGTGGCTTGGCAGGTCAGCTGAGAGCACCTCTGGCCAGCTGTAGGTGCTGGGTGCTGCAGGCAGTGTGCATGTGGAGGTGCCTTGCCCTGGGGTGTGAGGTCTTGGAGGAGTGCCTGTATCTGTCCTCTTTATTGTCATATCCCTGGTGCCTGCCTCACACAGGAGCCCTGTGAATCCTGTGGAAAGACTGGAAAGGGAATCATTCGACCGCAAGCTTGTAATGAGATTAGCTAAGAATCCTGGACCACAGGAAGGACCAACCATGGCTCTGGGTTTCCCTATATTATATATATATCCTCTGCTTTATTATGTGCATGTGTGTGTGCATACATGGATGTGTGTGCCTCTGAGTGTGTGTGTTTGTGCGTGTGAATCTGCACATAGGTTGGTGGAGTTGGCAGTCAGTGATACAGAAATTGGTTGTTGGCAACCTTAGCAACGACTGAATCACTGATTTTGCTGTTTTTCCCTTCTATTTTTCAATTCATTTGGGGGCTCTCAGACAGTAAACATAGTTATAAGGTTTCAAACCCCGGTGCCTGACATGTTAATTCATAATTTTCCATAATCAGCACTTTCCTAAAAACAACGTTTGCAGGCTTCGCGCATGTGGTTGGGAGATCATTTGCATACTTAGTTTCTGCTGTTTAATAGACTTGGGTCCTGAAGGAATACCACAGGGCCTGGCTGCAGGCAGGAAGGGGGAACCGAGATGTGAGGCGCACAGAACGGCATTGTAAATTGGCTGAAAGCCAGAAAATTTACTTGCCAGTGGGAAGAACCTGGTTTCCTGTCAAGAAAGCTTTGCATAAAACGTCTTTTCTAAGTGTCTCCTCTGGTTGTGAAGGGAGACTACAGAGGAATCTTCCTCCCCGACGCCCTGTGCAGGCTGTAAACGCGGCAAGTGCAGCATGGCAAGGCTCCTGCCGGCTGCCCTGGGCAGGGGTGTGAGGGAAGAGAGGGCCAGTGCTTAGAGATGACCTGCCCGGTGTCCTGCTCTTCCGTGGGGTCCGGCATGGCTGGATCACGGCTGTGCACCTCTGTCTTCATTGACACAGCTGTGCGATCCTGTTTTGGTATTCCTGACGTGGTGTGTCCTGTCTCGTGCCTACAGGTTGTGTTTTGTAACATAAAACACAAACCTAGTCAATGAAGCCAAGCGTTCAAACGTTCCAGGTGAGTAGTCCAAGAGCCTTGGGACACTGACATCAGTGTCATCCTGGGAAGCAGCGGGTCAAGGGCACCGCTGTCCTGATCACTTTACCTATGAACACCACCCCATCCGTCTCTGTGGGCAGCCTGGGTTCCCTTGGGCCAGGTCTGCTCTGAGAGTCCACTACAGCTGCCCTCTCTGTTGCCCAGCCCCTTCCTGGCCTGGGTTAGAAGGTGTGCTGTCAACCCCCCTGGGCAGCAAGCACACTGAGGACTAAAATCTTAGCTTGGAGCCTGAAGGACTCGGGGGTGGATCTCCTCTCCCTGGCTGAACAGTTCGCTCCTCTCTCTCCTGAGCTGGTGCTCTTTGTGTTGAAAACGGTACTGACCAGTACAGGTGGTATTGATCGTAAGGCTCTGGACATTCCCGTGGAATCAAGGATAGCCCCAGGCCATGTCTCTGGAGCACACAGAGCAGGCCTGAGACTTTGTCCACGCTGCTGCTGGGCCTTCCGCCTCTGGGCATCTCTTACTCTCTCCCTCATCTTTAGAGGGGACGGCAGGGCCACTGCTCTCCAGCTTTCCATATTTCAGTCTCGCCTAGCAAGGGGACGCAGCCTTGACTCCCAGGTCCAAGGGAAACACATTCCTGGGCTTCTTGCCAGAGGTCCAGATGTGGTCTGGCCTCTTGCAGTGGTCAGTGTCGTTAGTGTCTGTGTCGTCGTGTGGCCACTTCCCAGTGGTGGAGTTCTGGGTGGAGTGCATCAGAGGTGCGGGACGGTCTGGATCTTTATCGTTCCTCAAAAAGCTCACGTGTTAGGCAATGAGGAATGTCCAGGTGAACTGACCAATTACGAGAGCTGTCCCTTATGGGTGGACTCATCCCTTTGAAGGGGTGATCAGTTCGGTGGACCACTGGTCGGTGACTGTAGACAATGGGTATGGCTGAGCAAGCAGTCGCGGGGCTGAGCTCTGGGCACCAGATCTTGTCCCTGGCTCCTCTCCCACTCTGTCTCTGCTTCCTTGTTGTCGTGAGTCCAGAAGCTTCCCTCTGCTGTGCTCTCAGGCCATGACATTCTAACCACCTCACACCCAGAGTGACAGAGTCGGCCCGCCCTGGATGGAACCTCTGAAACCAGGAGCCAAAATGAACCTTTGTCCTCTAGGTTGTTCCTGGCAGGTGATTTGGTCATGGTGATGCAAAGCTCACACAGGTTCTATGCTGCATTGGATGACATGATTGGTGTAATGTCCAGGTTTAAAAAAACAAACTCAGTTCAGTCTTACTCCTATGACCGGGTACCAGAAAGAAGAAAGGTAAGGAGAGAAGATGAGTGACCACAAGTAGAGCCCCGCCTCTGGTTTTGACACTCGCAGACCTGGGCCTGTAGTCTTTGTTTGTCTTTACTGTATTTTAGTCTTATTTCACTCACAGAGAAGTAACAAAGTGGTCTATGCTGGAGTTAGCTGAAAATTAAGTTATTTTCTGAGATGAGCCAGTCCTGTGGGTGCCTCTGCCATCTGTGCCCACACGTAGCCTCGGTTGACCAGCCCGGCCTGAGCCGCACTGCAGCTTGGTCCCATTCTTCCTCGTCACCCCCCCCATTGCCCCTTCTCCTCTCCATCTCCCCTTTGGCCTGTGGATGGACAGGACAGTTGGGAGAGGACTCATTGTTTAAGGGAGTCCAAGGACATCTAACTAGGAATAATGGGATGGAATTCAGCAAGGGACAATTTATGCTGAATTATAAGAGAAATTTTCTAACAGCGAGATCTATTAGACTGGAGAATAGACTCCCAGGGGAAGGAAGTGCCATTGCCGGAGTCATTTAGACTCTGGCTGAGGTCCATAAGTAAGAATAAATTTGGTCGTGTCACTTTATTCTCTATCTGCGGGCTCTGCATCACCACTGGAAGGTTTGGGAGGGAAGGTGTCAGGTCCTGGACTTCAGGGGACTCTGGCAAATGTGGAAACCATTTCCCCTCCTCTTCTCCAGCCCTCTTCTTGTTGCTGCTGTTGCAAACCTTGTGAAATCCCACCAACCAGCGTTAGGTGGCTTTGCTGGGTGTTCAGAGGGTCAGGGATTCCAGGCTACACCACTTCCCGTGCCGTCCCAGCTGCTTCACGAGAGTGGCCAACCTGGGGAGCAGACCCTGGGTCACCAGGCCCTACCCAGAGCAGTGTCACTGAGAGACAGTGTCACTGGTCAGCTGGTCTCACTAAAACGCATGAGGTCTTTTGCCTACATCTCTTCAAAAGTTGGCACAGACCATGCACCTAGGAATTTGACAAAGAAAATATTTCCATTAATTATCATCCAGGTTATCATCTTTAATATGGTGGGAGATGCTTTCAGGCTCTTGAAACATGACCAAAGCCCCTGGATAATTTGAGGTAGTCTCATCTGCACGCCAGTCAATTTAATTTGCCTTTTGGGTAAAAGGTAAAATAATTTATCAGCACACACAAAAAAATGGAGATGAATCTGCATTATTTACCAATTGGGAGCCATGGCATAGATATTTACAGCTTTCCAACCTTTTCAAATTTTCACATGGCAAGGTACAATATATTCATGTAAACATATTCTTGAATATTGGAAAGTACTGCTATAGAATTTAAAAAAAATCCTGCAAGTGTTAACATACAGAGGAGGGAAATCCAACAACTATCATTTTATTTTATTACAGGTCTTCATTTGGAATTCTACCCCTGATCTATGTTAGGGTATTAGTTAGGACATGAGTTTGTACACAAGGAGCAGAGATCCAAACTGACAGTGGGTCAAGCTAGTCAAAAGCATGTCTTTCTCCTGTAAGAGTCCTTGTGACTATGGCATCTCCATGCATGGGATGATCTGGAGCAGTCTCCACCCTGCAGCTCCCCAACCTGAGAGGTGTCCTGTCCACATGGCTGACCGTGTCTCAACCTGTGCCTGCATTCTGGAGGCTGGGCAGGGAGCACCTCGGAGACTAACACTTTACTTCTGCTCATTTTCCAGGAGCCAGAAATTTTGCATATGGCCACACCTGGTTGAAAGTTAGGCTGGGAGAATAATTTTGATTCTGCATAACCATGTGCCCAGCTAGAAATTCAATTACCATAAAATAAAGAGATACAATATGCTAAAATGCTTGAGATGAGTGTGTGTTGCTTCATAAAAAATGATACCAGGACGTGAAGTTGCCATTTCCATGTGCTCTCAGGAGCTGTCAGTCGGTAGGTGGGTGAAACTACGCATACAGCATCTCCAGCACAAATAATCAGGAATGGTACCTTTCTTCAGTGAGAGAAAAAGGTATTAAATAATTAATCGCCACTAGTTCTAACGCAGCATAAGGTAGTTTCATACCAGAAAACTGGACTTCCTCATGCTCACGGACTGCCAGCTCAATTCCTTCAGTGTTGCATAGTTTTATTCCTAGACAAGAATGCATTATCCCGTTTCTTGGCCATTTGGATCCAGCCTTCCTTCCCTTATTTTATTGCTTCTGTTTCAGGAGTGAGAGCTGGGATTTAACCAAGGAAGTACAAATATAATAGGAAGTACAAATCTGGCTTTCTAATAGTGGGTCTGCAGCTGCCGGAACTGTAAATACATCTGTTTTTGTGCTGGTTGGAACAACAAAGTATCCATTATGATGATTTGACATAAATTCTAGCATCTCCTTCTGGGGATGGCAGATCATTTACAAAAACTCAGGTATCTGATGTTACAGATGTGCCGGGCTCCAGGTAAATGAAGCATTGTTAAAAATAGGGTTCTTTTTTGTTTGTTTGTTTAATAAAGTGAATAGAAGGCAATGATATCTTAATGATGGGGATAAGTGGTAGGTGTGTTGGTGACACGGGTTATTGATGGACAGCAAAATACGCGATATTACTTCCCAATAATCGCATGGTAACTGCCTGGTAGTTCTTCAACACAGGGGAAGCTTCGGAGAAGGTTGTGTGTGGGACAGCATGCTAAATGGCTTGAGTCACTGCTGCAGGGCCTCCCCACAAAACACACATGTCCCCAGGCTTGTGAGTGCCAGAGGGGTCACCAGTGGTGATGGTGGGCAGCACTCAGAGGGAATAAGGCTCAGGACTGTGATCAGTGATCAGTGCCCTCCTGGAACAAAGACTGTTTATTTATTTATTTGTTTATTGGTTGGTTTGTTTTCATTTTAGGAAAATGCAGACTGGTAGTGCTCGTAGAATAGATTTGTTTCCTGAAGACTGTACTTAGGATCACTGTCACTGGCCAGGGGTCTTAGCAACATGCTGGAGGAGGGAGCTCATGGGTGGAGAGCCCCAACTCCACTTGGCTGCTCTGTGAGCGAATCCCTCCAGGTATTGCAAAAGGGGGATGATGATACCTGGGGCCACTCGTGACTCAACAGAACCACAAGTGTGAAATATCCGCCATACGGCAATTATTTTATAGGCTGTGATTCCCTTGTCTGATTTCAGGTGACACGACTTGAGGGGTGGATCGTGACCGACACCAAGGCTTTTCCAATATCCTAGCCAATAGATATGCAGTGATTCAAATATGGGCTGGAGACAGTTGAGCTTTGTTCAGAACCAGATGGAATTGCTATGGTCTTACACTCGTTCATTTGTTAACAATACAACAAATATTCTTTCTAACACAGGTGAACACATCCTACACCTTGTGGGCCATTCACTCATATCAAACAGCAGTATTTTTAATTCTCATTGCCAGGGACTTATCCGAGAGTGTCACTTAGGAGTTGTCATGGTTTTGCCCCCTCGGTTGCCAGTCAGGACTTAACTCGTACCTCCAAACGGGGCTTAAAACGGCACTCTATTGCCATGACAGCTGGACTTGGGGAGAAACAAAACCAGGAGAATGAGACAGAACCAGATGTTAATAGGGACGGAAAGGACTGTTGAACGGTGTGGTAGGGACTGTCACAGTAGGCACCTAGGTGTCATAGCAGGCCGCCTGCATTCTACATGGGTGAGAAGGAGCCCCGGGAGGCTCCCAGCTCTCTGTGGGGAAGAGCTGCCGTGGTGTTAGCCTACACACTACACGACCCTTCTTCCCCAGCTCAGGGCTGTCTCAGTTCCGTCACAGAAAGATGGAGTAGAGTCCCATGTGGTGTTCGTGTCGGGCTGGGTCCACTGACTGGCAGACGCACACGTGTGGCTGTCATTCTGCCCAGGGGCTCATTCTCAGTCAGTCCTGCCAGCTCATCAGGAGGGCCTCAGAGGCGGGCTGGGAAGGTGGCCCTCTCCAGCTACAGACGGTCACAGCGTGGTCACCCTCAGAGAGCTCTGTCTGGAGGGGTGGTGGGCAGCTAGGGGAACCCTGACCTGCAGGAGGCAGAGTGCTGTCTTCGGGCTGCTTGGAGTCGGCATGGGCGGTGGCCTGTGCACAGGTGGCTAAAGTGCTGAGGAGGTTTGTCGTCATCTCCTCCCAAACACCTGTCCCGATGTGTGACCTAGTCATGACACAGTGGTCCCCCGGATGCTCCAGGAAGGAAAGGGCATCCCCACTGCATTGCCTTGACTCTCATTCCCCATGACCAAGGGGACCCCACCTCCGGTCGCCTTCTGTCTGTTTCTCTTTGTTCCCAGGGCCAGCCTCTTCTGCCAGAAAGAAACCATCCTCGCAGACCTGGGTGACCCTGGTGCTCCCCTGGCCTTCCTGCCTCCTGTCTTGGCCAACTTCACGACAGTGACCTTCTAAGCTCTGGTGACCTGACCCTGAGCTTGATCTCTAGGTCTTGGCTCTCTGGGGGCGGGACATCGGGCTCCACTCAGCCAGCTTGCCCTGCCCCCCCTCCCCTCCTGGCCTGGTAAGTGCAGTGATATTCTGAGTGACTCTCTGAAGTCCTTCAGTACTCCATGCACAGTGTGCCTGTTCTGGTTGCCCTTGGCCCCTCTGGTTGGGTCAGCCGTCCCCTGTGAAGCCCTGGGCAGTTTTCACTTAGCCTGTTCACTGCACCACAGGTCTCACTGCACCTCCATGCTGACCTGGACGCTGTCTCCAGCCAGCCGGCATGCTCGAGGGTCTCCAGCTGTAGGTGTTTGCTGGGTTTCCCACCAAGGACAGCCTTGCCCCAAACCAAAGGCAGCCGAAGGAGTGCACCAGGCTGAACTGGCAGTGTGCCGAGAGCAAGTTGTTTGAAGTGGCTGTGAACTCAGCAGAAGGAAGAGGCTTCAGGGGGGCTCAGGGAGGTTCTGCAGGGTGGACATGCTGATCCTTGATGGAGAGCAGGCGTGTGCATTCAGAGGTCTGGGTGGGAGGGGAGAATCAGTTCTGGGGTCAGCAGTCCAGGCTCTGGGGGCAGCGTTCATGCTCTGTGAAGGGAGGTTAATGCGGCAGAGGTAAATGAGTGTGTCCAGAGAGAGGACGAGGTCCCAGGGCTTGCTATGAACATGTCAACCCACCCAGCGCCCAGCGGGAGGAGACGGGGTAAAAAGGAAGACAGGGCCTGGCGACTGAGGTGCCCGAGGACTGACCCAGGGTGTTAAGGCTGCTGACCAGGGAATGCAGGCCGAGGCGGGAGGATGGATTTGTGTAGTGGAAGCAGAGGGAGAGAGACAGCGTTTCCTCTTGGCCTTGGAGAGACTTGTGGAGAGGGTAGTAGGGAGCCCCTACGCCTGAGGGGAGGCGAGGCCCTGAGGGGGGTGGAGAGAAGATTCTCCCAGGCACCTGTGAGGGGTCAGCCTGGAGGGGGACAAGGAACCCGGGAGGAGCAGTGGAGGTACAGATGCATTTGGGGTGTGGAGAAGAAAGCGAGTGCAGCCAGTTGACACCATGCTGTTCCTTTTCCTTAAAGAAGGAGGCCACACCTTTCAATAAAGTCCAGGCCAGAGTTCCAGCCAGAGGAGACGCTGGGAAATGGCTGGGAGGGGTTGGAGCGCAGCCTGGGTGGCCCCCACAGAGGACCTGGGCTGAGAGCACACATCCTGCAGAGCGTCTGCGGCTGGCATCAGTGCTCACACCACCCCGTCCCAAAGGTGTCTGTGTGGTGAGGACAAAGGGCATTAGGAAGCCATGTGGCTTCATAGTGAAGCCAAAATCATGGGCTGCAGGTGCAGATGCCGTCTATGACTGTGCCTGGCCCCCTGCACAGGGCCTGGCCTTTTCAGGCAAGATGTCACCCTGTTTTGCCACACGTCTTGGCCCTGGGCTGCGCTCATCTGACTGTGTGTTGATAATGTGCGTTTTATAGGTCATTCGATGACGTACCCGTTCTGCTCGTCTCCAAGGCGGTACCCCTAAATGTGATATGTTAACTGCGCCACTCAGCTTTATTCCTATGGAAAACACGTTCAATGCACATTTCCTTGCAATTTGATGTTCTCAGAGCATATTTGTGACCGAGCGTGCTTCTTTATGTTGACATATTGTTCATGGGGTTTCATTAGTCAGATGTTATGTCACATCACATATGGACCATGAGGGAAAGTGACATTAATGACAATCTGGTGACATTCAGTTCTATGCAACACGTCAGGTTAAAAATAAAACAGGAAAAAAAAAAAAGAAGATCTTTCTTATTTCCAGTAAGGTCTTTTCTTTCTTTTTTCTTATTCCTGAAAGAACTGCTGTTTTTGGATCAGCCGTTAATTATTACTGGCAAGGCTTTGTGGGTAACTAGTGATGCAGATATCTACCCACCCCTGCACCGTAGGTGGAGGGAAGAGGAGCAGGGTCTGTGCTCAGTGCTCGTCGCATCTGAAGTCTCCCGTCGTCCAAACCGTTCAATTAGAACACTGCATCCGGTGTGCCGGCTCGCCTGGCTTGGCGGGGGTGGAAGTAGATGGGTGGAGGGGCCTGGGTGGAGGCTGGCAGGATTGGCGTGGAGCAGCTGAGAGCCAAGCCTGGGTTTCCACAAAGTCACTCGGGCCAGTGCAAGGCTCTCCGTGCTGTGTGGCCGCAATCCCTCTGACCTGGGAGGACAACTCAGGAGGACTGGGTGGGCTCAGGACTGCCTTCACAGGGCGGGGGCCTGGGGGTTCCAGGAAGGAGGCAGTAAGGAGTCCCCAGGAGGGAGTCCCCTCTCCCTCTGTCCTTCACTCTCTGAATCCATTCTCTCCAGTCCAAGGACAATCTGTATGAGAAACAACTCCGATGGCTCACTGGAGATCAGAAAGTGGGTAAAAGTAATAGAACGTTATATCCTGACTGTAATCAACCCCTTAATTTTCAGGCCCTGCTTTTGAAAATGCAGAAATAAAATTGAGCTCTTCAGTTAAAACCTAAGTACACTGTGATCTCTATTCTTTAAGTCCATGTGCCTCAATGCTGTGTGTTCCTCAGGCCGTGGCGTGGGCAGCGTGCACGGTGGACTGTGTGGGTTCCGAGGGCTACAGCTGCACTTCCTGCTCTTGCTCATCACATGCACCCCTGAGAAGCCTCACACGGTCCCAGTGTCCTCTGTCGCATCCTTCCCATCCTGCTCTCAAGTACATGCTGTCCACACAGGTGGGCTTGTTCCTGGCCTACGTTCTGGTGGGGGGCCTGCTGCCTGTGCACACAGGTGGGCACCTCCCTTTTCCTTTCTCAGAGCTTGACTTTTGGAATAAAGAGGGTCTGGGATGCAGTGGTAACGAGTCAGTGGAGGTGGCTGCACCACGTCTGCCTCTCTGTTTGCCGCTGGTGTGTTCTGTGTGTTCTGTGCACAGCCCCATCTTGGCTTCCCAACAAGAATGGAACAACAACATCACGTATTTAGGGGTGGCAAGAACCTCAGGCAGAAGCAACATATAATTTGATTGATTAGAAGCAGAGAAACTATATGCTCAAAACAAAGCTACCTGTGGGAGTTAAGGCCTGGTTCTGACTCCACCAGCAGGTCTCTGAGTGTGTACATTGAATTACTGGAGGTTTTCAATGTCTCATCCCGAGGGTCTGCAGCTCCCAGGGCTGCCATAACAAATCACCGCGGACTGGGTGGCGCATACGGTCAGAGACAGACTCTCCCAATTCAGGAGGCTGAAGTCTGCTGTCCAGCAATCAGGATGGCTCAGCCCTCTGAGGAACCTGTCGGGGCCCCTCCTGCCTCCCCAGTTGATGGAGTTTGCCATCACTCCCTGGGCATCCTCGGCTTGCAGCTATGTGGCTCGGACTCCTGTCCTGTCTGTTCTGTCTGTGTGTCTGTCTTCTCTGGTGCTCTTCTCAAAGGGCACTTGTGTTGGAGCAGGGGTCCACCCTTCCCCAGATGACCTCATCTTAATTCCAGCCGCTGAGACCAAGGCCACATTCAGAGGCACAGGGTTAAGACGCAACCTGTGGTTTACGGGGAGAGTTCAGCCCGTAAGACTGGGCGCAGCTCATTGATTCCAGTGACCACAGCTGTCAACGCTGGTGCCCCTTTCTGCCCCACGTGCCAGCTCTGTGGTTGTCCTGGGCAGGGCTCCTCTGCTGCCATTCTTCATGGACATTACGATCCGCTGGAGCAGTGAAGTTTCTATTCCACAGTAGCTGGAGCCACCGACTTCAGAAGCGGTGATTGGAAGGCAGTGACCGTGCCGTGGATGGGCTGTCTACAGAGGAGCTAGCTCAGGGTGCCCAGCCATCGCAGGCGGCCGATGTGCGGGGCGAGTTGCCTGGCTTCTCTCCCGGTGGGTGCTGTGTTTCCAAGTGGGAGCATGGCCAGGCCTCCTGCCCGGCTGCTTGGCTCGTCTGCACATTCCTTTCTGCAGTGACCAGGTGGCCTCACTCCTCCTGCCTGTGCTGTCTACTGGCACAGGTCAGGGGAGGGACCTTCGTCTCCGGTTCGGAGCCACATTCCTCCCCAGCCACCTCTTCCCCTGCCTCCAGTGCTCTCCTCTTCCCTCTGTAGTTTGTCCTGACTGCCCAAGCTCCTCCTCACTGTGGCTACTGATCTTCCCCTTGAAGGACCTCAGAGTTCTGCTCTCGTAGGGCGAGGTTTTCAGCCTTACCAACAAATTACCCAACAAAACATGAAAAGAAACTACTGGAGAAGTTGAAGCACCAGTGTCTCTCCTGTTCATTCACTTCCCAAAGGCTGCATTGCCTCTGCCTCGTGAGCTCAGTGGGCTGGTGGCTACATGGGACTGGGACCAAGTTCTTCAAGGACTTCTTGTCTTTGGGAATGAGCTCTGTCTAGGAACTGAGGACCTGTGCTGGTCAGCTGTTGTTCTAGCACCCGAATGCCCGAGGAGAACAACTTAGAGGAGACAAGGCTTGTTTTGACTCAGTTTCAGAGGTGCAGTCCACGGCTGGCTGACCCTTTTGCTCTGGGCCTGAGTGGGGCAGGACATCCTGAGGAAGGTGTAGCACAGGAGCACTGCTCCACTCGTGGTGACCAGGAAGCAAAGAGTGACGGGAAGGGACTGTGTTGGGGAAGACACACCCTTCCAGGAAATGCCACTGGGGACCACCTCCTCCAGCCACCTTCCACCTGCCTACCACTCAGTTAGTCTATCCAACTAGGGCCGGTCGATTAGCTCACAGCCCTCATGGTCCAATCATGGTACCTCCAAACACTCCTGCACCAGCAAGGGAGTCTGGGGGAAGACCTTACATCCAGACCATAACAAGACCCCGATGCATGTGTGTTGAGGCAGAGATGAACCTTCCACAGTCTTAGAAATGGCATGTCATGGGCATTTGTTGGCTTAACAGAGGGCCCGAGAGCAGAGGCGACAATTCTCAGCTCTGCAGTGACAAGTTAGAATTGGCCGAGGGGCGTGGCTCATCTGAGTGTAGACAGAGTGACCAGCATGGAGCAGGATGAGGTCACGGGTTCCCATAAGTGAACGGAGCCCAGCAGGAGTCCAGGGTCAGTGGCTCTCAGAGCACCATGAAGACCAGCATCATGGCCTGGTAGCTGTGCACTGGGGTGGGGCTGGAGGACAGAATTCTATTCATGGGCCTCCAGAAGCTCAGTGGAGCCCTGTCATTTTACCTGACAAAGTGGGAGACTTGGCCTTACAGGGGTAGAGAAGCCACAGACTGGGGTACAGTATATAGTTCTACTTTTTTTAAAAGGGACTTTCTAAAAGGTAAGTAGGTGGCACACTGGGAGAGCCAGAGAGCGAGCCTGGGAAGGGTGCATGCAGCAGCTGCAGCACTGAGGCCCACTGCAGGGACTTCTATGACAGCCACAGTCAATGACCCTTGGCTTCAAGGGTCTCGGAGATAGAGCACATTCACTCGTGGGTGTCCGCCACCCTAATACACCCCGCACACCTGTGTTCGTGAGGCCCCCAGACTCACTGTCTGCTCTGATGCTTGCAGCAACGGTACAGGCTGTGCAGAACCTGGGCCGAAGCTTCTGGCATGTGCCTTGGGAAGGGGGTCTCATGACGTGACATGTCAGGAAGCCGAGGTGTCCAGGAGTGCAGATGAAGAACGTCCTCTCCGCAGGCCCTCCTCTTCCTGCTGGAGGGGTGCCTCGTTGACCCTGCTGGAGTCCGTTTAGGTCGGTTTGGGGAAGAGATCCAAGTTCATGGGGAAGTTTAAAGGTGGAGGAGGAGGGGAGGAGGTGTGAGTGACCTCCACTCTGTGGGCGCTTCGTCTCCACCACTGTGACCAACGCAGCCCACAGTACACGTGATCCCTGACTCAGACAACCTTGGTTTCCTGGGTGGATTTGTGATCGAATTGTTCAGGAGCTAAATTTATTTTCTTATAGAAACAAAACGATAAGTGGTTTCCACGGCCAGCCCACATGTCACTGAGGACGCGGATGAATGAGAAAGAAGTAGTAACACTAATCAGATAATAAGATCTACCTGCATATTTACATGACTGTTATTTTGACGTTAGACACCATATTGTCTTATCCTCTTTGATAGCTTGGGTCCCTCCCAACCAGTAGCTAAAACTTCCACCAGAGAAGCGCTGCTCAGTGTGAGAGGAGGAGCCATGGTGCACCTCCTTCTCCTCCTGAACCCCATCTTGGTGCTCCCAGAGCTGTTGCTAAGAGCCATGCCCTGGGGGTCCACACAACTCCTGAAGGAGACAACTGCCTCTAAGTGGGACAGGCAGGGACTGTCCCCATCTCCACAAGACAGGGTGATGGAGCGACCTGGGGTGTGCAAGGAGAGCTGGGAGGTGTGACTCAGCAAGCACAGGGCAGAGACAGGGACACTCCGAGGGCTGACTAGTACTAGTCAGTAGCGACTAGTACTAGTGATCCAAGATGCATTGCTGTGTGCTCAGTGCCCGGCGCTGCTGAGGCCACACAGACACAATGGTGAATGGAACAGATGGAGACCTTGTTCTCAAGCTTGCATTTTATGTAACAAGTTGAAGGAAAAAATAGCATTAGGCACATGGTGGGAGATTGCTGGGCTAGTGTCCACAGGAAAATACCATCGTGTAAAGTCACAGAACATTTCCTAGTTTCGTTTCCTTCTCAGGGTATTCAAATCCATTTATTAATTCAAACTGATTAGATTACAAACAAAGGAAAACCACTGATGGAGATCAGTGCCATATGATAACAGTGCCTCAGAATGTCTCTAGTGCCCAGTTCATAGGAGTCCATCATGTGTCCCCTGTGGAAGCGGCCTCAAGAGTCCAGGGACATCTGTCCAGTCTGAGTTCATACGGCAGTGTGCAGTTAAATGTTTACAGACCACTTGCAACTATAAATGAAGGTTTTACTTACGACGTGTGCCAATTTCTGTGGTGTAAAGTCTCCTGCTACCAGGGTGGAAGTGGGAAGGGTGTACACACAGTGGGAAGGGTGTACACACCTGGTTCCAGCCTCACCTGGATCACGATGAGTGGAAGCAGGAGTTCACTATCCAGAAAGTGTCTGTTTTTTAAACAGCAGTTGTTCCTACATCTCATGGCTCACAGAGGAACCAGCAGAAGAACCAGCAAACTGTTGAAACTTTGGGAGTGAATTTATAACTTCAGCCCCAGAATTAATTTAATGAAGTGATTGTCCTCATTGAGACCTATCAGTGTGCTACAGATGCTTATCTTTACTCGACAGTCAGTCATTCAGCTCTTAAATTCTGTCGTTTTTCCTTTCCTTGAACGTGGTCCCTCCGTCCCTCTCCCAGTGGCATTGTCTAGTCTAGATCTTCGTTGCCCGAGGTCTCTACCTCTTACGTAGGTGCTTGGGTGCTCACCTTTCTCACCTACTCGTTCATACTGTTTTCTATTTGATATTTCGAAGATTCTGAGAGTGTCTCATCAGTTTCCTGCTCAGAGTCACCGGCAGTGCTTTACTCTTCAGGATAACAGTCACCCAGAGGCATGTCAGGGTAGGTGGCCCTAGCAAGGCGCATCACTTCCTTTACTGAAGAGTAAAGGGACCAAGGTTGAAAAGGCCAACAGAAGCCCCTGCACAATCCTGGGCCCCAGCCAGGTGTTGAAGGAGAAAAGTGGCCTCAACAGATGGGGAGGCAGGTACTGCCCGTCTCAAGGCTAGAGAGGCTGTGGCGTCCTCCACCACGTCACATGGAGTTCTTCCGTCTTGCCAGCTCAAAACCTCAGGGTCACATGAGTTGAAGGGGGACTAACACAAAACTAATCCAACAGCAACTGCAGTCTTAGATGCTGTGGTAGGTGTAGGACCCTACCTCATGGCACGTCTGGAGGGTCAGTGAGTGCATTTCTGTGCCCACCCAAAGGAAGAATCAGAATCAGTTTGAATTCACCTGGAATGGACGGTTATTCACAGTCGTGATTTTGCTTCTTGCGAGGCAAACTCTTCTGTTCTTCATAATAGAACCCGAAGGGGCTGGGCCAACTGGTTATCCCCACAATGTCCTATGGGTGTGTATATGGGTGACATTTTTATAGGGCAGGATGAACAGAAAGTAACAAGTACTCTGGCTGTGCTTCAGAGGGAGAGATAAGTTCAGTGAAGTTTTAGGATCCTGCCATGTGGTACATTTTTAGGGATCCGGTGATATATGGTAGGTCAGGCCATTATGCAACATGCTATGATACCTTGGGCCTTATACTCTATTGGCTAGTTTATCAAATGACTTGCATGACTGACAGTTTTGAGCAGGCTCAGTGCAAGAAATGCTCAAGCAGGTCCAAGCTACTGCAACAGCAACCCTGTCCCTAGGATTATATAAATGCATATGAAGTCTCTGACTGGTCCCAATGAGAGGGCTGGGGCCCACATCCTTACATCTCTGGATCAAAGCCATGTCACCTAAAGCAAAGGACCATGTGAAACATGTTGGCCTGGTCCTGGGTCTTAGTGAAGAATGTGTACTCATGGGACCTCTCATGGCCACCAAACTTGGTCACTATTTAGGAGCTGACTGTTGTCACACTCACCAAACCATGAGATGGACACTCACAATAACAATTCCCATGGAAGAGAGAGGAGATGCCTCAGGGCATGGAGGTGATGAATGAGTGCAGCCTTGACACAAGTTGCAGCAGTGTGAGCTATTGGTCATCCGCTAACCTTGCCAATTTCCCCCAGAATGGGACCAACAGCCATCCTGGGGATGTCTTGGCTGTATGAAGTGAACTTAGCATGGGTGGGTTTGAGCGACACAAGGGGTGGACTGTAATTCATACCATCAGCACTGTCCCCAGCCCATGCAGTCCTCGTTCCTGTATCCCCTCCAGCATCTGGATGCTTCTGCCTTTCATGACTATGACCTGCTAAGCTCCTTTGGAGAATGGCCCTTGAGACCTTGAGTCACTTTTATTACATGTGCAGATTGCTGTACGTACCTAGGAGTTTATGCTGCCTTGACACAGACTGAGAAGTTCAAGAGTCAAAACCCAAGTCCTTGCCTCAGGTCAGGACCACTGAGGTAAGGCCCACCCTGGAGATGATCCTGAGGGCTGTGCTGAAGCCACCTGCTGCAGGGCTTTGCCTGGATCCCGCTGCTTGGCCACCCTCTCTGTTCCCGGCTTCGTCTCCCTTGCTTTCTCCTGGGAGAACTTCTTAATAAATAATCACTGCACAGGAAGCCTCATCTCCAGTTTCACTCCTGTAAAAACCTCTCCATGACATTGTTTGTCTTTTCTTCTTACTCAGAATGTAAGATCCCAGAGCACTGAGACGGTTCCTCACGATTCCTGGGTTTTTAATCACTTTGTGTAGCCCAAGGCACAGATGCAGTAGACAGCCGCTAGAGTCTCAACAAAATTCTTGAGTCATTTTAACAAACTTCAGATGATTATATATTTATATGTAACTTACAGGAAATGAAATATTTGCTTACTAAATTGAGATGTGATTTGCCTTTTTTTTTAAAGAAAAATTATGGGAAGCGATTCTTTTTTGAAAAACGTCATTTTATTTTGACACCTTCCAGCGTGACTCAGAGACTACTCATTCTAAAGGGTCCGTCACATTCTCACCAAGCGAGGGATGACACAGAAGAAATGCCTCATGGCAATGAAGATTTATTTTTAAAGTAAAGTTTGATTTTCAAAGATCTCACGGCATACAAATGAAATTCCCTTTCCACTTGGCTATCATAATATTCACAGACAATTACAATAAGATGAATCATTCACATCAGTCAGAAATCCACGATTTTCAGATCTCAAACAATGCCTCGGATAAGATAATGTAGAAGGAAAGAGCATGATCGAAGCAGCAGACAGGACTCTCCCTGTGATCAAAGTGACAAAACCCTCCCACCGCAAGTGCAGGGCCATCTCGCCCGGACCGTGTTTAAGAGATACTGTCTCCACTCACTGGGGAGCTCCTCCTGGTCTACGTGAAGGGAGAGAGGCTGAGCTGGAACCCGAGGCTTTGGAACGCAGCGACACAGCAATGCGGCACAGGTTGAAAGGGCCTGGCCCCCGAGAGGCAGAACTCTTAGAGGTGCTCCTTGAGGGAACATTCACTGGGCCTCCTGAACCTGTCCTGCTCCCCGCCTTCTGCACTTCAGCCTGCCCTGGAGGGTGGGTGTCATCCCACCGCAAACCGGTCCCCAGTAGCGAGCAGAATGCCACCTGCCACTCTGGGTTGGACCCTCAATGGTGTGAATTTTGCTCTGTGGTTGGAAGTGTTTGGGCTGTGGCTGCTCTGCCCACGGGACCCCTCAGAGGAACTCGGATGGCTACAGCCCCGCTTGCAAGCTACCACAGGCACAGGAAGGGAGGGAGAAAGGGTGTCTGAGGTGTTGGCCAAAGGCGCGGTTTCCATTAGACGGAAGGGAGTTTCAGTTACACAGAAGTCTTAGTGACCAATTGCCCAGCTGGTGACTGCAGTCCATAATAATGATCCATGGTAAGTTTCAAAACTGTGGAAAGAGTGTACTTTACAAAAAGTAATGGAAAGTAACTGGGATAATGGATATGTAATTTCTCTTGATTTAATCCTACAGGGTACAAATATATCAAAACATCACATTGCACCCCACAAACACAAGTAATTATGATTTATCAATTAAAGATTTAAAACAAATGCTTGTAGAAAGAAAATATTTGTAAGGCTAAACTATGAGATAATGGTGTTGTTTCTCCAGAAAGCCACCCTGTTGCCCGAGGTGGACGGTGACATTTATCTTCCTCTTCCACCATCCTCAGTACCTCTCTCCCACAGCTTCCCGCCCACCGCAGCCCAGCTGTTCATCTCCTGGATCCCAGTGGGCTGTGGCTCTCCTTCCTATACCCAAATTAATGGTACTAAGGACTGAGCGTGATGAGGCTGCGTGTTTGGTACCTTCCTGTGGTATTCTTTGAAGTCTGAAGGGAATACCTAAGTAGTGGATACGGGAGGGTCCAGGCAGATGGGAGGGAGCTGTGCGGGAGAAGGGCCTGGCGCAGGGCGTCCTTCTCAGGCCTGGTCCCCGGTTCTGCCAACTCTGTCGGGGTGTTAGGTGACAAGTGCAGGCTGCAGCGTTGGGCAGAACCAGGCACAAGCTGGTTGGGGACATCAAGCTTCAGCTCCACAGCTGAGAAGTGGGGCAGATACAGGAACTCATGGCTGTTGGTTGGAGGAAGGAAGGAGGGAGGAAGGAGGGACACTCTGCTGAGGGTCGTGGGGAGCGAGTGAATCCGTCTGTATCCCTGCTGCTGTTTTGTCCACGTGACAACCACCCTCTCCTTTGCGTAGGTGGAGACTTGGAGGGCTACCATCGTTACTCATGTCGGAGGTCCCTTTCCTCTGATGTGAGTTCCCATTTGCACTGAGTCCTCTGCCTTCTTTGCCTTCTCAGAGGCGCTCGGTGCTGGCTGCATGGGGAGGGTCACCCCGTGTCGCCCGCGGAGTCCTTATTCTTTCTCCTCTGCTGGGGACCAAAGGCGTAGCCCACATCTTCCTTGGCACATTCCAATAATCAAGTGAGTCACGCACTCTCTCTGGGTCACAGGGCAGCTCATTATAGGCTGCTCAGTTTTATACCACCCACTTGCCAGAGCATGAATTTACTCAGGCATCCAACAGGGAAGATTTCAGTTTTATTCTGAGTATATGTCGAGTTTTATGTCTGTTCTACATGACCGGGGAAGTAAGCCCAGCTCACGGCAGAGTTAAGGCAGATGGTCTGCTTTCCACAAGTCTCAGAGCTTAGTCCGCCTGCCTTGGGGACTATGGTTTTTGAGGGACATGGTAGAGGGCCTCCGATTTTTGAGAATAGGGCTGTGAGTCAGAAACATCATTTTACTGTGACTTCCTGGCCATGGGACCTTGGCTAGTTCTATGAGCTTCCTTTTCTAAACCAAAAAAATAGGTGTACTTTCTGTCTTGTGGAATGTTGGAAGTTCTTCCTGAGTATCAAAATATATAATGCAGGAGAAGCCTATAAATATCAGGCAACTATTGGAATGCCACTATCCTAATGGAAGTTCCACTGGCTGAATGGGACCAAGCCAAGGGTCATGGGAATTTTAAGACTAATAGTTTCATTTTGATTAGTTAAAGTCAGAACTTCAACGATTTTAAAATTTATTTATTAAATTTAATCACTTTAAAGAATAATTTAGTGACACAATTTTGTGATCTGCATGGAAAATCTTTTTCCAGTAGTTTGTACTATTAGAAATGAAAGCTGCTCTTCACCAATAAATTGAGATTCCATGTGACATTAGAGATACTTACCAAATAAAGCAGTGACATTTGTTTTGCAAAGCAACGAATGATCTCTTGTCCTCATCACTGAGGATCAGCACATTCCAGAAGGCCTCTCCTTGCAGAGGAAGACTCTTGTGTTCTCTCCCTCTCTCTATGTGAATGTCTGGAACTTTGGTCGAATCTCAGTTTTAACCCTGAAGAGATGGTTCTTTCATTGTGATCTAAGTCAACACAGGTTTAACTCATCTCAAACTTTGTTTTGAGGAACAATCCTAATAGATTTGCATGCAGCCAAGCTTCTGCTGTGTCTTCAGGAGAACAGGCGTTGGAGGGGGCGTGTGGAGGTGCACAGAACCCTCTCCGTGGGGACGTTGATGATGCCCGGGAGAGGTCCTGTCTCAATGGCCGATTAGGAAAGAGAGGATTTCTCAGTGGTAGCTCTGAGCTCAAGACTGGACAGACTGAGGCACACCCTCGAACAGCGTATGATTGATAGGGGGACATGGATACACCGCAGGTTACGCCCACCCTTGTGAGGGAAGGCTGACCAGGCTGGGTGACCGGCATCAGGCTGAGTACAGACTTCTAGACACAGAGGCCACGTGTCCCCTACCCCTATGTCCCATGCTTGGTAGAAGAGAGCTCTCAGTCATGCCAAATGGATTTGGAGCATATCTAAATCATTTTTGATAAAGTTTCCCCTTTTCATTCCTAATCACCCTAAGCTTCCTACAAACACATTTTCCCCTTTGCCTGAAACTTTCTGAAAGGTCTGATGGATGAGTGTCCCTGGTAGGTTCTTTTTCCTTTTACCCCATGTGTTTGGGGAGTGTTTTGAACTCCCAATTTGGATGGGAATAGAGTTCAGCTACTGGGACTTTCCTTGCCCACAAGTGTCCCTCAGGAAGCATTGCTGGGTCAGAGCCCGCGTGTCACAGCAGCCTCCAGGCCAGGAGCAGGCTGTCCCCAGTGCTGAAGCCCTTGCAAGTTCCTTATGGTAGGAAACTTGAAAGGTTCAGTTGCAGGTGACCCACACTGTGCAACAAACTGTGAGCTCAAAACCCACCCCACACCAGTCGCAAGCTGAAGGAGATGTGAGAGACAAAGTGACCGAAGTTGTTTTCATGCTCCCTCCAAGAAAATAGCATCTTTTGTTAAAACAAAATGTACATTGCTTGTCAGTTTAATCCTCTAGGACAAGGGCGTGTGGGCCTGCCCTTGGAACTAGAACAGGAAGGTAGACTCCCAGGCCTGTTGCCTGGCCTGCTGGGCTGGGTAAGCCGCCCGTGGGCTGCTCTGGGTGGACCATTCCATGCTTTTCCAGTGTCTCTCCCTGAGTCCTGACTCTGTGGCTTCTTTTTCTCTTCATGTTACAGGAAACACTGTGTTTTGAATCATTCACTGAAGGGTGTGTATTTGTGACTGCTCCCTCCAACACTGGCCCTTTCTATTCCCACCAAGACTCTATTTTTACTTTTTTTAGATCCCAGGACTCTCACAAGGTGCAATGGTTTGGATCCAGAAGGTCCCCCGAGGGCTCTGTGGGGGGCTTTGTCCCGGGTGCAGCAGTGCTCAGAGGTGGGATCCTGGGGGCCCTGACCTTGTCAGTGGATTAACCCAGTGGACTCCTGGTGGGGGATGGAAATTGTAGGTGGGGGGCACGGCGGGAGGAAGTCGGTCACTGGGTACCTGGGACCTGTGAGGGTATGCTTGTCCCTGTGTCCTTCTTCTCTCTCTGCTTCCCTCGGCCCTGAGCTGGGCGGCCCGACCCAGCTCCTGCCATGACTTCTGCCTGGCCTCAGGCCCAGTGCAGTGGAGCCTGGTGATGGAGGCTGGAAACTCTGAATCCAGGAGGCCAAAGGAAGCTTCCCGACTCTAGGGGTGTGTCAGGGACACAGAGCTGCGAACCTCGGGGCAGGCGTAGACAGTGCTGAAGGCCAGCATGCTTCCTGTGTCGGGTGAAAAGCCAGAGCTCAGGGCCAAGTGAAGAGCTCCCGGGTGTCACTGAGGGAGGGACGAGGCCGAGCTTTGCCTGCCCATAGCACAGCCTAGGAGCCAGGCACAAGGACACGCGACCTGCTTGGGACAGTGGGGGGGGCAGCTGCAGGACCCAGGTGTGGCCGGGGTGCCATGGAGAGCCTCACGGGAGACCTGGCAGCTGACATGGCCTGCGATGGTGCCCAGGTGGTGGCCCACTAGTCCTGCTCTGCCCCATGGCCCCAGTGGGTGGAGGAGGGGAGCCACAGGGCCAGGGGCCACACTGCCTGCCTGCCCTCCTTGGTCCCCTACAGTTCAGCATTAGGACAGCTGGACATGTCTTACCCAGCCTGGTTTTCCTAATAAAATATATTAGGAAAAAATGAGTATGTGTGTATATATATATATAAAATAGAAGGTATAAAATACACCATTAAACTTTGAATAATTTTGAAAATTAGTGAATTATTAAAATCATCCATAACACCACTCCTTAGAGACAGTGATTATTAATATTAAGGCGAATTTCTTCTTACTTTACTTTTCTATGGATAAATATATGAAAACACATATTTCTTCCTCAGTGAGGTCATTCTTGGCATATAGTTCTGAATGGTTTTCTCACATAACGTTATAGCAGGATTTTTTTTTATTCATTAAGTAGTAGGTACTATTCATGGATAAATGCTGTTCCACTATATGACTTAGATCAACCTGTTTTCTGTCACACTACCTTGGCTGGTACAAGTACGTGGGCTGTCCCACCTCGGTCCCCATCTGTGTCCACCTGTGCTGGGATGGCCCAGACCGACTGCACGTCCACAAAGACTGAGACTTCAGGCAGCATCCAGCCAAACTGCAGGAGGAAGAAGCTGCTCCCAGGGCCCCGGTCTGCCACTCAGCTGTCCCTCTGGCCTGGCACGGCCTGGTGCTCCTCTGTGACGGAGGAGGAGGACTGGGATGGTCCCTGAGGAAGGCTCTACCTGTGGCTCTGTGGGAGAGGGGAGGCCAGAGCAGTGGGGGAGGACCCATCTACATCTCCCCAGTGCCCTTCTGGGCCTGACCCCTCTGGGCCACTGGGCCTTAGAGGTCATTCTCCGTGGAAATGGCAGCAGTGGACACAGCCCTTCACGGTGGGTGGGGCCACCTCAACTAGAAGCCACACCCAGTGAAGCAGGAGACCTGGCCACGTGACAGTGGAGCTAGGAGGGCCTCGTCATCCAGGGGAGTGCTGCACAGACGACCTTCATTCCTGGAGAACACCCCGAGGAAGGACCAGGACGACGGGCAAATACAGGTGCTTACGAACAATGGATCAGTGTGTTTATGAGCAGGGGAGAGGCGTCCCCACGGACCCCCCAAAATGGCAATTTTGTGAGAATTCTGCCTGGGCCTGTGTGGACCTGGCCAGGGACAAGGCAGACATGTAACTCTGAGGTGCACATCTCTGCAGAGATGATTCCTCCAGTGAAGCCTTAGAAGTGAAATTACTGGATGCATTTAAGGATCCTGCTTCCTCTTATTGCTTTGCTAGAAAGGACCGATTACTATTTGTCTAGAATTTTCAGAGATTTGGATTTCACCACATGCTGCCAGAGGGAGGGACTGACAAGAAGGGGCTGGTGGATCCTGCCTCAGGTGGAGGAGGGACCGAAAGAATGTGAGCTGAGGTTCCCAGGGAAGGCCGATGGCCAAGGCAGGACCATGCTGACCAGGGAGCAGGGCCAGGCTGGTGGATGGCACTTGCCCACCTGGGGTGCTAACTGGGTGGCGATGGGTCCAGGAGAGAAGGAGTGGGGTTAGCTACCCTGTCCTGGACATGGGTTCTCATGCCATCACTTGCTGTGGACACTTCCTGCATCTCTCAGAAAACATCCACAATCAGACACACTTGAAGCACACGGGGTCAAATCTGCAAAGCGGAGGAGGCTCTGATGGCACTGAATGGACCCATTTCCTAAGCCCACGGTGAACGAAGGACCCCAGGCTGTGGCTTAAAATAACAGAAATTTGCCCTTTCACAGATTTGGAGGCCAGAAGTCTGAAACCCAAGTGTGAAGAGGACTATTGTCCCTCCAAGGGCCTGGGGGAGACCGTCGCGCTCTCCCTGCTCCTGGAGGTTCCCAGAGGCCCCGTCGTCCCCTCCCATCTCTGCCTGGTCCTCGGGTGGTCGTCCTCTGTGTGGTGCACATGTCTCCACGCTCCCACTTTCCGTCGGGCTCCACTGGCCCAGCAGGACTCCTCTCGGCTGAGTTCAGGAGACTGTTTCCAAACATGACTACCTTCACAGGTGCCTCGGGCTGGGCTTCACCATATCTGGCTGGGAGAGGAGACGCAATTCCACCAGCAAACCATGACATACCCGCTGCTTTCCCTCACAGAGTAAGCCCACTTTTGCTTATTTAGGTGTAAAGTCTCTGTAGATGGGCTCTCCTTTTTTATAAGTCTCCTCAGATTTTGTTTGGGAACTCATATTGCATATGCATGACAAGGTCTCACCATCTAAGTGCCATAATCAATGGCGTGGGCCTTTTGTTGTGAAGAGGAGTTTTGTAGATCCCTTTTCTGCTTCTCTTATAGGAATAAGGGTGTCTGCATGTCCAGTCCTCAGCCACACTGGGCCTTCCCTGTCAGTGTCTAACACAGGGGTGTTACGGCTCAGGTGCATGATTGCTCCCCCTTGTCGTCACCCTGTTGAGGCGGCACCCTGAGCTGCAGGCACCAGCCTCAGTGTCTGTTGATTTAAGCTTCCCTTGGCTTGCGTTTTCCCACACTGATCCTGGTTTTGTTCTCCAAATCTGTCCATGTTTCACACCCAAATCTTCATGGTGCAATGGACACTATCTCGTCCTCCTGGATGACTGCTACCTTCACTGGGATTCTGTCCTGCACTTTTGGGTGAGGGCTTGGGAGAAGAGTTGGAACTGGGCTCCAGACTCTGAGTGGCAGGCTGGCATCGGTAGTGACTGGTGGCTTGATCAGAGACGCAAGCCTTCCATTGCTTCCAGCTTGGGACCTCCGTCCACCTCCTAGCTCCTCTGCTCTCTTCCATCCATCTGGACAGAGTCCCTTGGGCAGAACAAGCCCTGATAAACTACTCTTCATTGCAAATGGAAGGCACTGCCCCTGGTCCCCCTTCCTCTGTCTCAGCAAGCAGTGATCTCGACATGAACCGTGTGCCTTTCCATTGCACTTTGGTAGGGTGTTTGGGGGGTCACTGCCGCGTCAGCAGGCTCTGCATATGGACCTGGGGCGTGTTCTCCTCCTGCTGTCTTCCACCCCTCCCTCCCCCCTTCTCCCACATGATTTCACTTGCAAATGTTCCCGATATGCTAACTGCGGTGCCTGCTCTGGAAGAGCATGTGGACCGTGCACGACGCCGATCCTGAGACAATCTAACAGCTTGCTTATGCATCTATTTGGCTTGGATGGAAAATTAGAGCAGCTTTAATCTGCTACCAGCGTCAAGCAGGGAAGCACTCCCTGGAGTGCAGAGCTGGGCGCATTTCAGCAGGCTCTGATGAGGGCGGCTGCAGGGAGAGTGCCGCAGCCTCCAGCAGCATGCAGGGTGCCGCTTGCTGGCCTCGGGAGACCCTGCTGTACTGCAGGGCCACCTTCATGCTGGACGGTCCCCGAGTCGCATAGCTGCATAATGGAAAAATACCAACGGGGATATTTTTTCCCTGGGTGCCCACATCAGTGTGGGTGATTGAAGTGAGGTCTTTAAAAATGGACACATGATGCAATTCGGTCAGACGAGCATTTTAGATTTTAGTAATTAGTAGCTAGGGGCTTGACGAAGTGTAGGAGGGAGGTGGGAGGAAAGTCTATTTTAGGAGCTCAGAGTGATAAGGCCGCTGCGTGTTTTTATCAGTTCATGTAGAATCTGACATGTGGTAAACAGGAAAAGATAGTATTTAAAAACCCCACAAATACCCAGGGCTGGGAGAGACACCACAGCAGAGAAGGGAGTGCCTGCCTGCCTGCCAGCGCCACTCCCCCTGCCCACAGTGGTGGGGTGGCCCGGAAGGGCTGGGTGGCACTGGGAGGACCCACCTAGGCCGGTGGTGGCCCGTTCTCCCAGGCTCTGTGGGCTTCACCCGCTGGGCTCTCTGTTTAGGACGCCGAGCTGCTCCAGCGCTACCCGCTCCAACAGGAGCCAGGATTTAGGTTGACTTGATTTGGCACATTCCTTTGTTTTATGGCTTTCTGTCAACATCCCCAAATTAATGCGATGTTATGTTGACTGTTTTGTTTTTTAATGCAATGAAGCTGTCTGGAAATTACAATTGGATAGAGATTTTTGGAAATTCACGTTGACATCACAATCATATCATAATAAAACTGTATGGAGCCTGGTGGCTTTGCGTGGACACCTCTGCTGTCCAGGGAAGGAAGGAAGGGTCTTCTGTGTAATTTTCAATGTATTTTTTTTTTTTTTACAATATAGGCACCAACAAACAAGACCCTGTTAAATATCTGGGTGGCTTAACTCAGGGGCTATTGCAAAGCTCAAAGATATGTGACGAGAAAGTGCTTCGAAAAGTTAAAAGTATTAAGAAAATATTAAAGCCAGAACAAAGTATTTTTGGTAAATGAGTAATAATGGCAGTGTAAAATAGTTCATTTTGACTGGAGCTAATTCGGTATTACAGGAAATTCTAACTATATATCTTCGAAGTAAAAGTTTCCATCTTTCTTCAAGACAGGAAATTGTACCACAATGAAATATGGAAAAAAAGATTTTATTTTTAGTTTTAACCAAACCGTGTTAAAGCACTGTACTAATATTCAACAAAGTCTTCGTGTGTGTGTGTGCGCCCAGAGCTCTGCCTAACGCGGTGCAAGCAAGCACATGTTTTCCCTTCCTCAACCAGGCTGGACTCCAGCCCACAGTCTCCGTTCACTACCTCTGTCCTCCTTTCTCTGATCGGAAGGGAACTGAGTCCTTCCCTGACCTTTCATGGAGTCTTTGGAGTCTGATGTTTAGTGTCTAAGGAGCAGCCGACTGGGGTGTCTGCAGCAGGCTGGTGTGTGATGGTGCTAGGTAGGTGTCCAGTGACATCTGCACCAGTGTGGCCCTGTGCCTCAGGCTGGGGGCTTGCAGATGGCTCCATGGGTCTTGCCCTTGTGGACCGCCTCGAGAGCGCCCCCCACAGGCCCTTCCAGGGAACCCCTTCTCAGGCAGCTCTGGAGATGGAATGTGGGCTCCTGGTCCCACTCTTGAAAGCCTAGCACGACGATTGTGAGAGTCCGACATTTTATGCACAATTGGTCATCAACGCTCGTTGGAATCAGTTTTTCTTTTAAATGAAGATAAGCTAATGATCTAAATCACGAGTGATCAAGAGGAAGCCCCAGCAATTCTGCAGGCAGCGTCAACAGGAAAAGAAAGGAGAGGGAAAAGGCAAGGCTGCTCCAGAGCCCAGCGCTGCTGCTGTGGACACGGGGTGGACACGGGGTGGACGCTGGAACAAGGAAGGCCACAGTGACCTCCAGAGGCTGGGCCATCGGGCTGCAGGGGTGGTGGCAGAGATGGCCAGGGGGTCTGACTCTGATCACACCCGCCCCTCCCTGGGGTCACCAACCTGCCTTTCCCACCCCCCAAGGAGCCTGCAGAACCCAGGCCAGCGGCCGGTGCAGACGGGTGGCTGCAGGGCGGAGGACGGAGGAGCGGAGGCACAGGAGGAGCCCGGGTCGCTGAGGTATTCGCTGGTGAGCATAGAGATGTACACGCTCACATGCAGGAGCAGTTGGCTTAACCTAGAATACACCCACCCGTTTACCCCAAAACCAGGTGAATTGATCAGCACGGAAATTAAGTTATGAGTTCAATTCTTGGGTTATATGTATGCAATCCCTAAGCTACTGGTTAACTCCACACCTTCAAATTAATTTGATAACTACAAACAATCAGATCAATGGTCTATTTTGATTGAATTAGTTTGTGTTTTGTTTTTTAAGAGCCACAGTTTTTGTTTTTTTAATGTAAATTAATTGGTTCAAACAGGACCAATTATCTCCTCTGTCATGGAGAAATATGCATTCCCCAAAATTGACAGCACTCGGTTAATCTCAACAATACTGTAAATTGGAGGACCAACTTCACATATTGAAGGCACTCACTGATTCTGTAAGCCCTATGTATTGAGAGTTTGTTGCGTGAGGTTCTGAGGTAACCCGGGGTGAAGTTACTGAGTCTTAGGGAATCTATACTTGTATCTCCATTTTTAAAACTAATATTCACTTGGCAACTGCACAGACCATCTTTTACTTCTAAACTAAATGACAGATAATACCGTGTCACTGGACGTAGCCTATGGAGCCACACGTAGAACTGCTAAAATCACAGCCCACAGAGCTCTCCTTCCAGGGACCTCACCTTGGTCAATTAGTCCATCAGCTGGACTCAGCAAAACTCACTATTCCTCGACGGAACTTTTAAAGTTTTTGTATATCTGCACATTTTGTGTGTCTGTACAAATGTATTTAAAATAGCAAGACGGTGCAAGAAGACCCACGGGTTTGCCACCTCTCTCCCACAGCCGTGGCTGGTGACCATTGGGTTTCATTCACTTCCACTGCCTCCTGTCCCTGAGTACCTTTTATACTAGTGGAGGGATGGTAGTTACCACTGGTTACCAGTCTCTATCACGTGTGTGTGTGTGTGTGTGTGTGTGTGTGTGAGAAGATGAACAGCAAAACTCTCACTAGAGGCCTTCACTGAGTTCTTAGCATCCTGCACTGTCCCCGCCGTCTAGGTCCAGGACTCCCCTCTCCCCAGGAGTAGCCCCAGGCCGACACTCCACACTCTGGCCTCCCCAGGTCCCACAGAACCCAACCTGCGTCTCTGTGGCTTTGCTGACTCTGGAGACTTGTATGAGTGGCCTTGTGTGACTGTCCTCCGTACTCTGCATGAGGTTTCCAGGCTCCTCCATGTTTGCCAAGCACCAGCACGTCATTCTCCTTCCAGCTGCAGAACACTCCGCGTACCTAGGTGACTTGCGTTGTGTGTTCACCAGCTGAGGCTGGTCAGGTTGTTTTCACCTTGGAGTGATTGGTGCTGCTATGATACTTGTGTACAGACTGCTGTTTGAACAGTTATTTTGAATTCTTTGGGGAATATAGTTGTCATTCCTTATCTGTAGTTTCATTTTCTGTTGTTTCAGAAAATGCACTCACCAACGGCCTGAAAATCATAAAATAGTAAATATAGAAATAAACAGTTCTTAAGTTTTAAGTCACGTGCTGTTCTGAGTAGCGTGAAGTTTATGACCAGCTGGCTCTGTCCCACACGGGACATGAATCCTCCCTTTCTCCCATGTATCCACACAGTATACGTTACCTTCCTGTTACTCACTGAGAAGCCATCTTGCTTGTCAGATGGACGCCGCAATGCCCCAGTGGATCAAGTAGACCTTCCTTCACTGGTTAATGGCCTGTCGCACAAGAGCAGTGAGGCTTCCAATTAGAGACCTCGTGGCTTCCTTTCAGTGAAGTGACGGAAGTTTGTCATGAAGGGAAAGAGCTATGCTGAGGCTCTCAGGCTCTATTGTAAGACAGAAATCGTGAGGAAGGGAAATAATTGTGGACTTGTTTTGTCACACCTCAAACCTGAAAGGTCACCATGACGGCAAGTGACAAGTGCTTAGCAGCATGGTAAAGACATTGAAGTGTGGGGTTGAGGGCTGGCCTCAGCCTCAGGCCTCCACGGGCTCTTGGAGTGCTTCTGCAGAGGCACAGGGGCACACGCATCTGAGAGGAGGCCCTTGCTCTGTCTCAGCTCTGTCTGAGCGTTTTCCACGCGGCTGCACCATTTCCCGTGAGCTGGGGTGAGGGCTCCAGTTACCCCACATCCTCACAACAAGTAGTTTGCATTACTCTTTGCTATTCTGTCCATCCTCGTGTACATGCGGATGCCCCTGCCTCACTGTGATTTGACTTGCATCCCCAGGTCTCCTTTCTGGTCTCGATGGGTCATTTGTGCATTTCCTTTGGAGAATCTCCTACTTGGATCACTGGCCCACTTTCAAATTGAGATATCCTTTTATTGTCGCATAGTGAGAGCTTTTTATACATTCTGAATGTTTGGCTTCGATCACACGTAGAATTTGCAAATATTCTTCTACTCTGATGCTGGGGATCCTTTTACTTTAAGGATATTCTTTAAAGCACGGAAGCTTTTAGTCTTGATGAAGTACAATTTATCCATTTTTTTTTAAAGTTGCTTGTGCTTTTGCTGTAATACCTGAGAGAATTTCCTAGAAGAAGCCTGTGACGATCTGTGCCTGTTTTGTCCTAAGAGTTAGGAGTTTGCTCTTAGAATTAAGAGTTTGATTCATGTTGTGCTCAGGTCTGTGTATGGTGTGAGCCAAGGATCCAGACTCACACTTTTCTATGCAGATGTGCAAGTGTCCCAGAACTTGATTTCTGGGTCAGTTTTGATTTTGTTTTAATTATGGGTTATTGATTCCTATTCTGTGTGTGACTGTCAGTTTTTGGTTGGAGCCTTTAATTTCTTTTTCTATTTTTGACTCCTGTGTATTCCTGTATTCCTAAGACTGTTCCTGAGCTTTATTCTGAGATGTGCTTCAGCAAACTGGGAAACACTGTTACCTTTAAGTCTTGCTTCTGAATTCTGCCTGGGAGTCCTAGAACAGTGTGCAGGGCTCATTTTGCCTGCCTCTGAGATGAGTCCCTGGAGACCCCCACTCAGGATGCTCAGGAAGGCACACTCAGCTCTGGGGCCGTTCCCTCCTGGTGCTCTGGTCTTGCTCTTCCTCATGCACATTCTCACAGCTGCCTCCACTGACCCTTGGTTGAGGGAGGACTCAAGGGAGTGGCCGTGACTCATGTGGCCTGTGTCCTCCCTGGGGTGCTGTACACCATGGCTCTCTCGGCTCTCTTGGCCTTTGGCATGCTGACCATAGCCACACGCTCCTTTTCCACCCAAAGGTGTAGTCATCCTATGCCCAGATGTGATTAAGGACCTTGAGATGCAGAGATCATTCTGGATTTTGCAGGGGGTCCAGTACAGTCTCATGGCTGTTATGGATTGGATCTGGAATCTCATGATCTGAAACCCGGCTCCCTGGTGCAGCAGGATTCAGAGGTGAGGCTATGAGGAAAAGACTGGATGATGGCACTTGCAGCCACAATAATGGATTAATCCATTTCCTGGATTAATAATTTGAAGGGACTGCTGGGCAGTAACTACAGGCAGGCAAGTCCCTGGGGTGTCCCTTGCAGACTCTGTCTTGTCCCTCGCTGCCTTCTCTGTCTCACCCTCCGTGCTTCTTGGCTGCCATGAGATGGGCAGCTTCCCTCCGCCACACCTGTCCACCATGATGTCTGCCTCACCTCAAGCTCAGAGTGATGGAATTGGCCCACTGTGGATGGAAACCT
Source organism: Urocitellus parryii (assembly GCF_045843805.1). Taxonomy (NCBI): domain Eukaryota; kingdom Metazoa; phylum Chordata; class Mammalia; order Rodentia; family Sciuridae; genus Urocitellus; species Urocitellus parryii. The sequence continues at coordinate 3,196,386 of NC_135543.1, read as the reverse complement.
CTGAAACTGTGAGCCCCAAACAAACATTTCCTTCTCTATTTTGGTCACAGCGATGAAATGCTGACCAACATGGGCTCCTTCTAAGAAGGAGGCTGGAGAGTCCAGAGATGGAGGAATTATAGGACTCTGGGTTTGGGGTGTAGGAAGGGGCCAAGAGCCAAGGAATGCAAACAGCCTCCAGGAGCTGGGCAAAGCAGAGGACAGACGTTTCCCGAGAGCCCTCGGCAGGAACACAGTCTTGCTGACACATTGGGTTTCTGGCTTCCAGAATGATGCATATTACATGGGCCTTGCTTCAAGCCACAGATATGAGGTCACTTGTTGTGATGATGTTGGGAAATGAACACAGAATCCTTGAAGTTGCTTCAGCCCAGGGAGGATACAGGGCTCTACCGGTGGTTCCCCTCTGCACGGTGGCCAAGAGTTACCCAGGCAGCAAGCTGGCAATCGAAGGACACCTCCTTTACTTTCCATCCCTGAGGCCAGTGTCCTTTGCCACCTGCTGTGCTAATGCCTTGAGGATGGTCGCTTCCTGTGTCATGTCCCACGCTGCGGTTGCTTCAGGTGAGAGGGGAACAGCAGTTCCTCCTGGATGACTGCTACCAATTCCACACATGACACATTCATTTTCCTTTAAAATTTGCTTTCCAATGTTTGTGGTGACTTTTTAAAAAATCAAATTTATAACCCTGTAAAATATTTTAAAATTTTTTTGTTTTCTTATATGAGATAAACTTTCTGAATGCAAGAAATATAGTTATTTTTTCTCATATGCTTAAATATCTAAATCACAGAAAAGAGACTTTTTATTGCTGAAAATCAGTGACAGCATAATACCAACCGTGCTGCCACCTGAAACTCGGTGCAGAGACTGTCCCTGAACATAGGTCTGTCATCATTAGGGCTATTCAGAAGAACACAGTTTTGCAGATTTTAGGTATCCCATGGACAAAATATTTCTATATTAATACTGGCAGATTTTTACTCCCTTTTGAAGAACACTAGCCTTACAAGGCTGTCACTCAGGCCTCGTGTGGACAGATGCTTCTGCTTCTCCTTCCTGGTCTGCTTTTGTGGGGCCAAGGATGCTGCTGCCACTTGGGTGGGATTGTCCAGCTTGTCCAGTTACAGGACCACACTGCTTGGCTATTTTGCTACATGAAGCAACATGCTCCCTTCAAGTACAGAAATTTACCTATTTTTGAAATGGCCATAGCCACGTTGGCTTGGGCACTGAGGACCCGTAAAGGTGATTTAAGGCCTGTGAACACCTGTTTCATTTCCGCGTCGCGTCCTCAGGCTTCATTAACTGGAGCTTAACTGACAAGGGCGATGTTGCACTGCCGGACGGGGTGAGTGAACTAAGGCTGATTTAGAAGCAAATGCAGTCCCAAGCTCTGTGATTTCAAAATGCAGGATGTTTCACTATAAATCCCCGTTGGTATTTCCCATTCCCCAGGTAATCACTTTTGTTTCAACTTTTCACTATGTTCTGATAAAACCCATAGCTGTCTACCTTTTGTGTTTCATCCTCACTTGCTTGGAGAATTGCAGAACCTCTTCAAGGTGCTCTATCTACAGCTGCGTGTAACTGGAATAAAGAGTTAATGCCATTTTTAATACGCTAAAAAAGGGAAAATGCCCTAAATAAACAGTGTCAGTCGCATGGTCTATGGTTCAACAGCAGAGAGCCACAAAACACAGTGACCACTGCCATTTCAACACTGAGAATTTATGCACTGTCCACTTGAAAACACGGCCCCTTCCTTATGCTGTGGGAAGAACAAAGAAGAACAAAACTGTCACTGGAAAGCAGGAAAAGGGAAGCTCAGCCACTGGGCCCCAGGAGGTGCCCCTCTGCCTGCCTTCCGTGCCCTGTGCAGGGGCCTGGGTGTGCCTCGCTCTTGGCCATCCCGCTACTCTGTGGGGATCCCTAGGAGTCGGCTGCTCACACTACTGCCTTATCACTGGTTCTCGCTCTCATCTCGCTTGAAAGTCAAAGTCAGACCTTCATGGCACTGGAACGAATCTTTGATCTATGCAGCTCTTAACTGATGCTGAGATGCATGATATTAATTTCTTTTTTGCATGTGTTTTAACATTCTTGGAAATTTGTTTGACAAATTGTTCTAAGTGTAATTTTCAACCTGTAAGCTGAAGTCTTATGTAAGCTATTGGAATAATCTACGTGCATTTTTTTTTTGGTAAGATTTCTCAAAGATATTGGCAAATATTATTTTAAATGCATATTCAAAACACACACTTAACCTTTTGTACTCTTATTTGGAAAAGAAGCCAAGATGAGAACTCTCCTTCTCCTGAAACATATATTTAAAATTATTCATTGTCCTCTTTGTGCTTTTCTCCCATGTGACACATTGTATTGTTTCAGGAATGAGTATTATGGTTGTGTATGGTAACTTCTTGTGCCTCCTCACACACTTAAGAAACAAAACACTTCAGTGTTTTTCCACTGAAAATTTCTGCAAGCTGTTTACATAATCTACCCACATTACTTTAATTATTTAAGAAGAATTTAGTGGAAACTGTACACACATATCTTTTTAGCATCAAACAACTCAGTTATTATTATTAAGGTCTTTGGGGGATTTCTGGATTCTCATCTTAATATTACAATTCTGGTTTAGAATTCTGTAACCAAGTAAGACATTGGAGATTTCAGAGGACCGTGGGTGTGATCTGTGGTGACAACTTGGGTGCATAGCTGAAGGACAGATGCCATTTAGTGTATCTGAAAGGAGTGTAAGGGTACCAACATGACTCTGCAGTCAAGTGTGTGTCGGGGACATCTGTGGGATGCCAGGAGTCCCCTCTTTGCTTGTGTGTGATTGCACACACCAGCATCTGCTGGACACCTCTCTGCCTTCTTTCTGAGTTCCTTTCTGCTAGCTCTTCCCCTCCACGGTGACCTCTTCACATCCTTTTCAGGCTTCAGATTCATACTGACTAATTTACCCTGGTTTATAGGTGAAAGATAGAAACCCACTGACTTCTAGGAAGGATGGAGAACAGGTTTAAACAATGGGACACAAGTTTAAGGTGAATGGAAAAGAAAATTCTCATCTGCAGAACTGCTTTTCTCCCATTCAAGATGGGGTTCGCCGTCCATTCTGACGTGACACGTGTAGTCGCCATTGGAGGATAAGAGTAAGATGCTTTCTCCCTTGTTGTGGAAGCAGAGGTTGTTCCACTTGCTTTTGGGTCATTAATTTATTAGATCACTATTCTGTTCTTGCATGGTTCTGGAAATGAGAGCCAGGGCTGTTAATCATTCAGTGCCTGTGGGCAAACTGGGAAGTAGCAACTTTCCACGGGTTTGCAATTAGAAAATTGGAAACAGAGCCTGTGCTGCAGGTGAGGCCGCCATGCCTGTTTGCTGGGCAGCAGAGGGCTGTGGGCTGCGTCCAGGCTCCTCTGGACCCTCCTGCAAGACGCCTTCTGCGGAGCACAGCCTTCAGTACACAGAGGCTATAGGAGCTGCAGGAGCCTTTTCTCTCATGCTGTTCTTAGTGAGTTTTTATTTTTATGGCCCCATTTTGCCACATTATAAATAGAGGCTAACTCTTCCCATGTCCAAGTTAGGGGGGACTCTCTGGCTGTGGTTTGGTCTGTTGCTTCCTTTCTCCCTCTCTCCCCTCGCCACAGCCTGACCTAAGGCTTGGGGGACGCACACACTAAGAGCTGAGGTGTGTCCCTGCAGCTCCTGTGGGTCTAAAGGGGCCTCACCTCTCAGTCACACACCTTGACTTTGCCATTGTCACTGCAGGGTCTAGGAGGCATTGTCACGTGTTGCCGTAAGTCAGTCCTCGGCCCATGCTGGAAGGATCACACATAGGCCACAGTCTTCAGAAGTGATCCTGCTGCTGTTGCTGAAGCCCAAGTTTGAGCCTGAAGAGTGACTTCATGATCCTCCACCTTCCACCGGCCTATGATACTCCTGGACAGGAAGTGGAGGAAGCACCCACAGAGGAAGGAGGGTGGCCACCATGTCACCGTCTGAGCATGGAGGCCCATTAAGAGACCTAAAAGGGACTGTGTTGATCCACTTTTTATTCTGCTGAATCGCCTCCAGGCCAGGCTGTGCTCCTTGGGCTTCAGGGAGGCAGGAAGCCCTCCCGCAGAGCTCGCTCTGCACCCAGAGGTGCGCATGGCGTCTAAGCACCACTCACGCTAACACACATGGCCGTGGAGGCCAGAGGACATGGGTTAAGTGTCTGTGTCAGTATGTAGCTGCCTGCTTCATTTTGCATAATTAATGTGTTTGCAGGTTTCTTTGTTAGAAGGAAAGGTACTGATCTTCCTATGTCACTCTCCTGCTATTTTAATTTCTAAACTTTTACAACCTTTGTTAGTTGACCTTGTTTTGTTTCAGGGCCTGGATATTGTGGATTCTGAAAACAAACCCATGTTTGTTATGTAGAATAGCCGTTTCCATTGTCACCATCTTCTTAGATCCTTACATCTTAGATCCTTGGGAACGTTTGCAAATATAATATTTCTAATCCCTCTGACCTACAACTTGACAATTTGATTTCTCATCCCTTTCTAAATTACTTTAAAACAATGAATAATTCAAAATGAATACAAACATTAAGCAAACAACACAAAACAACCCAAATCAAAACAGCTGCTAATGTGGAAGATGTCGCATCATCATGAGCAGTATCGGACAAACAGCTTCCCTTTCTCTACCTGCAGGAACTGTCACGTATTTGATGATATTTTTATGTGACGATTCCAAAAATAAAGTGGCCAAAGTGATCAATGTGGTTGTTAAAAATAACTCAGTAAAGGTTATAAAATTGTGGAGTGGGTGAGAGAACACCTTCCTCAAGTGTTTCGAGAACTGGAAATGAGTCACGCCACGTACTTTCCTGCCCTTTGAACAGAGCGTAACATTTAGACCTACAAAGGATCTATTTTAAGCATAGGTAAATTTTAGGGTAAGAGCTTTATTTAAAAACAACCATGTCTCTTTGGGACTCCATGATTCCCGCTCTAATCCAGCAGGTAGAATAACCTCCCAACCAAGGAAGAGGTACTGCGTTCCACGCAGGGCCAGACCTCTGCTGACCTTGGACACGGCCACCACCTGCCTCCAGGTGGGCTCTGTGGGGCCCAGAGCACACTGCTGCCTTCTCCTGTCCGTGTGCACTCCCGACGTGGCCTGGCTGGACGCACACCGGGGGCGTGAGGAACCTCCCAAGTCAAGGGGAAACCTGTGAGTGAATCCTCTGATGTGTGAGACGCAGGTCCCTCCCAAGAGGCATGTCTGGGTGGGTGTGGGAGTCCTCAGAGAAGGTCCACAGGACACTGGTCCCCAGGCTGAGAGCCAGCCCTCCAGGGCTTCTCAGGCAGCGAAGGCAGGGGAGTCTGTGCAGAGCCCCCCGCGAATCCTGCAGCTATCTGTGGGAGACAGGTTAAGACAGGCATTCGGTCTGCAGCGCAAACGCCCATCTCTCCGCACCTGTCTGTGGTGCTCTGCTCTAAATCACCACGGGAGCAAGGCTGGGGTTGGGGGAACAGGTCAGAAGTGTGACAAGGTCTCCTCCCTGGTCCCCACGCGGCTCCGCCTGCCCCGCCAGCTTGTGCCCTAACCCACAGCGGAGCTCTTCACAGCACCCGCCGTCTCAGTTGAGGTTTCTACCCCCACGCCACGCTCAGGGCAGTGTCCACTCTCTTAAGCACACTGCACTGACCCCTCGTGGATGGCAAAACCTCGAGGACTGTGCCATGGGTTTTCTGACCTTCTGCTGCCCGTGGTGTTCGGCGAATCATGGCTGCAGGGGCTCGGTGTGTCTCTTCACTGAGAGAACTGATGGAGCCCCAGGATGACGCCAAGGGCCCCGTCCCACCAGGTGGGAGTCCGGAACATCGGGAGGAGAAGCAGACAGGGATAAAAACTGGAAAGACCAATCAACTATCAACGTGCACCTGAGGCGCATTTATTGATCCAGGACTAAGGTTTTTGGAAACTTGGCCAATAGCTCTCTGCCACTCCTTCCTCCTGAGACCTAAGCATCAGGGTCACATCTCCTACCTGCACCCAGAGCTGCCACCTTATTCTGGACCCAAAATGCAGCTGTCCAGTAACCTTGAGGCGGGAGACCGTGTGGTTGGACCGACCCCAGTTTTCGCCTCAGATTCGTCTCTGGGTTCACACCTGGTGATCTGAAGTCGAGGCACAAATGCCACCAGGGATGAGGACTTGGCAGATGTCATTCCGGCCCTCACAAAGGAAGAGCCGTCTCTGGGGATGTCCCTCCTAGAATCCTGCCAGTAGCTACTTGTTTTTATAATGCTGCAAATGCACACAGATATTTTTGTAACTTTGATATGATGACATTTTTGGTGCTCTTGAGGTCACAGATGAGGTTATCAAACATCATATTTGGGGAAGCATGTCTTTGCCGTTCAGGCTCCTCTCCGTCGTGGGTGATGGCGAGGTGGCGCCCCTCCCCGCCCCTGTCCTGAGCACCTGGGGAGCGTGGGTGAGGGACAGGCCAGCACAGGGTCAGGTGGCTGTGAGCGTGCCTGTCCTGGCAGCTCCACTCTCCTTTTCCACTCCCCGGGGGCCTCTCAGGTCCAAGGTTGCTGAAGGGGCAAGTCACGATGGGCCAGGGGACAGGCAGGAGGCCAGCCTCGTCCTCGTCACGTGTGCCATCTGATTTGGGAGTGAGGCGGGCAGGACCTAGAGGCTCTCAGGGCGAACGGGAGTGCCGCGGAGAGAAGACGCCTCTGGTGGCTCTGGTGGAGGAGCGGTGGGCAGAGGTGGGGCAGCGTACCACCTGTGACCTGTGGCAGTGGCCTGGTCTGAGGCTGGCCCGTGTTTTGCCCTGTTAGAATCCCCCTGGTGCTCTGGGGGCTGGGGCTGGTGGGAGGCGGGGAGGGAAGCCTGGCGCTGAGCCCAGGGGGTTGGAGCCGGGAATCTGCTCTCAGAGAGCTCCCTGGGAGCTGGGTGTGACCTTGGAGACTCAAGGGGACCAGGGTTACACACAGGGCCTGAGAGTTGGTGAGGAGCATGGCCCCCAGCCCCCACCCCACTGGTGAAATAATTGGGCCCAAAGGTGTCTGGGGAGGAGCATGATACTTGGAGGTTGACAGGGAAGGTGGCCGTCTAGGGCAGGAAGAGAACCCTAATTAAAAGAATTGCCCTGGAAGTTGGCCATGTCACAGGGAGCAGGGCAAACGGAAAGGGATCCCTTCCCAACATCATTGTCTACAAAGGGCACGAGTTCCAGGGGAGTGAAAACGACCCACAGACTCATCCCCCCAGAGCAGCAGCACGTCATTTGCAGAGAGGGATCTTAAAAAGCAATGATCTGTTTTTTCTTTTCCCTTAAATAAAACTTTCTGTTCTTCCTAAAAAGGTTTCTCTTCCGATGGCTGCTTGGCCCAGCTCCACCTTTGCTCTGGGTTGGTTTTTGTGAAGACAAAGCAGGTGGATAATGAGTTCTAACCTACAGGGAGCAGGGGAACTGAGAAAATAAGAGTTTTAAATAAGGCAATTTTAATAATAAAATATTTGCATTTACTCATTTAAAAATAAATATGTTATTAAGTGGGCTTACTTTTGGACAGGGGAAGTTTTACGTTCTGGAAAGAGAGAGGTGAGCTAAACAATGTGGGGCAAACCTGTGTTTCAGTGGGAAACCCAGGTCATCGGGACGCCGGAGAAGTGCAGCCCAGCGGAGCACTCTCCACGTGGAGAGATGTGAGAATTATTTTATAACTTTGTGAACTGCGGACAGCCGACAAGGGAAACGATTCCTGTCTCTGGGCAGCAGATGCGTCTCGTAGGCTGGGTGCAGACCCTCTTCTCCCGGAAGAAACCAGCTTACCCTCCTTCACACCTTTCTTCCTGCGCCAACCACACCAACATGACTGTGTTTCTCCTTTGAATTAATTAGGACGTCCACTTGTTTCTCTCTTCAACTGAGCTAAATAAAATAGTAAGCATGTATTTCTTTGATATCTGTCTCATAGTTGTAATTTTACCCTTTTTCCAGGAAATTGTTTTTTACAAAGACTATGTTTTCCAACCATAAGGAACGGAAAATGTGTAGAACAAAGAAAAGCAGAAAGGACACAACCAGACGCCCCATAACCACACCCCAGAGGAGAGTCCTGGCAGTGGATCAGCGTTCAATTACATTTAATGAGTACATAAACAGATTTGGGGGTAAAGCTGGACTTTTGTGCAGAGCATGGCTTGCAACACGTTTTCTCTTTCCTTCCAGAGACACGGTGTGTAGCAGGCGTTCTCAATGGGCTGGAGGGGCCCTAGGCCCCGCGGACTCCAGTCTGCCTTAGGAATCAGCTGGGATAATCATGACTCACTCGGACAGCTGGAGCATTTCTCTGCAACCACAGGAGTGGCACAGTGCTGTGACAGAGAGGGATCTGGGTACAGATTCCCGTATCCAACAGGGGGAGGGAACACGGGTGCCGTGGTCGCCTGTGGGGGTGCGTGGAGAAGACACCCACACGGGGGCCGAGCCCAGCAGGCTTGTTCCCAGTGAGACTTTGGGTTTTCCAGACCCATCAACTGTGCCCCTGGAGGACGGGCTGACTCTCTGGTTCTTTGGCATCATGTTTGTGGGTTACACATGCAGTGTTCATGCGTGGGCACAGTGAGGGTTCCAGCACGTCCATGTCCAAAGTCCTTCTACCACTGGACACTGGGCACCTTGCCGACGTCTCCCCACCTGCTGCAGTGCTCGGGGATCACTGGTGCAGCGGGGGCCCTGCTGTGAGGGTCTGGGAGCTGCTGATGAGGGGAGCGCTGTTCTCCAAACACCCGCGACTGTCCTTCCCTCTGGAAGCCAGCAGTGCCCCATGAGGGGCAGCCCTGAGCTTTACCCCTGAGGATGGTGTCAGGAGCGTTTAACTAGAAGCATGCTTGGAGCCAAAGTGTCTTAGACTTCCTCAGGACAAACGTGGCCTGCCACTCCTGGTGGATGTAAGCCTCTCGGGGTGGCTTGGCGGGCCGACCCTGTTCACCCTCTGCGTGAGCAAGGCCACTAGCTTCTGGCCGTTCCTTCATTCATGCTGGCGTTCAGTTTCTCTGGATGTGCAGAGTGACCTGAGTGTGCCTGTTCCCTTGGCATGTCCCATGCCCTGGGAGCCCTCTTCTATCCTTCCCCTCACTCTAGCGTCGCTCTTGTGTTAAGTGACTTCTAACCTGCGGGGAGCTGTTGCCGGGTCCTGTGCTGCTCGAAGGCAGTGGCCTTACTAACTGGTCTGAGGTCTCTACAGAACCCAGCACAGAGTCTGTGTGTAAAGGCTTGCTGACCGAGACCCACGGGCTGGCGGATCCGTCCAACCACTGACATGGAGAGTCTGCCTTTGTCTCTCCCTGGTGAGGAGACCTCTGTCCACTACTTCACTTTCACAGGACAGGCTCTCCTTTGCTGCTGGGGACTCTCCTCGTCACCCTCCAGCGTCCTCCCAGAGGAGCAGCAGGCCAGCAGCTCAGGGTGAGGCCCAGGACCACTCTAGACTGCGCTGCTCTGTGCCCAGGAGAGCAGAGAACCCGAGGGCAGCCCTGCATGGACAGCAGGTCACCTTCGCACATGGGGAAAGGTCAGATTTGGCCTCATGCAAAACAAAACATGCTTTTTTTTTTTTCTTTATTTCTTTGCTTTTAATCTGGGCTTGCAGAATCCTAAATGAAAAAGAGCAAAATTAATGGGAAGTATCCTAGGATCTTGGCAGAAGGTTCTTCAACAGAATGGTCCTCAAAAAAGGAAACTCTTAGTAGTTTCTAGCTATTCACTTATTTGAAATGGATTTGTTTATTTGGCACGACAGAAGAAGAGATAAAACACAGAAAGAATCGGATTAGTTTTTTTTTTAATATTGGAAAATGACTTGAGTACATTTGCTATCTGCAGTCCTCAGTGAGCAGAGCTCCAGCTAAGAACCCAGGGAGAAGCTACACAGACTATCCCCTGTGACCTGGACTGTCAGCAGACCAGGGGAGCTGCCACGGGCTGTCCTGAGTGCTCCCCAGCACGGGCGGAAACCGGGCTCCAGGAGGAGGCAGTGGAAAGAGTGGCGGCCTCCACCCGGCCTGCCCCTAGCACCTTCCCTCCCCACTTCCTCAGGCCTACAGAGGAGCCACCAGCAGGGACTCCATGAGCCTGGGCGGGCGGGGAGCAGGCTCCCCTCAGTAGTGCACGTGCAGCTGTGGGGCCATCCCTGGCCAGGGGTGCCAGGATCAGCCCAGTTCCCAATGGTCAAGAGGCTGAGTCTGAGAGTCACCCTGTTCTAATACTCAGGTTGGGAGGAATCCAAGGGTTTTGAGAGGAAAAAACAGCATTCATCCAGATGGGACGATTCCCTCTTTAGTATTTATCTGCACCATTCCAGCCGAGGATACAGTTTGAACACACATTCATGCAAACCTACGGCTTCATGGTGATCCAACATTTGGAACTCGGTAGATTAAGTCGGTCACACACGCCAGTCCCGAATGTGACACATCCTGAGGCTGCTCCTGGTCTGCTGAGCCCAGGCCCAGCTGCCTCTCAAAATGCAGCTGCCAGGATCTTTAGCTTGTCTTTGTGCTTGTGCAGAGCACTGGAGGTCACAGATCCTCACTCTCGCCTTTCAGTTTGGATTCCACTGGGAAGAAGGATGGGAGGCTCTGGGGCCATTTGGAAGGCACACCCCAGGGCATCCATCAGGGGAGCCAGGGCCAAGCACCAGATGCCATGGCACCCCTTCCTCGCCTTCTCCCCCTCCCTCTCCCTGCCCCTCTCTCTTCCTGTCCCTCCCTCTCCCTCTCTCCTTCACTCCCCCTCTCTTTCTCTCTCAAGTTTTAAATTTCTCAGCTAGTGTAAAACTTAATGAAAGCCCTGGAGTATACAATACCATTTTGAAAACAGGAATTTGTGACTGCTGTGAATCATCACTCACAGCAGGGACCCAGCAGTGTGAATGTGGGAGGAACACACAGGGCCCTCTCTTTTTCACTGGGATTTATTACAGGCAGGTCATTATTTACAATGCACCATTCACATCCTCTAAAGAGCCAATAAACTGGCTGCTGAATATGCATTTTGCTCTGTGGTGAACACAGATGTTTCCAGCTAATATCCATTTCATTTAATTTCTTTTCTCCCTTTTTTAAAAAAAAATTCTATCTTGCTATTTCTGCAGCAGCTGGGTAACTATTTGCCTATCTTCAGTTTGGGAATCACTCCTCATATTTATCATCATTGGTGCCATCCACGTGGCTCTACTTAAGGGTCTGTCAGCATCTGCATTAAGAGCTCCTGTGACTGAGGGTTCAAAACCCGGCTGGCAGAGTTTTCTGTGGGTTAAATGTTGGGCAGATGAGATCAAATCACTTTAACCATGTGCAGAAATAAAATCAGGGTATTTTAGAGATGAAAAGTTTCATGAAAAGGGGGTGGGAATATTGATGGTAAACACTGTTCTCATTTACTGTTCCTGTAAGTGAAATATTGCTTTTTTTTCAAGTACTCATTTTTCCAACCATTGGTCTTTAAACTTTCCTAATGTTGGGTGAAGGAGAATCCACAGTAATATTTGAACTCTTAATCTTAGAAGCAGATATTCCATAATGCAAACTTTCAGTGGTGATTCTTTCCTGTTGGTCTCTGTCTTCCCTGAGAAGGTGATGTGACGGCACACGTGTCCTAGTTGACCCGGGGAGCGTGTGTGCCTGCAGTGTGTGGAGTCCCGAGTGGTGAGCACACTGAACTCCATCAGGACTGGATTGCCAAGGGCAGGTATTTTAACACCTGATGGCATCATCTGATGTCCATATGGATGTGCTGCATTCTACACATACAGTGGTGTGTGTGTGTGTGTGTGTGTGTGTGTGTGCTTTTAACTGATCTGAAACCTCTTTCTGTAAAGATCATAACACAAACAAATGTTTCTTAGGCACTTGGTATCCGCCAGACAAGAGCGTCTGATGTGTTTTCATGAATATTTCCTTGATTAAGCCTCACAAGGACATCATATGCCTGGGTAAATAAGATGCCAACGTGCTGCTAACTGTGGCAGAGACCCCCTTCCACAGAGCCACGAGCAGAACGTTCTGTAAGCTCTGAATTGTTGTTTTCATAGCTCTTAGCAGGGACTACGAAGCCATCCAGATAATAGGAAGCCATCCAATTTACAAAAGGCAAGGCCTATCAACAAGAGAAGTGTCTCATGAGAAACCCTCATTTCTGACTTGAGAACACTTCGCTCAGCTCTGAAGTTCAGGTGATATTTTATGTGTCACTGTCACCAAAACATGTGACAAGAAAAACCTGGAGGAGTTTATTTTGGCTCATAGTTTCAGAGGTTCAGTCCGTGACTGCCCAACTCCACGGCTCTGGTAGGAGATAGGGCGGAAGGTCATGGCAGAAGGATGTAGTGGCAGGAAGCTGCTCAGCTCCTGGTGGCCAGTGCCGCAGTGTGGCTGGGCACAATTCAGGAGCCACTTGTCAAAAGAAACTAACTTTATTTTTAAAACTACAAATGCCAAGCAAAACAGCTCCTCAGGAAAAACCCTCAGAGCCCAACTGCCACCACCGGCTTCCACAAGCCTCTCACCCCCACACCAACCACCACCTCCCACAATCCTCCTGCTCTTGAGGCCGATTGGCTAGGTCGTGTGGGCGGAGCCAAAGAAGTCCCCCAATGAGCAGTTCCGTAGTCTGAAGGGCAGGGAAACAGCCCAATGAACATCACCGCAGAGGAGCCAATCAGCTAGATGTTGCTGGGGCCACTGTGAGCCAATCATCAGCTGGCAGCTGGAAGTTTGCTGGGGCCCCTTTGGCTGTGGCTCTCAACAGGCCAGGAAGCAGAGAGAAAGGGGGGAGGGCTTCAGGAAGATGGATCACATCCAGCCACCACTGTCTCAGTCAGTCACACCGGGACGTGTGATTGGGTAAGCTCTCACAGCCCAGTCGTGGCACCTCTGGATCGTCCTGCAGAAACAGCTTGGGGTACACCTCATATCCAAACGGTAACACAACTTAGAGCTCGACTTGGAGCAAGAGTTGGGGTAGGGAACGCAGCCAAACTAAACAGCCATCCCCAAACAACCCCATGGCTAGGTCCTCAAGAATTCAGGAAACCAACTCCTTTTACCTAAGGTAACTGAGTTAAGGAAAACACGGATTTGTGTCTTCACATGGTTTCTGTGCTTTATCACCAATCCATTTCCTATTCCAAACACGACATTAAGTTAGTCAGTTTGGGCATGAACTGGGGTCCTCTTCCTGTGAGTATGGTCATATCATATGAGTTCTGAGATTATTAATGGGGTATTAACCGGGGATTAATGGACAATGGCCATGCTGAATGGTTACTGAGTAGGGAGAGTACATTGTGCAAATTTAGATGTTCAAATTATTCTGGACTTAAGATCATCTTAGCATTCATTTTCATAAGAAATTGAAATAGTTCTTTTACCTTGATTAAAAATGGTCCAGTTTACATTTTAGAAACATCTAATTTATAACTCTCACTGATATTCATTAACCTTGAAAAAGCCTTTTGGATTGAATTATATTTGTAGAAGGTCCTCAAATGTACATTCCCGTGGTAATCAGGGCTTTTAAAGTCTCTCTTCCATGTGAGCGACGGCCTCTAGCTTCTGCCTCTGTGTCTTGGGTGGTCTCTGGAGCAGGAGGAGTCTCTTGTCCCCATGCTGTCCAGTGTCCCCCTCACCTCAGGACAGTTCTTCAGTCCTTGTCTCTGTGAAGAGAACAGTAGAAACAAATGAAGAAGAACTCACTTGTATCTGGGCCAAAATCAGGGCTCAAAGAGCATGGGAGTGGCTTAGACTGTGCCGGGCATTAGCTGATGGACGCTGAGCCCAGTCTGTCACAGCCAGTCCTCCAGGGCAGCTCCCAGGTCAACCCTCCCTGTGGGTGGGGACTTGGGTCAGACTTGGGAGGGTCTCTTCCTTCCCCTCCCGCCCTCCAGTCCTGGGCCGCCCTCCCTCCGTTCCTCTCCTTGTCTCTCTCTCTCCTCATCCCTGGCTGGTCCTTCCTGGTCTATATGTTCAACACACTAAAAAGAGAAAATATTTACGCACTCAATTAATATGTGTGCATGCATTAAATTATGGCTTTCTCCTCTTATACTCCTTTAAAACTCACAATTTTTTGGCTTTTCAAATTTTTAGGAGTGAATGATAATAACAATAATGTGTTTTTTTGTAAGGATCTTGTAATTATGTAAAAATTCAGTCGATAGTAATTGATGGGTCTGTTTTGTTCTACCATGTGAATAATGTAGAATTTCAAACTGTTTTCTGTACGTTAACCACAGGATGACTAATCTGATTTATATAATAGAAATGTTCATTCTATCAAAAATGGAATTCACTGGTTCTTTTATTCTATTGCTTGGTAAAACTGACTTCAGAAATTGGACTACTTTTTTTTTTTTTAAAGTTGCAGTTTATAGCCCATGGTGAAGCCTATGAGGGACTCCTAGATTCTGGGGGTGCACGGTTAGCAGTAGCTCAGTGATATCACCAGATACCACTGGTGTTTCCACAAAGAAACAGAAGACAAACCCCACAGCATCCAAGATGAACTTGGACATGGAACACTATTCATCCTTAAAAAGGGAGTCCTGACTCGTGTTATAACAGGGTGGACCTTGAGCACACTGTGCTCTGTGAAATGGCCATCACACAGGGACATGCTATCTAACTCCCTTACACAGGAGGCAGAGTAGCCACAGTTAGGAGGCAGAAGGCAGGACCCACACACAGGACCTGCAAGTGTAGGAAGAGGACCTCAGCACCTGGAGCCAACGGGATCTAATCGACGCTTCTAGAGTGATGCACTCAAAGCCAGCAGAGTATGCATTCTCTCCAGGTGCCTCAGGACACATACCAAGATGCATCATAACTGCGGCCATAAAAATCCTCAGTGAATTTAAAATCATTGAAATCATCCAGAAGAAATTCAGCAAGGTCCAAGGACACAGGCCAAGGACCCAGAAAATCCATTGTATTTCTGTAGAATAGCAATGAATATTTGGAAAGCAAAATTAAGAAGACAATTTATTTCATGGTTTCTTAGCAAGAATGAAATACTTAATTGTACATCTAAAATATAATGTACAGAACTCGGATGCTGAAAGCAATTGTACATCTAAAATATAATGTACAGAACTTGGATGCTGAGAGCTATAAAACATGGATGAAAGGAATCAAAGAAGATCTAAATGATCAGAGAGAGAGAATGTGCTCATGGATTGGAAGATACGACATAGAAAGGTCATCAGTTCCTCCCAAATAAACAAAATAGGTTTAATAAAACATCAAAATCCCAGTCTGAAATTTTTTATAGATAGAGACAAGATTATCCTGCAGTTTATATTGAAAGACAGAGTAACTGGAAAGTAAAAACAATATTAATTCTCTCTGAAGAGGTACTATACCCAAACTCAAGGCTTTTTATGCAGCTACCACACTCTAGACTCGGGTGCTGTTGGAGGGACAGGCACAGAGCAGTGGAGCAGAACCGATGAACAGAAGCTCACCCAGCACAACCAACTGGAGTTTGATAAAGATGTACAGGCATTTTAACAGTGAAAACATTTCAACAAATGTTACTGGCACAATTGCATATGAGCAGGTAGAAGACAAACTGTAGCCTGAACCACACGCCTCGCACAAAACAGAGCGTACAGTTAAATGTAAAACAAAACTGCAGAACTTCCGTAAAATCGTGGTTTAGAAGCTCTGATTGTAGGACTTGATGCAGGGCTCTTACGTACATGAAAGTACAGGCACGGTTCCTAATGGGAAACCAGAGTCCTCAGACTGCACTTCCTCCATATTAAAAGGTTTGCTCAAAAGACCTGGTACAGAGGACAAGCTACAGAGAGGCAGAAAATATTGGCAGACCACATATCTGATAAAGAACTCCCACCTAGAACACAGGAAGCGCTCTCGGAGTTCAACAGTGAAAGATGAACAATCCAATAGGAAAGGGGCAAAAGACGGAAGGGACATTCACTGGGAAGGGTGTGGAACATCTCCCAGCACTAGAGAAACACAACTCAAAGTCACAGGAAGTTAGCACGCACTTGTGAAACCAGTCTGTGTGGGACAGAACAACACAGAACGCTGGCGAAGGTGCAGATCTGCTGCTCAGTGCCTGGGAGTGGACGTGGCACAGGTCCTACAGAACAGTTGAGCATTTCTTTAAAAACCAGCCACATGCTTCTCCTGTGTCCCAGCAACCATACACCTGAGCACTCATCCCACAGGAACAAAAATACCTCTGTGCAAAACCTGCAGAGTTGCTCCAAGTGGTTTGTCCACAGGGCCAAAAACTAGAAGCAAATGGAGGTTCCTGACAGGCGAGTGGTTAAGCAAGCTGTGGTATGTCCATACCTCGAGATGCTGCAGCACTGAGGGACACTGACACAGGAAGCCCCTTAGCAGATCTCCAGGACATCACCATGAGTGGAAGGAGCCCATCTCCAGGGTGTACGCACAGCGCCAGTTATGTAACATTTTTGAATGACCAAATTATAGAGGTAAAGAGCAGATCTGTCGTTCTCAGGAGCTGGGGATGATGAGGGCTGGGTGGTTGGCTTAGGAAGGGATGGCAGAGGAGATCTTTGTGATGCTGGGCAGGTCCACACACATGAGTATGGAACTGTGCCCACCTCCTACCAGTGTTGGTTTCCAGGTTTTAATATTGTGCAATCCTTGGAAAAGGGTTACCCAGTGGAACACGGCAAATGACAGGTGCTCTCACTGCTATTTTTGCAACTTTCAATGAGTCAGTAGCTATTTCAGAATTTAAAAAGTCTTCAAAAGTTACTATGAGCCAAAAGTCAACATTAGGCTTAATGGAAAAACATCCCATTAAAATCAGGAGTGAGAGGCTGGGTACACTGATCCCTGTAACTCAGGAGGCTGAGGCAGGGGGAGGGCATGATGGAGGACAATCTGGGCCACTTAGTGAGGCCCTGTCTCAAAATGACAGATAAAAAGGGTCGGGTGCAGCTCAGTGGGGGAGCATCCTGGTCTCAGTCCCCAGTGCCAGAAAAAGAAGAATCAGGAATAAAGCAATTTTATTTGCTCTCAGCATTATTGTTTTAATTTATGCTGCCGGTTCTAGCCAGAGAAGAGGGAATAACAACAGTTATTAGGAAGAGGTCTGGTAAATTTCTGAAGTCTCTACCATCATGTACTTGCAACACAAAAAGAATCTTAGTATTAAAAAAGGAACGTGATTAAGTAAGAAAACGAAGGTTAAATAGATACAAAAATAATTTTCTATGTACCAGTTAAAATAAATTTGAAATATTTGTGGCAGCAATTTATAACATTAATCAAAGAAAATGTAGGTTTCCCTGTAAGAAAAGTAGGGGGAAATGAGGAGAATGACTCAGTAATGCAAAGAGAGTTTAAGGAGTAAAAATGCGTAGCATTTCTGGGTACCCAATTGCCAGTGTAAATATAGACACTTTCCTTAAGCTTTAGTATAACAGTGATGACTTTTCTGGGAGACTCAATAAGTGATCGTGAAATCCTCTGAATCAGTACGTAGTGAAATGGTCTGGATAGCAACGTTGAGGTGCGATTCACACACCACAAAATCACCCCGTTTTCAGGGCAGGACTCACCGGGCAAATTCACCAAGCTATGCACCTGTCCCTAGCACCTGTCCCTAGCACCTGGCTTTGGGGTGCCTCCACTGAGCCAAGGGAGCGCCATCCCATTTCCAGGCACTGCTGGCTGTGTCCCCAGTCCCTGGTGACCTCTGACCTGTTCCCTGTCCCTGTGGACTCACCCATTCTAGACATTCCATGTGAACAAAGTCTCACCCCGGAGACCCCTGGGGACTGAATGTGATGCCTTCAGGGTCCCTGCCCCTGTGGCATGCGACAGAGCCCCTTCCTTCTGCCCTGATCCTCCCTGCTGTGCCCTGCGCCTTGTCCATGCCTTCTCTAGTTGGATGCACACTGGGGGTCCTTCCGTGTTTTGACTGCCATGAGTCTTGCTGCTGTAAACATCTGTGTTCAAGTCTATGTCAACCTATTGCTGTCATTTTCTTGGGCAGATATTCAGGAGTGGAATTACTGGGGCAAATGACAAATTTATTTCTCACTTTTGTAGGAAATGGACAAATTGTTCCAAAGTGTTTGCAGCATTTTGTAAAAATGATTTTAAAGATGCAAAAATATTCAGATGGAAAACTCCCTATCAGATATTATAAAATCATTGTTATAAATATATTGCATCTATTATATTATATAAACACATAGTCTATATTATAAATCATATTATGAAGCTAAAATTAAACCTGTTTTACTGATGAAAAAATACCTAATCAGATTTGTAGAATCATCCAGAAAAGGAGTGTGGGTATGTAAGACTTTGGACTGTGGTCAGGAGAGCAGCATAAACCACAGTGGAGATAACACATCACTCACGTCACTGGCTCTTCCACGTTGGCATATGGGAAACAGCAAACCCAAGTGAGTGTCTTACTGCTCTATGCACTGAAATCAGTCTTCCTCGATTCAGAAGTTAAATATAAAAAATACACAGGAATAGAAAGACATTTTTGTTGGTGATGTATGAAATTGACTGGAGATGGTAAAGAAATTCCAAAGAATAAAAGAAATAGAACAGATTAAAAATGAATTAATTCTATAAGGATTCATACTATCAACAATATTTAAAATACCAACAAATGTTCCATACAAAATTGTAAGACAACTTGCAAACTTGAAAATATGTGGCCTTGATGACAATAAGGCATTGCTAAGTCTTATAACATAAGGAATGCTGCAAATGAGTAACAGAAATACCAGCGTCTGGTTTCTAAAGACACACAAGTTGCAAAAGAAATTAAAATTGAACACAATGCATCCAGCCCCTTTTGTATCTAGTTAGATCTGAAATAATAGTTTTCACCAAGCCAAAGGCATGTGTTTCAGTCTTCCAGGATGCTTCCTCTCCTGCTAGAGAGGGCCCCCTGGGGTGTGGTGGGGACGTGGAGACACAACCTGGAGACCTGGAGCCGTGGCCTCAGGAAGGCCGGCCCCTCCCCTCAGTGATCCACACCTAGGAATGAATCCTGAAGAGATGACCAGAATCATGCAGGGCAGCCATCACAGAATGACTTAGGAGAGAGAACTAGAAACCTTCTGAATGTCTACGAGCAGAGAAACGGAAAAAGAAATTATGACAGATTCATTAAAAATATTTTATTAAAAATATTTTATCTTAGTGCCCTAAGAAAATTCTTACAACATAACAGTAAGAAGAACAATGTATACAGAAGTACATATTGCTTCATCTTAACTTTATAAAATAAATTGTGTTCATGTTCACCCTTATTTTTCATTTGGGTCAGTGACAATAAGCATAGAAATAAGTTTTCTGGAATAAATCTGGTTATTTCTGAGAGAAAGAAATGTGGAAAATTTTTGCCTTTTTTATATTTTCCTGTTTTTTTCAAAATTTGCACAAAGAATATGTGTTGCTTTTATACTAGAAAAGAAAGGGAGTGGGGGTTGGGGCGAGAGTTGATACTTTGCATCTCTTTCTAAAGTACATATGCCTTTTTCCCCTGCAATCTTCTCGGAAAATTATAAAACAAAACAAAAAAATGGAAAACCCAACATATTCTTAAAACTTGATAAAATAAAGCAAGACTAGGAGGCACAGATACAACTAAGCTAAGTAAAGGGTTAACTAGAATGATAAGGAATGAGAAGGCCAGATGGATGGTGGAAGGTTCAGCCTGTGTGCGTGTGTGTGTGCAAGTGTGTGTATGTGCATGTGTGTGATGCATGTGTGTATGCATGTGTGTGTGCGTATGTGTGTATGCATGTGCATGCATATGTGTGTATGCATGTGGGTGTGCATGTCTGTATGCATGTGTGTATGTGCATGTGTGTGTATGCATGTGTGTATGTGTGTGTATCCATGTGTGCATGTGTTTGTGTGTATGTATGTGTGTGTATGCATGTGTGCATGTGTATGTGTGTATGTATGTGTGTATGTGTGTGTATGCATGCGTGTGCATGTGTATGTGTGTATGTGTGTCTATGTGTATAAGTGTGTGTGCATGTGTGTATATGCATGTGTGTCTATATGCATGTGTGTGTATGTCTATGTGTATAAGTGTGTGTGCATGTGTGTGTATGCATATGTGTCTATATGCATGTGTGTATGTATGTGTGTGTATATGCTTGTGTGTGTATGTGTGTGTGTGCGTGCATGTGTTCTTGGGGCCTTCTTAACCCGAGTGTCTATCTCAAGCCCTGGCTGTGCTTCCTTGCTGTGCTGAGCACATTTTCCTCCTCAGCTCCTGTGGTTCCTGCAGGGAGATTCCCCGCGCTCCCTTCTCCCTTGTAGGTCTGTGCCCCCCACTTCCCGTGCACCCCCTCACGTCTTTCCTGGTCTGTCAGTGGGTGAGACGGTCATGGAAACCCTGGCTGCTTCCTGGGTAACCTCCGTTCGCTGGCCAGGTTGGAGTTCTCTGGTTAGCAGGCTGACTGCACTTCATGGGAAGGAGCCTGGCCCCCGGGCCAGTGATATTTAATCAGCCCACTCACTCAGTTTAGCCAGGATCCTCCAGCTTGTAAGTCTGGAGTGCCAATTATTTTTGAGGAGGAGCAGAGGAGTCGTGTGGGCGGTGGATGGGAGTAAGACAGGCCCAGGTCACCTGCTCCCAGTGGGGACCAGGACCACAAAAAACATTTCTGAAGGCAAATAGGCCCCAGCCCTTAGGAGACCCAGTGCCACCTGGGAGGCCTGGGCAGGGCCTGTACTCTCCACTCTGCATAGACTGTGGGCAGCTGGACACAGGTGTCCCGTCCTGTCCTGTAGCACAGAGTTCCAGGTTCAGGTAGGAGCCCCCAGGAAGCACCTGCTGTTGCATGAGGCCCAGAAGAGGCAGGAGGGGAGGCCTGAGCCGTGGAGGTGCTTGTGGAGGAAGGCTGACACCTCAGCAAGGGACCTAGGGAGCACGTCCCCTGCCTGCTGCCCCGATGTCCCGGCTGTGGGGCTGACCCTGGGAAGCCCCAGCACCTAGCTCCTGTCTTAAGCCACTCTTCCTCCCCCAGGGCCCCGCTGCCATCGCTGGGTGAGGGGAAGCTCTGGGTGGCAGGGTCCGCCGCAGCTGCAGCCACAATGGGAGTGCATTTTGAAAAATCAGTTTTAATAAAGCCCCGGCACTGACCCCAGAAACGTAAGTATTTATATTATTGACTTCTGTATGAGGTGATTTGTTAGGAGGGAGAAAAAGTCTTTCTGCTCTTGTCTTGAGACCTGAGGAAAAAAATAACTAAAATTAGAGAAACCAGGGATATCAATGCAGCCAGTAGAATAAAGCACAATACCTCTGGGGTGTTCATCTGCCATGGTAGTCATTTCATATCTCATCTGTTATACGAATGTGATAGTTCTTCCTTTTTGATGGTATCATTATGTAGACTCTACAGATTCAATTCCATTTACAAGTCAATGGTGTGAGATTTTATGACAATTCTTTTTTAGTGAGTTGATTCTGTATGATCCTCCTCAGGAAGGGAAAAAATCTCCAAAGAAGGCCTACATATTTGCCTCTGAGCCCTCTCCCTGGATGGTCTCAGCCGTGGGGGGCTTGGCTTCTGTTTGCAGGGAGCGCCTGGACACAGGTATGGCCTGCCTCCTGCTCAAGGAGATGGTGAGGAACACATTTAAAGGCCGGCAGCCGGCAATGGACAGATGCCTTGTTTGCCATTTGGAAAAAAGGAGTGAAAAACAGGGAGGGAAACCTGGGCTGGAGCACTTAAAGGCCGAGGGGGGGCTCCTTTGGGGGCCATAACATGGGAGTCTGAGAGGCGGATTTCAAGGATGAGGGAATTTGTGTTAATGGGGTGTGAGCTGGGGCTACAGTCTGAACTGTGTCCCACCCCCTGAATCTGTATGTTGAAATCCTGACCCCTGGACCTTGGAGTGGGACTGTATTTGGCACAGGGCCTTTAAAGAGGTCCTTAAGTGAAAACGAGGCCATTAGGGTGGGTCCAAACCCAGCACAGCTGGACAGTCCCTCTACAGGGAAGGCCATGTGCAAAGCACAGGGAGAAGGTGCCTTCTACACTCCAGACGGAGGCGGAGCCACTCTGCCTCTGGGCTGCACCTGGGCCTCCAGGACGGGGAGGCAAGCTGACCATTCATGGGCGTTGTTCCGGCAGCCACGGCAAGGCCCCACAGGGATGAAGACCTCTTCTGGAAGAAGCTGGCCTGGGAGGGGGGCTTTGAGGACCACGCAGGACTTCAGAGAGAGCGGGTGTTCCCGGGGGAAGCAGTGACTGGAGGAGGGCCCTCAGGACTCTGGCTTTCCTGGAGGGTAAAGGAGGGTGGGGGGTCTGAGCCCTGGGAGCCGCAGCTGGCCTTGCTAGCAATCCAGCACGCCTAGACTGACCCCACCTGCACTCCATGCTGGGGACAGACCCACTGAAAGGACAACTTCAAGACTCGCACACTTCTGAAAGCAGGAACAGAAGTAGGCTGGCACATGAGTGACCAGAGCTGGGCGGCCAAGCGCTCTGGGACTTTGTGGAGGGAAGGGCAGGTGGACACTCCAGAATCCAGCCTTCCTGAGCAGTGACCTGGCAGCACAGTGGAAACGCCACGCCTGATCTCTGGCTCTGAGTCAGAAGAGATGTTTGGAAAATCACCTTCAGGCCCCGTGTGTAGAAGACGCAGGTGAGTTTCAGGTTTAGCCCTGGGTCTCGTGGTGAATGTGAAGATATTCCAAAATCCAGAGATGCCAAGATCCCAAACACTCTGGCCCCAAGGGATGTTCACCTTCACTGTAGAAGAGTCTACTTCAGGGTGGGTCCTGCGGTGACAGCAGCCTGTGGCTGGGGGGAGGGAGTGGGATGGGCAGGACAGGAGGGGAGCACCTGGGAGGACAGCGTCGGGCACATGCCCCAGCTCCGGCCTTCAGGGAGGTGCCAGGAGACCCTGGGTGAAGGCGTGGCGTCCAGGCAGAAGTCTGGAATTCACAGCTGAAAGTTCTAGAAATGGTAGATTTTTGTTACATTTTTATTTTTCCTGGTTGACAAAATTGGTCCCAAGTTTTTATGACACTTAGACGTAGTTGAGGATGGAAAGATACGCAAATCAAGTTAATTCACTCATTGTTTTACACTTGTGGAAAATCTTAATGATTTCCTCAAAACTGGAATTTAACTTTTTTTTTTAAATAAAGACTGCATGTCAGGAGATCACTGACATTTTTTTCTCAACAAAACATTACCATACAGTTACTTGAGTGCAATCTGGAAGTTTCCATGGAGAACAGGTCCTATTATGGGCTCACAGTCAGGTTGCCATTGGCCAAGATCCTGTGAGCCATTTAGTTTTGCTTCTCCCACTTTTTGTGTGTCTTTTGTCTCTGGAAATGGAGATCAGACCAAGTGCTGCCAAAATCCCATCCTGCAGGCATTTTGGAGGGTAAAAATCCAAAGTGACGAATCATTTTTAAAATGCTGAATATTTACACAACATGATCCTTAAAAAAACATGGCTGGTGACCTGTGTATTGCTGTATTTTCGTTTCTTATTGACATTTGGCTGTTCTTCAGTTTGCCTCTTTCACACATGCATGCCTTGCTCACACCCCCACGGGTGGACAGCCTCAGTACCAGAGGCGGCTGGGCTCTGGAGCGCTGGGCCTGCCCTTTGCAGACAGCCAGAGGCCACAGCTGCACCTGTCTGGGAAACCCAGCCACAACCTGGAGAGAATTTGCTGAGTGACTCGGTTTCCAAACTACCCTATCCCTCCAGGCCTAACTTCCCTCTTGGCTCAGACCTCAGAGGATGACGGCTTTGGAACCCCCCAAGGGAGGAGTGGAGGCTACTGTGCTTCCCTGTGTGCTTCGCCTCGTCCATAGAGCTTCTCTGGTCACGTCACTGGGTCAGATAGTTGCCCCCCAATTCCCATCTGTCTGGGACCTCGGAATGTAACCCGCATCTTTGCAGATGCAGTAAATTAAGATGAGGTCATACTGCATCAGAGTGGACCCCAGGGCAGCGACTGGTGCCCCTGTAAGAGGAGAAGAGGACACAGGTGGACACGGGAAGAGGCCGTGTGAAGAGGGAGGCAGAGATGGAGGGGTGCAGCCACAGCCAGATAGACCAGAGAAGCTGAAAGATGTAGGAAGGGTTCTCCCTCAGGGCTTTGGAAATGAGCAAGGTCTTGTTGATGCCTTTGGACTTCCGGCTCCCCTAGGGGTGTGAAGACATATTTTGGTTATTCTAAGCCACCCCGTTAGGACAGTTTGTTACGGCAGCCCCAGGAAACTAATGGGTGAAAATCGCACCCTGTGTATTCCGTAGCAGGCTGTAAGCGCCCTGGTCTAACAGCTGATCCCAACCCCAAACTCGGAACTTGGTATCACTTCCTCAGTACACAGAGGGATGAGGAGACCAGCACCCTCCCTGGCTCTGACCCAGGGCCTGCCGGCTCATCAGCTCCCCTCACCTCCCCCACTGGCTAGTAACTGCCCCCGCAGAGAGCTCAGCTGTGCAGGCCAGAGAGAAACTGGTTTCACGTGGCCCTCAGTTTCTGACCTCACAGCGGGAGGTAACACGGATGTCATAGAGCTATCCTGAGCCCACCTCCTGCCCCCTGAAAAAATCCCAGTTTTGCAGGTTTCTGCTTTTCAAGAGAAATACGAGGATGCCTGGGTGTCGACCGTCTCTGCTGTTCTCAGTATTTCTGCAAGTTCCCTTGTGCTGCACCCTTCCACGGGCACAGTTGTAAGAAATTCTTTTTAAAAGGAAACAGTGTAAACTGACTTCATAGTGTCGTGGGAAGGAAATAAGAGAACACGTGTGAACTGTTCCAAGAACCTTGGCTGCAATGTGACTCGACAAGAGTTAGAGGTTGTCCCAGAAAACACCATGGTTGCTCCTTCTGCTGATCCACCGTAGGCCAGGGAACCCAACTGGGCTCTGCTCCCTTCCTGGTTGTCCTTGAGAAGCCGGTCTGAAAGGCGATCATCCTGTGTAAACAAGGACAAGTCACATGTGCTGGCAGCCAGAGGAAACTTCTTGGTGGAGTTTGGCAGCCCTGCGTAGTGAGTGACAGCTAGTCGAGATCTACCTGGGCATGTTAGGTGGAAGCCATTTCCTCCTCTGTCCCGTGCCCAGCTAGTCCTCCTGGCCAAACAGCTGCCTTCCGTGAGCAGTTCCAGGAAGGACTCACTGGTCCAGTGCCGTGGACTGGCCTCCTGGCAGCTCTCATGGGCCTGCGTGCTCTGGGCCTCGGGGGCAGCCCTTGTGGCCCTAGCCCAGTGAACTGTCCCCAAGGGTGTGGGGCTGTGTTTAGGGAGACAGCCAGGCACCCTCTCTGTTGCTTAGGCAGCTCTTGAAGCCAGAGCAGCCACTTTGGGAGTGACCCCTGCGGGGGGTCGAGGCCTCATTCCTCCTGAGGAGCAGGGGAGCTGGCTGCTGGCTCTGGCCGTCAGGGGCAGGCCTCAGCGAGGAGCCGGCTGCACCTAGAGATCCTGGTGGCCAGGGGGTGCAAGGCCTGCACGGGGTGCTCCATCCTTGCCGGCTGCCTGCTCCTGGAGCCACACCTGGGAAGCTTCGCTGGTGACAGGGATGTGCAGGGAAACTCCAGGAGAGCCCTCTTGTCTGGCAAAGGACTGGGGCACGGATATGGAAGAAGACAGACAGACAGAACCCCGCGGGAGTTTGGAGTAAGATGCACTGGGATCGTGTCCTCGCCAGGGCAGCGAGTCACCCCTGAGCCTTGCTTTCCTACCATGAAGTGCAGGACACCTGGCCTGGGGCCCTGGAGAGCCACGGCTCCCTGGCTGCCCAGCACACAGGAGGGACGAGGGACCAGCCCAGTTCTCCTCTTGTCTCTTCTCAGAGCTGGGGAGGCAATGCCGGCTGGGCACACGCCACCCATGAGCACTCGGCCACCCCTTACCTCCTGCTTCCTTCCCAGTGAGGGTCTCCCCTGATGGACGGCAAGTGCCAAGCTGACCCTCACTCTGCTCGGGGAGGAACCCGGGGAAGGAGACCAAGCCAGGAGCTCAGGGTGCTGCGGTTGGGAGCTCCGGGGCCGGCTGCCCTGAGGGATCCTGGCTCTGTCCCCAAGCAGTGGGCAGTCACTCATGCCTCCAAGCCTCGGAGATGCGGCCTGTGGGTGGAGAAGATAATGGCACCTGCCTCGGCGCTGCTTTCACGACGATTAGACGTGACTGTAGAGAGGCTGGGCACAATGCTGGCCATGGTGAGTGGTGATGAGGGTCGGCAAGGGTGACATGGGAACACGGGGCATTTCTCTAACCTGACTCCCATTAATATCAGCCTAAAGTACAGACTGTGGGAACCCTAGTGCCAAAGGCGCAGTGGACTCAGGGTCCTCCTGCTCTGCCTGTGAGGGTGCCTGCTGGAGATCTCGAAAAATCCACACTGAAGACGACTCTGTAAGGATTCCAGGGCCCTCGGTGTGCTCAGAGCTATGGAGGGGTCTGCTCCAACCCCAGGCTTCAGACTGGCTCTGCAGCCATTGGACTGTCCCCCTCTCCCCCGTGGGAAGGACGAGCAGCAGGAGGGGTTCTGACTTGTGCGGGTATACATCTCGGGATATTGTTTGGGGCCTGAATAGTCCACAAACTCTTAGTGTCATTGTTTTAGTTAGTTTTTCATCACTACGACCAAAATACTGGACAGGAGCTATTTAGAGGAGAAATATTATTTTGGCTCACAGTTTCTGAGGTTCAGTTCATGGTCAGCTGACTCCATAGCTCTGGGCCCAAGGTTGGGCAGCAAGTCATGGCCGAAGGGTGTGTGAGGGAAAGCAGCTAGGAGGCAGAGAGAGCTCTGCTCACCAGGGTAAAAACAAACACCTCAAGAACATGTCCAGTGATCTGCCTCCTCCATCGGCACCCTATCTGCCTACCTACCTACCCAGTTAATCTGTATCACCAGATTAATCCATTGATTAGGTTATGGGTCTCATAATCTGATCATTTCACCTCTGATCGACCTTGTATTGTCTCACAATGAGCTTTTAAGGGACGTTTCATATCCAAACCATGACAGTCATGTAATTCAACTCTTCTAGGGACAAGAGAGCCTTGTGTCCTGCTAGGGGGGACTCTCTTACAGGCCCACCCCTTGGGATTTCATAACTAGTGTGTTTGCTTCTCATATTTTTGTTATGCTAAGCTCTCTGGGGTTGAGCTTGGTCTTGAAAACATCATTTTCTTACAGAGAACCCAGGAGCCTTTGCAGGGACCTGCCAGGATATTGCGATCCACCTGTCCTATGTGCGTCAGGCGTCCACCGCTCTATTCCTCACTTCTTGGGGCCAGCCCTTCTCTCTGTGGAGCTGCTGAAGTCTTTCCGATGCCCTCCCCGTACCATGGTGCAGGAAGCCTGCAGCCACCCCAGGTGGCTTCCTGGGTACACCATCTCAGCCTGTCCCTCGAGGGTCACCCTCAGACTGTCTCTTCAGAGAGGGACACGGAAGGTCCATTGCTCACTGCTACTTGACATCTCCCGCACCCTGTGGCTCTCTAACTGGGTACAGTTCTCATTCCCCTGACCACTGGTGGGCTTCCCCAGCCAGGCCTGTGGTCTAGTCTCTGCCTCCTTGTCTACCACTGAGACTGGAGACGGCTCTGGGAACCCAGTTGGAGCACGAGAACCAGCCAGAAGCCTGCAAGGACATCCCCGGGAGATGCCTAGGAAGAGCCTTTCACAGGACAGGGCAGGGCCAGGGGTGGAGGAGGCAGAGGACTCCTCACCGTGTCCAATTATGATCAGCTGAGCTTTGCCCTTTACCAGGAAACAGCCACCAAGAAGCAGGAGGGATCACAGTCATCCTCTTACCAGAGCCACACGATCCAGAGTCCCCCAGACTGGCCACAAGCCCTTGGCATCGGGGCTCTGGTTTTTACATTCCTTCTCCCCGAGCCCCAGAGCCCTGTCCTGGGGCTGAATGGCTTGGCCACTCCTTCCTGGCCCTGGCCCTGCCCCAACCACACTGTCTTCCTGTTGTCCCCTGGGGGAACAGGAGCAGAAGTCAAGATGTGCAGGATTGGAGGGTCACCTGCCTTCCACAGACACACTCCTGTATAAAGAATTGGCACTCTGTGTCAAGACCAACGTCACGAGAACCCAAACTGTCTGCCCACATTCCCAGGACACTGAAGACCAGGTCCCCTGGCTGTCTGTGACGATGTGGCTCCTGTTTTTACTGATCTGTTGGCATTTCCTTCTGGAAGTGCTCTGCTCAGGCAGATGAGAGATGGTTCATAGAGACCCCTGAAGACCCCTCAGCAGTCTGTGCAGCATCCAGAGGTCCTCTGCACACCCCCTTGCCATTTCCCCCCATCCATGACGGATGTGCCAGATCCTCACCCATCCTTACCACGTTCTGTGTGGAGACACACCTTAAACCAGCAAACTCACGTCTTGTTTCTTCCCCTGAAGGACACTGCCTCCTTTTCTACGGTGACAAGTAGGTTCCATGGTGTCTTACCAAGGGTGGTCTTGGTGCTATCTGGGAATCAGCTTTCAACAGTCATCGTCCTCCTCAGACACTTACTGAGACCTCGCTGAGTGGATCCAGGGCAGGGTGCAAGCTCCTCAGGGGTCCTGCCACTAAGGTCCCCTTTTCAACATGTCCCATGACCCCCAGGTGGCCCTCTCTGCCCTCCTGCTGGCACCTCTCACTCTAGCACAGGGAATGGCTCTTGACTCCAGAGAAACCCCAGGGTCTCCACGCTGCTGTTCCTTCTCCCGCAAGAGCACCCCACTCCGTCAAGGCGTCCAGAACAGACAGCAGCTCGAGGCCCAGAGCCCCCAGACAGGGGTACCCAGGTCCCCCTCTTTCCTGCTGTGGCTGGTGCCTGCGTCTCTCTGCTGAGGGCACAAAAACCTCTGCCGCTGATGTCACCGTGTCATGACTTCAGCTCTCCCCTCCTTGGGCACGTGAACATCACAGTCCAGCCGTGACCAGCGGGAGCGTGTTCACACCACGCGTGGTGCAGGAAGGGCGTGGCGTCTGTCTTGAAGCCGACGTGTGTCTTCCCTAAGCCAGCAGTGGAGTGGGCTCCAGGACACTGACGTGAAGCTGCTTCCACCTTGCTACTGAAGTGACCAAGCAGGGCCCCCACGTCTGTAACACTCACGTCACCTACTTCTTCCTCATTCTTTAGGTACCGACACTATTGCAACCACAGCAGGCCCATCCTACAGAGCTGCTCTGGCAGGACGGTCAGCCACTGAGGGTGTTTCCATGTGGACAGAGCAGAGAGGGGACATGCCTTGGAAGATGGCTTCAAGGTCTGGTCTGCTATTTACTATTAGGCAAAGGTCCCCACCCCTCGCCTTCATTTCTTAATCTCCAAAAGGGGGTCAATGACGCACCTTGCTGGTCTGAAGAGGACGGGAATCAAGGCAGATCATGTGGGTTTGTGAGATTTTTAAGTCTATAAAATATGTTTCCAAAGCAAGATCCTTTGGTGTCATGGTTTTTTATTAAACAAATCTAAAATATTTGGGCAGATAAACGCTTCATGAAATAATTCACTTGAAATGATTTTGGGTTTAATGAGCTTATTTGGCTAACATCACAGAGGGACTCAGAGGTTCCATGGAGCAGCCCTTGTGCAGACTGAGGGCCTGGTGTCAGCTCAGCTGAGCACAAGAAAGCCTCATGCGCTCTTGAAGGTTACGGGGCCCCTCACACCCCCAGCTTCCCCTGGCAGGTGCCACCCGTCCTCCTGCGCTTCTCCTGAACCACATCTTAGTGCCAAGCCGTCCCTTCCCCTCTGGAAGTTCTTCTGGGAGAGGAAGCACCCAAAATAAAAGATAAAATCAGTGCATCTTCCCAGAGATTCAGTTCACTTGAAGATTTTAAGGACGCCAGCATATTCATTCTGTGTGTAAAAATACCAGAGTCCAGAGAATGATTGCCCAGGGCATTTCACACCCCCACACCTGTCCGGATTGCAGCACCCTCTCTTGGTCCTCACAGAGCAGCCATTTCGGGATGTGTGAGCATGGGGCCTGGTCCAGTCACTCCCAACTCTGTTTGGCTCAGGGTTTCCCTTCCTATTGCCATCAAATTATAAGATGTCCAAGTCCCTCAACCTAGGACAGAGAGCCCACGTGGGAGGGTGCGCTGGAGGTGGGCTAGGCAGACCAAATCCTCTCAAACCTGACTCCCACAGAGCACAAGTAAGGCTGGGTGTGTAAGTGACCAGTGGGGACTGGGGACAGCACCATGGTGTGGCCTGCTCTCCACCCTCAGCGATCCCGGTGGGAAGTCCCCCTTCCTTCTCTCACCAGCTGACATTGTTGTCAGTCACTGGGAGCAGAAGTGTCTCTCTGTTTAGGGAGAGACATCTGGTCCTCTGGTAGACAGTGGTGTGAGTCTCTCTGTGCGGCCCCCCAAAAATACCTGACACTGGGTCAGGTATAAAGAACAAAAGCTGACTTTCCCTGAGTTCTGGAGTCCGGGAATCTTGGGTCCGGGTGCTGGCAGGTGTGGTTGTTGCGAGGGCTGCTGACTGCTTGCTGCTGCATCCCCTGGATGGGAGGAGTGCTGCAGCCCCGCTGCTGGAAGGCAGGAGGGGAGAGGGCTGACCACTGCCTGCAGCCTCCATTTTAGGGGCCTCAGCCTACTCGTGGGGGAGGATCCCTCCTGACTCATCTCTTACAGGCCTCACCACTGAGTACCATCACACTGGCCAGTAAGTCCAGCACCTGAATGTCGGAGGGGACACATTCAAAACACAGAACATGGTACGTTCTCTTTGTTTGTTGGCTGTGATTGTGCTGAGCAGGAGGGAGCGGTCTCTGGGGAACAGTTGCGAGAATCTAGTGAATGCACTGGAGCCACCGAGGAGTATGCTCTGCCCTGAGAGAGGCTCGTGAGCTCCTTTGCACAGTGTCTTATTGGTGTCTATGTTTCATACTTGAAATCTGATATTTTAAGATATCGTAAAACTTATTTATATCCCTGTAAATTAAGATTCCTTTCAACCAACATCTGTGAGCCGCTTCCTATGGTGAGTGCTGAGCTAGATCCCTCTGGAAACTTCATGTGAAGAAGCCAGAGTCCCACCTCAAGGGCTCCCCCGGCCAGGGCGTAAGATGCGTGGCCTACTGGGACATGAACAGGTGAGGCAGGTCCACGTGCTTTTGAGCCCCTGTCTGGAGAGAGCTGCCCGTGGGATGAAGCGGGTCAGGAAGGAGTTTGAGGAGGACATGCTTCAGGGCCAGTGAGAAGGGACTAGAGTCTGAGGAAGATTTCCCCAAAATCCTTGTGGTCAGGGCATGAAGGGCAGAGAGACCTGTTCCTGGGGTGGCCTAGGTGGCAGCTCATGGCGGAGGAGAGGCGCTGGGTGGGCAGGGAGCAGCCCTCCTTCCTGAAGGCCCTGGAGGTCTGAGGACCTCCTGAGGAGGAACTTCCTTTCTGACAGTGTCTGCCCCCTTCCCTTCCTAGTGTCTGCTGTTTCCTCTCTGCCTGGGAGCTGATAAAACACTCTCCCTGATCAGTGTTAGCATTGTACCCTTCTGAAGTCCAGGCCATGAAGACCCAAACCCACGTGTGCTGGGGTGGCAAACGGTTGTAAATTATATAGATCCAAAAAGAGAGGGAGCAGCTTAGAAGCCTGTATTTACTTTCCTGAAATTGTGGAGACTATCACTTATTGCTGCTTGGAAATAAAGCCCTGCTTGGTTTGATCCTCGGCCGTGTCAGACAGTGTCAGTTTTAACCTTTAGTGAGACAGAACAAGATCTCCATTTTGTGCACAACCGCTCGCCGACCTGCACACCCTTCAAGTGCACGTAGGAGTTGTGGGTTTGTATTTTTTAAACACAGTTATGGGCTGCTCCTCAGAGAGAAGCATTTTATGTCCTTGGGGTTGACATGTGTTAGAGAGAGACACAATTTTATAAAATGGGCTAAACGTAGTTGGGAATTCTGCATTTTTATGCTGAGGTTGTCTGGGAGTGAGACGCAAGATGATAATGTGGAAGCCATAATAATATAAAGAGTGGTGCTAACCCTGACAACTAATTTCTAAAATCAAGACCACATTAATTTCTTTCAGGCCTTTGAGAATTTTAGGGTAATTCCTAGGCCAGTGACATCGGCAGCTCAGACAGAGAAAACTGCAGCCTTGACCGAGCGGAAGTAAGGCCTCCGGTGTCGGCCAGCAGCGAGGCCAGGGCCGAGGAGTTACAATATGGAAGAGAAACCAGCACTTTGGGTCCGGCTCCTGGCAAAGATCTGGACCCAACGTGAAACCCCTTGTCACTCTCCGGAGCGGAGCCCTTCCTGGAGTCCCTCATTGGTGGCCTCACCGGTGCCCGCGGAGGCACCCAGCAGTGGGTAAGACATTCCCGGGCTGAGACTCAGCTGGCAGCGCGCGGCGGCCAGGCACGGACAGGTCTGCTCCAGGGTGGGCAGGCGCTGCCCTCCGCACGCGCCCCCGCGAACTCCACGCAGTGAGGGAACTTGGAGAGGTTCACCAGAGCCCAGAGGCCCTGCGCCCCGCGGGGAGGCGGCGGCCCGGTCTCCCGGCCCGGGGTCCCCACGCTGCTCTCCGCAGCCTGCGGCATGTGGACGCCTGGACCGGGAGGGGCGCGGGCGAGGACTGGGCTGGCGGTCGGAGCAGCAGGAGCAGTTGCAGATGCTGCTATTTACACTGTTTTCATGTTGGAAGAACAAAGAGCAGGAGGCTGCCAAAGAATCTCAGGAACCGGGCGTTTGCGCGCGCAGCAGCTCAGCCACCGCGCGGCTGGAGCCCACCGGCGCCATCGGAGCTGATGCAGGACTCTGCCCCAGCTCTGCGGCCAAGCCCCAGGAAGGGCGCCAGAACTCTCCCTGCTGCTGCTTCGGATCTTCTCTGGGGACAGTGCTGCCAGCCCCACCCCCTCTCACCCTGAAGGAGCAGCCAGGGACAGATGGAGGACTTCGGCCCTCAGCACTGCGTGGGGTCTCCCCTAGGTCCTGCACAAAGCTCCCGTTGTCGGGGCTGCATATTGCTCCCTGTGAAATCCAGGCACGGTATAGAGGAAAACGTTATTTATTTTTGGACCAGATCACCACAAATTAATTCGTGGATCAAGTCCAAGAGAGCCTGCGAGAGACTGGGAGGAGGAGCCAGAGTAACTAGTACTCATCATCAGCGGCATTATTTTGAGGACATGTGCTATATTTAGCCAAACGATAGCACATCCTGTGAGACTGGTATATTATCACTAAGCCCAGAAACTGCCTGGTCTGGTTGCAAAACACTCACCAAAGTAGAACCATGTTAGCTAGACTAGGGAGATGAATAGCTCTCCGGGGAATTTTATTGGGTACTACTCACCAGTCATATCACTAGGCAGAATCCGTTTGTTTTCCCTGTTAGGAGATCTGTTGAAAGCATTACAATAAAAGTTATTTAAGTCACATAGTCTTTAATCTTCCAGCAAAATATTGTGCCCATGCCAGCAATGAATCATATTGTATTGTTATGCCTTTTTATAGTCTGATAATCTGTATTGTGTGTTTATAACCCTTGTACGCTGTATTTTATGGAGGAAAAAATTCCTACAACCAGCAATCCACAACCCATGAATTTACCACCTTAACTATGTGGGTTGATGGTGAGCCATGGAACAAAGATTCAAATGCCTGGAGTTGGAGGTTCTCTCCGAGCACCACTACTTAACCCAGAGCATGGTAAGGTCTGCCCTGCCGTCTCTTCATTCTGGCAAGATAGTCACCCAAGGGAATGGAGGGGAAGGTGCACTAGGTACAATTTAGGGCTTGCTGGCAACCTGAGAGGAGTTGTCCTTGAACTTGTCTGGGGTGTGGGCAATCTTACTCTGCCACTGAGCTCGACAACCACGGAGGAGTCCCAGATGCAGTGTCCATCTCTCCTCGGGTCTGGCCATGAGCTTCCCAGGCTGGGGCATGGGGCCTGTGCTGTCCTGATCCCATGGTGCAATTCAACCTGCATGTGACATGTTTCCAAGAGAAAATGGCTGGACGCACCTGCCTTACCTTTCCTCTCTCCCTGACTCCGGCATGTCTCCTAGACAGTGGTGCCCTTGAGGCATTGGTGCAGAGAGTGACAAGAGAAGGATATGGCCCTGGGTCTCCTGTTGGCAAGACCCAGGAAATGAGTCAGCTGGCTGTCCTTCTGGCAGCTTGGATCTCTCTGAGGACCGTGGTGAGGCCAGTCTTCTTTGTCCCTTCCCTCTGTCAAATGATGGCTGGGAAGAACCTGGTGTCCCCAAGCCCAATACCTGGTAGACTCTGGTGGTGTCCCTGACTTATGCTTGCAGAGGCCTCTTGAAGATTCCACATGCAAACCACAGATGGGTCAGCCCTCGGGGCTTCCCTCCGGGCCTCTGAGGAAACGAAGCCTGGCCAGAGGGCTCTACTGCTGACTTGCTTCTGACAGGTGTTTCCTCTCAGAGGCTGGATTTTCCCCTCTTAGTGTCCAGCTGTCTGTTCCACATTTTCTCCCCATCTCAAAAGCCCCAGGTTGGATGTCATGTGTATCAAGTCCAGCTTGGACCAGTCCTTAGATGTTTCCTAGGCTCAGCCTGCACTGGTCCTGGCTCATCTCAGCTCTGGAGCAAGGCCTCAGCATGATGCTGCTAAGCCTGGGACACTCTGGCACTGTTCCCCCCTCTGGCATTCCAAGATTTGTCCCACCTGCTTCTTTATGTACTACCACGGATCCGTGTCCTTCCTACTTCCTCTCTCCACTTATCCCTGATGGGGAAAGATGTGTCACTGGTAACAATGGCTGCGTTGGTATGCTGAGGCTGGCGCTCAGACCCATGATGGTTCCTTTCCACACATTATAGACACGTTGGTTCCATCTCCTCTGCTGTGGGCAGGACTGCTGTGTTGAAGGCTCTGCTAAGCATGGAGGTGGTCAACACAGACAAGGCACAGAGCCCACAGGTAATGGGGCAGGCACGTAGCTGCACATGACTCAGTTGATGGGAGCAATATTCCTCCGAGCAAAAAAGTGGCTCAAGAAAGGGGATTTAGGATTACACCATGTAAGAAATCTGCACACACCAGTTTGGGTGGCCCAGTGGCTCAGCAATGCTGTCATGGGCTCAGTGCCACCATCCTGATTAAGCTTGGTTCATGGGTCTGCAGCTTTGGTCACAAAATGGTGTTTGTGCCTTGACTGCAGCCAAGTCCCAGAGTGGGAAGCGGAAGCTCGCTGTCCTGTGTGTGTCTTGTCTAATCAAGAAACAACAAACCATCTCCTGGGGCTCTTCACAGAGCCTCTGCAGGGCTCCCATGAGGGTGAGCACAGGCTTCTGTGTCCTTGAAACAGCTACAAGGTGGCACATGCCTGTGGGCCTGATGTCCCTGAGACCCTCCCTGGAGAAAGAGTCACACACCAACTATCTTAGGAATTGGTGGGAAGAGGGTTGGGAGTTCTGGGGTCACACAGTTGTGCATGCATGTGCATGTGAGTAAACATGTGAGGGTATGTGCATGTGTGGGTGCATGTGTGAGTATGTGTAAGTGTGCAAGAGTGTGTGCATGTGTGTAAGTGTGAGGGAATGTGCTGCAGGGGACAGCACAGCAGGGACCTCCTGTGGCCAGGGGCAGTGCCTTCCCAGGAGCACAGCCAAGTCCACAGCTGCGCTGGGAGACAGGAGGTGCCTGGTGGAATTTTCCACAATGGCAACTGGGTATCGAGGTGAGGAGGATCCATGAGTGTCCATAATGCAGAACACACACTGGGTCACTTTTCCCGTAGGAGATTCCATTTTCCCTCTGGCCACCTCCGACACGGAGTTCCTGATGCAAAGGTGAACTCAGGAAGAGCAGTAAATTTTTGTACTATTTTATTAGATTTAGATTAAAGTACACATTTCTCTCCCCTTATCCAACTCCCCAACTCTTCCAATGACTTCTACTTATTCTATTTGAAAAGATGCCATTTAATTGATTTATTGGTTTTTGAAAATCATCTTATTGTTTTCATAAAAATGATAACCTGTTCACTGTAAAACTTTCAAACAATGTAATATAGAATATAAAATAAGACTAAAAGCACCCTAAATCTAATCTCACTCATAACATTTTGGTGGATATTATTTAAGACATCTCTATCCAGCTATGTACCTATAAATAGAAATTTGCTTATTCAAGGAGCAAATGTTTATCAATCACCTATTGTGTGCTTGGCTCCATGAGGGGCACTGGGAGTTCAGGGTTGAGCAAAACCAGACGGCACAGGCCTGCTTGGGAGCCAGCCCCTTCTCAGCAAATGCTCGTTAGCCAGATTCTTACCCAAGTACCTGGCTACCACTAGAAGCCGGCCGAAGAGCTATGAAGGAAGGAGAGATGTTCCAGGATGAATGAAATGGAAATATCTAAGAGAGACTCGGGGTCTAGGGAGTAGAAGTTAACTGGGAAGAGGGAAGGGCTTGGGTTCAAGGGCCCTTAAGGCCTGAAGAAGAGGAGCTTTCGAGGAGGGGTCCTGAAACTGGGTTCAGAGACTGAGGAGTAGAAAATGAGGCTGGAAAATCAGGGGGCCTAAGGCATTCTGAGTTTTAGAACAACTGGAAGCCACAAAATATCTGAAACATATGGGGGGTGGTGTCAGAGGCAGGGAAGGGACAGAAAATACCAGTGGACATGGTAGTCACGGAATTTGGAATCTGGCGGCAGACGGAGAAAGCAGGAGCACAGTTCAGATTCTTCGGAGGGGAACTTGGCAAGGCTGGTGGAGTCGTGGGAAAGAGATGTCAAGAAGCTCATGTGTGCAACCTGGGTGACTGGGGGCCAGGGGTCAGAGGCTGCCAAGTGACAAAATGAGGAGAGGACACGTGCAGCAGCTTTGGGTCCTGCTGAGACTTTCCTGTGGAGGGGTCAGGACTAGCTGGATGGGGGCCTGAGCTCAGAGGAGCAGTTGGTGCTGGAGTCTCACACCTGCCATCAGTGAGGAGACACCCAAGCCCTGGGCTTGGGAAGACGGGGAAGACGGCTGAGAGGGGGCAGAGGTGGCCAGACTGGGCTCTGGAGTAAAGAACTCTGAATGGCCAGTTAGAGACCCAGAGGAGAGCCCCCAAGGAGGGTAGAAAGAGGGTGTGGCTGACATGCCACCATGGCTGGAGGGCAGGAAAACCCAGATGAACTCTACGCTGCCCTTTGCATTTAGTGAGGGAGGTTACTGTAGCTGGGTGGAGGGTGGAGGCTGAGATTTGGGGTTAGCCAGGTGGAGGGCTCCATGATGAGAGGGAGAGCCGGCTTGGCTCCTGTGCTGGTGGAGAGGTGGGCCGTGGCAGGGATGTGGGGCGGAGGGTGTGTGCTGAAGTGGATGAGGGGCGGCTGTTGGGGGAAGCTAGAGCAGACGTTCTGAGACATTTTGCTGCAAAAGGTGGAAGAGAAATGGAGAAGCAGTGGGAGGTGGGAGGTGTGGGCAGGAGAAGGTCAGTTATGTCTCTGTTTTTCCTGGGGATGGTGTGTGTTCTCACCTTCTGGGGAAGGAGGCAGAAGAATGAGGGGATAGGCTGGAGTATGGAACTCAAGGGGCAAGGTGGGCTGTCTTTAGTCGGGAGGCAGGAGACAGGGCCTGCAGGAAGCCTGCACCTTGCTGGCGGGTGAGGGAACACCCAGGGGGAGTCTGCAAGCTCTCCTCCTCTGATGGCTTGAGTTTTCTCAGTGGAGCAAGAAACAAGGTCACTGACTGGGAGAGAGAGAGAGAGGGAGGAGGTGTTGAAAGTTTGTAGAGGGAGGAGAGTGTGAAATAATTGTCTAGAAGACTTAATTTGGCTTTCAGTTAATGTGCAAAGGATTTTTTTTAATTATGTGAAATTGAAAATAGAGAAAAGTACAAAGGCGATAAACACCCATAATGCAGTACAATAAGCATTAACAAATGCTAAATTTTGTCATATTTGCCCCAGATCTATTTTAAGCAGTAAAACATTAGAAATGAAATTGAGTTATCAGAATTTAAAGTTAATTACTTCTATGTCCTACCCCTGAATGAGATGAAGAAACATAGAAAACTTTAACTCTTAACTACCACCTTTCATCTCTCAGGTTTGGCTTTTGGTATTTCCAGCTCTTTCCTCTGCTTATCTTGCAGATCAGAGACCCTCCCTTCCCGTTGTCAGTGCTGGTCTAGATTGCCTAGGTGCTGATTTGTCTGTGTACCTCACTGTGCCCAGAGCTCTTCACTGTTTGGATTCCATTTCATGCCTCTTGAAGCTCATCCTTTAGTAGTTCTTTCACTGAGTCAGTGAATATTGGAATCCCTAATCTCCTCACGTGTGAAAATGTTTGCCCCTAATTTGTGTGAGATTTTAGGTGGGTACTGAATTTTAAGTTGGAAGATTTCTCCACCAGCATCTAAAATAGGCATTCCCAGTTTCTTCTGAGATGCATTCCAACTGGTAGTATTCTCCAAGTGAGTTCCGTTTGCTTTTTGATGATATTTCAATGACTGGTCGTCCTCCCTGTCTCTCTCTTCCCTTTGGTTGAGCTTCCTTTTTCTTTCTTCTTCCTCTTTCCTCTGACATGGGTGGAGAGCCTTCTGGGACAGGATAGGAATGGGAGGATGCCGAGATCCCCTTCATTCTTGGTGTGAATAACAATGAGGGTAATAATAATAATACGAAGAGTTTTGGGTTGCTATTGTGTGATTTTCTCTTGTTACTAGTACTCTGACGAGTGTCACAGTCCATGACCTAGTGTCCGACTCATGGCCAGTGTGTGCCAGGTGTGGTGCTGGCCACTTGGGAAATAAAAGAGACCAATATCGTTTTGTCCTCACAGATTCTCACCTCACTCACAGGTGCATAGAAAGAGCCCATGCTCTGCTGCCTTGGGTCACAGTCACCAGCGGGACAAAGAGTGATGGGAAGGGCAAAGGAAGGGACTGTCCCTGCCTGTGTTCCAGACAGGGTGTGGGGGGAGCCCCTCAGGGGCCAGGAGACAGGGAGAGTCGAGCCTGAGGAAGAAGGAGGTTCAGCCTCCCCAGTGATGTCCCCGCCACAGCAGTGGTCCTGTGGCCAGAGGCTTTGCAGATTTCCCCCCGGGGACCCACAAGCTGGAACTTGCAGACAACTTCCTCAGCTACTTCCCTGCTGGACACAGAGCGTCACCTGGCCATCGGGTGAACTGCTCAGGGAGTTGTGACAGCCACGAAACAGCTCCCTCCCTCCAGCCTGCACGCCCTCAGGCCTTGGCTCAGTCCCTGGTCTGACTTGCTCCTGTTCTCCCCACCCCCCTCCAGCTTTCTTCCTGGCTCAGTTGCCCAGACTGTGGCCTCATGGGCTGCCAGAAAGGGGGGGCGGACACGGGCCTCCTGCAGCCTCCTCCCCCTCTGCTGGCCAGCAGCCCACCAGGGGCCTGCTCCTCTCTCCTTCCCTCTTTCTTTTCCTTGGTCATTCATTCATTTATTATTCATACACAGACTATTTCCAAAAAGAATTAGGAGCAGACTCTTATTCAATATTCCGTCCCACCATTTCCCTCCTTTCTTCCTACCTTCCTGATCATTTCCTTTACGGCAGGGCGATGTCAAGATAATTAAAGAATGCTGGTTCCCGAGCCTTTCACTAAAATTGCCTTCTACAAAATAGAACTCCTTGTGTATTCAATGAGATTGTTTGAGAAAATAACTCATCTTCTATGGCTCAGCTGTTTCAGGGTTCAGATTCAATTTGGTTATCCATCCAAAAGTTGGGATTTTTAATATCAGCTTTTACAAACCACTTGGGTATTCAAAAGTTTAATACATAACAAACAATAAAAATCATGCTTGGAAATACAGGGGAGTAAAAATGCTACAAATATTCATGTTCATACATAATCTGTACTCCCTTGGACTTGGTATTGAAATTTGAGAAACGCATTTTAAATTCCATTAAGCACATTATATTTACTCATGGACTTGTTGTCAGAGCAAGGTTTGGAGGAAGTTTGAGTTTTTCCACCACTTAGGTATCTCGCACACTTTCTTTGCTCTGTGATGAGTTAGAGAGCTTGCCGTGGCTCTGCGAGGAGAAGTACTGAGCTCTCTTCATTTGTTTTGAAAGAGGTTGTAAAGTCGTAGAAAGAAGCCTGGCTTAGCGTCCCTGCTGCCTCTGCCTGACTCTGCCAGGTGTGGCGAGGAAGTGCCTCCCCTCGGGGCCTGTGGGCCTGCCTGTCATCCTCGGATCATGGCGAGGTTACCCGGTGATGGTTACATGGTGAAGCGAGACAGAATGCCTCATAACCTGATGCTCGTCGGAAAATCGCCATCCCTGATGCAGTTAACAAACACCTCGTGAGTGCCCAAGGCCAGGAGGGGAGACGGGCACAGAGCTTCGTGAGTCTGACAAACTGACCCATTAGAAGTCAGATCAGAGTGAAGCTCTCACCAGGAAGTCATTATAATTCTTGGTCATCTGTTGATCTTCATAAGTATTCCAAACTCTAGGTGAGTGTCCCAGCCCTGGGCTGCTGGTTCACCTATTTATTGCACACTGTTGTATGCTAGTCGCTATTCCAGGCAAAGATCAAAATCCCTGACCCAGCTGTGTTTGATTTCTAGCAGGGAAAGGTCATGGAAAATGGGAGACCGGGTGTGTAGGCGGTCCTGGTCCTGCCCTTTCTGAGCATGCGCACAGGAAAAAGAAGCAAGAAATGAAGTCTTTGAGGGAGGCTGAGAAGAGCAGGTCCTGGACTGAGCTGAATGGCCCCAGGGCATCTGGTTGGATGACTTCCAGGGGCCCTGGCATCACTGAAGGAAGGTGGTGAGGACTCAGGGTAGCAGGGCTATTGGCTCTGGATCCTGGTCCCTCAGAGGCGCAGAGTCAAGCCTTCCAAAGGTGTGCAGGTGGGCGAGGAACCTCACACTTGTGGGGCCTCTCACACAACCACCTGGTGCTGGGAAAGAGGCCCAGCTGTGGACTTCTTCCCAGAGTCATCCTTCATGCTAAGCTCAAGTTGATTAAAATTCAAAAAGAATGAGTAATTCTTCTTGCCTCGTAGATTTGAATTCCTGGGACACTGAGAGGTTAAATGACTTGCTCAAGGTCACGCAGGTGGTGAGTTCAGAGGTGGGAGAAGAAGGCACACTTACGCTCCGTGAACAGCATGTTCTCTTCTGTGTTAGTGGAAAACCGCAGAGCACAGGGAAATGATAGGATTCTAGAATTGGCTCAAAGTATTGACATACACAGTGTATCTGCCTTCGATTTGAAAAGCAGATAGAGCACTTCATGCTGTCCTGGGCACAGCTTCCCAGGGTTTTCCCAGGTTCAGTGTACTCTGGGAAGGAAAGAGAGATTTGGTTTGTGGCTGTGCCTGTATTTTAGGAGAAACCCAATGATTGGGAATCTCAGTCACTCCATGTCAGGTTTCACTCCATAAAGTCGTAGAATGAAGGCATCAGTCCACTGGCCATGGACAGGCACAATTAGAAAGGAGGGGCAAAGGATGGTAACTGCTCTTTCCACGGACACAGTGTCTGGCCACATAGTAAGTCCACATTTCTCTCCCAGGGCCCGTGGGTCTAGTTTGGGGGCTTCTGTGCACACACTGTGCTAGTGTTGTGCACCTTCTACTGCCCCCCTGCCCCCTCCCACTGGAGCTGCTCCTGCACCCTCAGAAGACTGGAGGCACCTCCGTCCCTGTCCCCACTGAAGTCTCACTGTCTTGGGAAGCCCCAGTGGCTCTGGTGGTGCATGCTGTCAGTCTGAAGATTCGCTGCTGAGAAACAGAACCCCTGGAGGTGCAGGGCTCTGTGGAATCCGCACAGGACACTCATCCTGCATTCACCACCCAGCCTGCCCCAGAGCAGCAAGCTGCTGTCAGAACAGGGTACGTAAGTGAGGAAAAGCCAGAAATCAGTGGCATTTTGGTGATGTCATTGTCCTTAAGTAGAACAGAAGCACAGTACTTAGGAAGACAGGCCACTCTTGAGTATCTTTCTGCTGGTGCAACATAAAACTAACCACAGAGCACCTGCAAGACCTTGTCGAGGTCATAATCTATGACAGATGAATATGCGGTAAATGCGGGGAATGGTGCCATTTTTCCAGAGAACTTTGGGAAATTCACCTCCTTTGCAAAGTTTGCCCAAACCAATTACAAATGAAGAGCTATTTTTCTACTTCCAATCTACTAT
This sequence comes from Urocitellus parryii, assembly GCF_045843805.1. Taxonomy (NCBI): domain Eukaryota; kingdom Metazoa; phylum Chordata; class Mammalia; order Rodentia; family Sciuridae; genus Urocitellus; species Urocitellus parryii. The sequence goes on along the minus strand of NC_135543.1, from coordinate 3,154,203 downwards.
TTTATTCTGATGAGCTTTCTTCATTATGTAGCAATGACTTGCACTAATACTTTTACAAATTGGAAATGTGTCATTTGTCTTTAGTGAGACAGTTGTGTGTGGCTCTGCTACTGTCTCTGGGCTAAGAGCAGGAGCCTGGATTCCTCTGGCAAGGCTTAGTAGCCACTTGGAGGCCAAAGCTGCCCAGCAGGCTGGGCAGATGTGCTCAGACCGCACAGGGAGACCCTGAAGCCAAGCCCTTGTATCCACTCTGGGCATCCTGTAGGTCACCACGCATTTCCAGAGCCTCTGTTGGCTTGTGCCCTCGGACGTGAAACCCTCCTGTCCTCTGTATTGGTTGGTCCCGTGTTTCCTCTTGCAACTGCAGACCCACATCATTGAAGATGTTTATGCCTACAACTAAATGTATGCAAACAATAATTTTTACTATAGTGCAAAAAAAAGGTCACTATAGGGTAGTTTCAGGACACTCTTGAAGACCCAGGTTCTTACAAATGTTTCTGCTCTGAGTTCCTTAGGTTGTGGACTTGGACACTTGAAGATCAAGGTAATGTACAAAAAATGACAGAGAGCGGAATAAGGATAGAGAGTCCCTTCCTATGCCTACTGTTCATGGTCAAGATAAACCTCCCCAACCACGCCCCACTCCAGGCCAGGTATTACGTGCCTTGGCCTGAATCTAGCCCAGCAACTCAAATTCCATCACAATCATGGACTCTGTTTAAACAAAAGGCCACCCTCCCCAGCCAATCTTGAAGACGAGGCTTTGGGAAGGTGAACAGAATTTGGTTCTGGGTTAGCCAGGAAGTTGGCTGGACATGTGGCTGGAAACTGGGAGGGCAGTGCACCCTGAGTTGCCCCTTCTCCTCGCCACCTCCATCCAGCCAACCAGACTCCAGGAGTGTCCACTTCCTTCTAGCTCCCTGGACACCTGTGATAAGGAGGATTAAGGAGTTCTTGGGAATTACTCATTTGAAAACCAAACAAAATGAAAAATGATCTTTTGGTCAATTCTCTTAACCTTTAAGTCTTGGTGGTATGAACCAAACCGTGCATCTATCACACCTGTGAGTTTCAGTAACATCTCAGCTTCCCTCATTTACTATCTCCAGGTAGGCAAAAGAGTCCCCTTGGAAAGAGTGGCATGACACCGAGCTGCATCACACGAGGCGGCAAGCAGCTTCTCCCAAGGAAGATGCCCTTGAGGGTCACTGACTCTGATGTTGCAGGACCTCACTGGCTCTGATTTAGGCCCGGGCCTGCGGCCTGAGCTGCTTCTGTGGCCACATGCTAACACATCCCCAGCTCACTCTAAACAGCCCTGTGCTCCGGCGCCACAATCTTAGAGTGAGTCGAACCCCACTTGTTGATGAAGAAACGCAGCAGGTGAGGCCCAGGGGGGCTTTGGAGGTGGGAGGGGTACATGAAACCAGTGGGGGATGCTGGTAAGGGGACATTGGCAACTGCAGGAAGGACAGTGGAACGTGTGGCTGAGGTCAGTCCTGGGACTGTACCAGGACTGTAAATCAAGACCTATAAATCAGAGGAGTATTGACGAGAATGGTCTTCAGAGCACAATCAGGCAGCAGTGAGGGCGGGCTGATGCTTGAGTCCACACCTAGGCTGCCCTCAGAAGCAAATGACCCAGCAACCTACGACAGGGTGGACAGGACCAACCAGCAGGCTGTCAGGCTCCCTCTGCAGCCTTGCTGCTCCCAGGACCCCCTAGAACAGCACCCACAGAGTGGGGAGGAAGCCTGGCACCACAGCTTACCCACCTGCAGCTCACACTGGGCGCACTCGGTGGTACCAGGGCCGCTGTAGGACAGCCATCTTTTTGCAATTTCTTTTCTCTGAAACCGCACATAACTTTTGAAGATGTAAATTTGTAAAACGTCATGCTTTATGTATTGCTTTTTTGGCATCTACTTTAGTTTTTAAGAATGGATGTTGTCTAATTATGCAGAGGAGCTTTGGATGGGGAAATACACTAAGTGTGCATTAAATAGACAACTTTAAATAATGGCACTTGTGCTAAGAAGTGTATTTTCTGGCAAGCAACTAATTTATAATGGTCATAGATAAATGCATTAGTGTATGAAATGCTTGTCTTTATTTATTGATTGGAAGGGGCAGTATTATATTTTTGAGTATGTCTTCTTTATTGGGACTGTTTTCCATCTTTTACAAAGTTGCTCATATTTCATGTTTATTGACATTTGCTGCACTTAAATGTTGGAAAATGAAAGCAATTTTACAGTAAAAAAGAAAATCAACATTCAATGACTCAACCCTAACGTTCAGGCACCAGGTAAGCAGAGCAGGGCAGAACAAGACGGTGCTCCTTCCTCTCCCCTGTCCCTGGAGCCCTCCTTTTAAGTGTGCACATCAGAGCTAGAGAGAATGAGATTAAATGACCAAATTTACTGCATTCTTAGTGCATAAACCACTACCCTAGATCTTTCTGAGCCAATTTAATTTTTAGCTTTATTCTTGGTTTAATGCAATGTTTTAGTTCATTGCGCTTTTTGGATGTGCAGAAGCAAAGATAATGTGCTACACTACATTCATTGACTGTTTCATCAGGCTTTTTTGGTGTATCTACCTTTTGGTTATTTTAAAATGTTTCATCCTTATCACTTCAGTCGTGAAATGTAGATTCATTAAATTACTGTGCTGGGTGGTTCCGTGGAGCCCTCTGGTTGAAGATGGGCTGCACTTCTCTCAGGCTCCTCCCAGCACAGACTCTAAAGACACTGCTGTTGGAAAGAACAGGTGTGCCTGGCTGCACCGCAAAGTGACCAAGACTCTGAAACTCGACTGAACTCCTTGCAGACGTGAGGCACACAGGTGCCCCTGAAAACCCACAGGGGATCTGCTCTCAAAGTGAAGGGACAATGGCAGCTGTTCTCCAATCAACATGACGCTGTGGGTAGAATCAGAGTGACAACCCTCGCATGTGCACGAGGCTCTACATGTTTAAAGATGCTTCGTTGTGCATCACCCTGGAGGTCGGTGGTTTCTGCGGAGTGGAATGGGCCGGGAGAGATGCAGCTGTGTGGGCAGAATACATAAGCCCTCTGCACCCCATGCTGCCAGCTGCGTGCCCACCTCGGGTCGGTTTGCTCGTCTCTGTGAACAAGGGGTTCAGCACTGAGAGGCAGCTCCCTCTTCCTGGAAAGGGGGCGGGTTGCTAGTTACCGTCAAGGTTGGCAGAGTAGATTCCTTCTCTTTTGCTCAGAAAAGACTTCTGAGTGAATCGTTCTGTGGCTGACGTGGAAGGAAGAAACCGAGAGGCACTCATTTCGGTCATTTATTTCACGTGACATATTGCACAATACAGGATAAGACATTTATTGCCCAGAGAAGTCCAGCAGTTCACATTCAGTAAAAACAAGTGTGTCCAGCTATAAATGACAACCGCAGGGCCCTATGTATCAGATATTAAATTAGCAATGCTGTAAATCAGGGGCTCCAATTGGTTTAAAGGACAGGGAGAGCCGACCAGAGGTCCACCTTCCTGGTGAGCTTCCTGGGATGAGATGTGGTTTGGGGAATAAAATGTAAGGGTCCCCTACTTCTGTTCAAATCTGATTTCCCAGGGAAGCAGCTTCCAGGGGAGGGTGGGTCTCTGCAACATCCCAAGGGCATTTTGCAATGATCACAAAGGAGAGAAGGGTTCTTTACCAAGGAGAAGCTTCAATCCAAGTCTGGCTGCATCAGAGGAGACGAGCCATCAGGGATACTCTGTGTCAAAGCTGCTTCTGCCTGACTGAATCTGAAAATAAACACCTTTGCTCTCTGTCATTACTGTTTCATTAACACCTTGGCCAAGTTCTTTGGCCAAAGAGACCGGATTTCAGTGTGATGCTAAATTATTCCAGGCTAGTGTGTAATAGCCCTTGATAATTTCATATCCACTGTCCCTCTCTCAAATGATGCGTCCAGCTTCACACACACACACACACACACACACACACACACACACACACACACAGCATGAACAAGCAGTTACAAATTAGAGATTGTGCACAAAAAAAAAAGAAAAGAAGGGGAGTAAAAAACCCAGGAAAGCTATTTAGGGCACTGTTCCCATTGGGTTTCTGTGCAAAGCCGTTTAACTGTAGTTAGTAAGTGCTCAGTGTAATCTAATAAAAGGCATTTTGCAATATTAAGCAAAAAACATCTGGTACCCAGAATTCCCTGATCATTTTTAACTAGATGCAATATCTCTCTCTTTCTCTTTCTCTTACAGACATGTGAAAAATAGCCTAATAAGGATCCTTGTGGTAAAATCAGATGGAAAACGGGGAGGCAGAGTCGCCGTCTCCTGCAGCTCATTCGAAGCAGCTCCTCGGAGTTGCACAATAATAATCAGTGCTGGCCCGGTGCCGCCGGATTATTTTGTATATTCATGAAGCTCCTCATCAGCCGTCAGGAGAATGTGCAGTAATCCTTGGATGAAATAAGGCCAATCAGTGGAATAATGAGGAAGGTAATATCTCCCGAGAGGCCTGGAGTGGGTTTCCATCAGACCCGGCTGTAACTCTCCAACTATTTGCTTTACAAATGCAGCCTTTGATCTTTGATTTGGGGAGGGAGGGGGAGAGACCGACCTGCTGGTGCATTGTCCAGTCTGCAAGGATAACAAGCTGGGGGAGGAGGACTGGGAGGGGAACAGGGTGGCTTTTCAGGATCAGTTGGTTCTCGTTAACTCAAACCTTATAGCCTTGTTATTGACCGTGCCCTGGTCTCCACCCACTCGGCAGGTCAGGTGCCACAAGGCCTTTTTCCTTCAGCCTTCCTCGTGTTTATATGTGTGGACCATAATAAGCCTTCTTGGATCAGGAGGAGCTGGGCCTATATAAACACCTGCTCTGTTTTTTTGCCAGAAAGCAATGACGACTTTTTAATGAATCCGAAACCCCATTTCAGGGCTGCAGGCTAAAGCAGTGAGTTAGACAGAAGTGACTCCATTATTTTAATAATGTCTGGTTTTTCTTCCCTGTGCCCCAAAACCAGAACCAAAAGCAAAAGAGGTGTGGATGAAATAAATATTCAAAACATTCATATGGTTTTGTTTTTAGACAAGATAGATCAAATGCAGTCGACCAGGCAGGTGAGACGCTTAGGACCTCTCTGTGCATCTGTGTACCCCTGCATCACAAAGAGGTGGCTCAGGTGACCCGGAGAGGCCAGCATCTGGACGTCCTGCTGGTTAGCGCCCAGGAACCAGCACCAGGGAAGGAGATGGGCAGCAGCAGCCCCTCCTTCCTGCCTCCCTTCCCGCCCACCTCTGGGCTTTACAGGAAGCTCTGATCCTGCACATAGGCATTCAAGTCTCCTCTGACTTCACAATGTTTATTTCCTCTTTCTCTCGCTGTGTCTTTACATAGCAATCAAAATAACAACATTTTGAATTCGTTGACGAGAGAAGTAAATCGGATGTTGAGTACTGGAATTGTAATCTCCATCTGCATCGTACCTCGGTGGAGAAGAAAGAGACCTGCCTTAGTCGCCTGCCTTATTAGACAAATCACATATGAGACCAATAAATGCACTTATCATTCACTGCAGCCAAACAAAAGTGCCACCGAGAACCACCTAGAAAACGCCTGGACCCTCCTCGCTGGGTCCATTGGTATGTCTGACGTTGGGCTCCTCTTGGTGACAAGACCAGACAGCTACGTTTTCTATATAGTTCTTAATGAGGAAGATTTTGTTTAAAGTTTACTATGGATTATTAAGCCTCAAGAATTTCTGCTTGAACAAACTAGTGGCATACCTTTATTATTAGTGAAATAGATCTGATTTTTAGAAGGCGTGTTGTAAATTTTTGCATAGCGTATGAGAAACATTTTATTAATAAGGGTGGTTATTAAAAAGAAAGATAATATATGGGCTTTTACTAATATTAAGAAACTAATAAGAAATTGGAGAAAATTTCAGTATATTAAAAGCACTTCTTTGAAAATTAAGTATAATGAGGTATACAATAAACAAGGTCAAACAAGTTAATTTGAAACGATGAAATGAGGTGAAAAGGAATTAAAGGAGATTGCTGGAGCAGATTTATTCACCGACTGTACAGTGATGTCATTAACAAATGCTTGTGCTGCATTATGGGCAATTGACGTTACCAGCAGCACAAATGGTCTTCGGCAGAAGAGATTTCCCAGTGCTGTCCTCGTGGGTTTATTAATTGCATTTCTGAGCACCTTGGAACCAGCCGGGAGGATCTCCACCAAGAATTTGGAGCCTCTTGCTTTGGGGAAGCCCGGCTTTCAGGAGAGGCCACTCTTTGGCTTCCCCGGTCTGGGTGTTAGGATGAGGCTACCTTAGCAAATGTGAAAGGGCTGAATTTGACATTTGATTCACCCTGTTCTGGGATTTTAAACTGTGATGTAAATTAGTTTGAAACTGGTCTTTCTTCCATTTTCTCTTTTCAAAATGTAATACAGTTAAATGACAGAGATTAATTACTAAAGTAATTACTGTTGGAAAGCAAAAGGACGGTTGTGTGAGACAGTCTTTCTTGTGATGACCAAGTCTTTCTTGACAATTATGCTTAATTCCTGCAATGATTACTCTGTGTGGCAAAATCTACCCGCACAAGGGCACGCCGCGGGCGCCTTCTCACTGGCGGGGAACTGTGAGGACGAGGTAATTATATCTGACGGAGCTGCGGCAGCCTCGGTTCCCAGGGCCGCCGCGGGGACCTTTTTCTTGTGGGAGGCCACGCACCCCCACGGTCGGTCACCTCCCCTGGTTTTCTGCTTCATTTACTGGCCTGGGCTAACTCCGGCTGACCCACGGCTGCAGAATGTGCACATGCAGTGTGACAGGGGGTCTTCCTCCCCCTGCCTACGCCCTGCACAGGCTGCATGTGTGTAAGTGCCAAGGACATCGGTGGAGAGGGCTCCGACCCGCGGCCTGGCTGCTGGGGTGGGTGACCTGTGGAGGAGGGCCCCACGAGGCCCAGAGGGAAGCTCTGGAGTCCTCCACACCTGCACATTCCCGTGAACTAATGCGCGGCCCGGGAGTGGGTGATCCTGAGGAAAGGCCCTGATCGTGGGCCAGGACAACTGCTGGCAGGTCTCACGCCCGTGGCCTCTTGACCCCTCCTCATTGCTGTCTGCATCGCGGCTGCTTCCCAGGACAGGGTTACCATGTGCTGTCAACACCCACCTCAGGGCAGCACCGGACATTGGCCATGCCGCTTCTAAATGGCCCTCTAAACCCTGCAGGCCCCCAGCAGCCCGCTGCGCAGGACACAGCTCGGATTCCCACGAGGAGGGCAGACCCCAGGGTGCAGGACCCGGGGCTGGGAGGGAGGAGGCAGGGGGTCAGGGAAGGAGAGGAAGGAGCGGGATGCAAGGGTGTCCCCTGACCAGGGCTTGACCGCAGGAGCACTGCGAGGAGGGAAAGCCCTACAGCTGCCCGGCGGCCATGCCCAGGCCCTCGGCCATGTTCGGGGACCCTGTCGGGGACCCTGTCCAGGACTCTCATGAAGGGTGCAGCCCGGCTCTCCCAGGCGAGATGACCCGAGAACTGGAGTGGCCCACCCTGAGGACGCCAGGACCCTGGGTGGACGAGGAGAGGGGATGGGAAGAGGGAGAAGTCCGGAGCCAGCAGCAGGAAGAGGGAGGAGGAGGGCCGGGAGGGGCCTGGCGGGAAGAGAGGAGCAGAGGAAGACTTCAGGGTCTGCTGCTTCCTTCCAGGTGTCGTTGCGGGCGTGATTTCATCCGTGAACCATAATCAACTTCCTTAATGAAATACGTAATTAACATATTATAATTGTGGTAAAGATGATTTTGACAGAAATCATTTTCCATATCTAATACTATGCTAATTTAATCTGTTCCTCCCTCCCCGACATGACCTTTAGTGATTAAGTTTCATGGCAGAATTGTTTTTTTTTTTTTGATGGATTGATTTATCCACAGTGGTTGAGACCCTCGGTTGGCATGGCTGTCATTTTCTTCCCCTTTAAAGTCTCTCCCAGGCACGCTGTCCACACTCAGGCCCACACGGGTGAAGTGCGTAGGAAGCCACCCAAGTCAGAGCTGGCTTCTGGGAAGTGACTGTCCACCCATCTGGGAAGGGAGCTTCAAGGTAGGCCCAAGGAAAAAGCGCATTTCTCTTAACATCTGGGTTCTGTTTCTTCTACGTTTAGCCACGTGAGGGTGGCAAACGTGATCATTATGATTAAAGGAGAAAACATGTTTCAAATTCAAGGTGTAAGCAAGAAGGGTAAATGGTGCATCAGTCTGGTGAGAGTTTCCTAGCAGGGTCACTCTGCACCTCAAGGCAGCCTAGCCAGTCACTTTATAGTGACACAGCTGCACGTAGATGATTCTAGAAGTGGTTGGGCCTTCTCCTGGACCCACGTATGACAGCATGAAATCGGCTTCCTCAGGACCCCAGGTTTTCGATGGTGATTTGGAGTATATGGGAAGGTGGAGGCAGTGATGCTCTGAGGCCTGCGTTTCTCAGATCTGTTCTCTTCAGCTCCAGGAAGAAAGATGTTGTGCTCAGTCATCCCCGGCACAGGTGAATGAGCGTCACGAAAATGTGTCTTCTTCGTGAAGATGGAGGAGGTACTTTGGTTTATTCTGTTTTGACCTGTGCCATCCCCACCCAGCCCAGCCCAGCCCATCGCAGCTCATCTCAGCTCATCAAGAGATGGTGGCTTGGAGCAAGGAAACGGATGTCCTAGCCGTCTGAGCCATTCTAGATGTGATACGATGTCAGGGTCCACCAGAGCCTTCTTGGGGCTTTGCCGATGACTCGTGTCTAGCCAGTTCCTTCAATGGCAAGGAAAGGCTGTGTATTTCTGATGTGGGCACATTAGGAGGTTAGACCTAGAGGAGGTAGTGTAGGGTCCACTCTGGTCAGTACTTACATGTATTGGATTTGTCAAGTCAGTCACATGATTTTCTCAATTTCCTCCTATATGAAATGGGTCCAAAATGACAAGCTATGGATGAGTCCTGTTTTTGAGAAACAAGGAAATTCACTGTGAAAAGATTAATAAGTTGAATATGCTCAACATTCAAAAGAAAAATATTTGGAAATACTAAAAACGAATAAGAGCTGCCAAATTAGCTTAGTTTGCTTCATACTTTAAGATGATGTGAAAAAGGAAGAAACTGAGATGGTTATAATAAATACTCATTCTATTTGTTATTATTCACAGGAATTTTATGTGAGCAACATCTAGGAACAAAGCTGATTGGTTTTCTCATACTTAGGAGGATCAGAACTTCATTCGGCCACGTTTAGTTCTAATGTACCCAGATCATGAAAGTGGAGGAGACATAGACTTTTTATTTCTAGATGAAAGGCAACATGTTAATAAGCACATCAAGAATCAAATTGGAAGTTTGCTTGTGAACGACTTTCAGTTAAATCTGTCACGTGGGGCAGTTCTGATAGCTAGAGCTCTGTGAGACTCGTGCTGAGAGGAGGCGGGAGGCCTGGCAGAAGTGGGGACATGGAGGAGAGCCTGGGTGACGGCCCCTCAAGCCGGTGTCCTTCCCTTTGGTATATGAAATGTTAGCGTGAAAGGCTTTAAAGGTTCACGGTGACTTCTCCCTGACAGTGAAACCTCTGCATGTCCTTAGAGTTTATGAACACACACCATGTCCTGCTTTCAGTGTATTTTAAAAAGAATTTAAGCTTGGATCTGGGAAGCATAGAATTGAAAGAACTCTTTTTAAACGTATTGCCTGACAATCTCTGCCTTTTTAATGAGGTGCTAGGTCGTTCACATTTAATGTGTCTTGGCACCGATGAACCCACATTGGTCATTTTACTGTTTTCTATTTCTTGGGTCTTTCTGCTCTTTTGTATCCTGCTTACTGCATTCTTCTGTGTTAAATATTTCTTTACCTTACCAGCTTAGCTTTTCTGTTGACTTTTAAACCATTTACTTACTTATTTGTTATCTTTCAGTGGTTTTCTTAGTGGTTGCCCTAGAAACTTTATTATACATCTTAACTTATTGTAATCTACTTAAGGCTACAATGACATAATCTGATAAGGTGTAGCAACTTTTCTCCAACTAGCTCCATTACCTCCTCCTTCTTTGTACTATTATTCTCACAGATATTACATCTATATAAGTTATGAATTCAAAAGAGCAGTGTTGGGCTATAACTTCATCTCATCTTTTAAAAAGAGAAAATACATTGATCCCATCTTTTACATTCACTCTCATTTAACCATTTTCAGTGATCCTTATTTCCTCCTACAAACTCAAGTTACTCTCTTGTGTCATTGTCTTTCAGCCCGAGGGACTCTTTCAGGATCCTTGAAGGGCAAGTATATGGTAGAAATAAATACCTTTGGTTTTTGCTCATCTATGAATGTCTCTATTTTGCCTTTATTTATTTACTTATTTATTTGGAGCGGGCATACAATTCTGATTTGACAGTTTTCTATCTTTCAATGTTTTGACAATGTCATTTCATATGCTTTTGTCTTTTATCATTTATGACCATAAATTATCTGTTTACCATATTTTTGCCCCTGTATATGTAACTAATCTTGTTTTCTGGCTGCTTTCAAGACTATTTTACCTTTGTCTTTGATTCTCAGCAGTTTGACATGATGTGTCTGGGCCTGGAGCTCTTTGTGTTCATCTGACTCAAGATCCGGGGATCTTCTGGAAGCCGTAGAGTCAACTTTTTCTTAAGCCTTGGAAAGTTGTTTTCTCACCTAGATCTCTGCTGTTTCCTCTCATCCCCCATGTTCTGGAAGTCTCACAATGCACATGCAGCAGTACTCTGCCTACGGATGTTTCGGCGAGTGATGGTGTCCCTGACTCTGCTGCCCATGACACTGTAGCCACGTCAGGTTGTGTAAATTCACTCTGATGTTCACGCAGCACAATTACTAACTCGTGCCTCAGAATCTGTCCCACTACTGAGGGACATGGGACCACATGGGTAATTCCCCCCTTGTTCTCCAGGCCTCTGAGTTCTGTTCACTCTTCTTGGATCTTGGCTTTTTGTGTTCTTTGGATTGAATAATTTCTGTTGATCCACTTTAAGTTCACCAATTCTTCTGCCATCTCAGTGTTACTTCTGAGCCCATTTACTGAGTTTTCCATTTCATTAATTATTGAAGCACAATTTCCCTTAATTCATGGCATGTGCCTAGAACATGGTTTTTAATCTTTCACTTCTACATCCCATGTCTGGATCTACTTTAAGTCAATTGCTGTTGGTTTGCTTGTTCCTTTTACTTTTCCTCCTGAGTATGGGTCATATTTTCTTGTTTCTCAGAAGGCCTTGCACAGTTTTCTTAAATACTAAAAGTTCTTAAAAATAGATTGTAGGGCTCTGTATTCTGCTTCCTGCCCGCTTCTGAAAGGTTTGTCCCCTTACTCTTAGACATTTGTATGGCCTTAACCTGTGGAGACTTACGTTTATAACTATTTTATTCAAATTTATTTTGGCTTCTGTGGGATCAGGTGGTGTATGACGGCCCATCATCTGGCAGAGGCTACACTCTCGGTTTGCCCCGTGGCCTCCGTCCTCGCCAGTTGATCTGTGTGTGGGCTGGGGGCACGTTCAGAACCCGCCCCTCTCTGGTGTGCCCTCTTTTGCTTTCTTCTCAACGCCCTCATCTCCCGGCATGTGGCCGTGGTCTGCAGGGGCAGGCATGGCAAGGGCTGAGCTCTGTCCCTTTACGGCCCTCTTCTTCCAGGATGTCCCACTGCATCTAGGCTGGTCTGTTTGTAACCGGGGCCAGAAGGGCTGTGGGTTTCCCCCATTTGTTTCTTACCAAGTTGGCTAACTTCCTGACAATGGAGACCTCCATTCCAAGGGGACTTCCTGCCCCACTATGACAGGCTGCTGGTTTTCTCAGCCAGTCCTGCCCTGTCAAAGCTAGCGTGTCACAGAGTGGGTGGAGATGTGAGGATGGAACTGGTCCCAGGCGAGGGGACCATGTATCCCTACAGGATTCCTTTAAATCCCATTTTTGTAATTTTTCAAAATATTTAAATGTTTCTCAGTCTGTCATTTACACTCTCCAGAGCCCTGCAATGCCTTGTACCTGCTCATTTTCACTTTTGTGGGAGATGGGTTGCTGCTCTTCATGTCACCATTGTCAGAATCCCCCCACCAGAACCACTTTTAGAGACTTGCACTGTAAGAAAGAGGAGGAAGGGGCTGAAAACCGCGGATCCATCTCTGGTTTCTTTCTTGGGTTCTGGGTGGTAGGGTCTCAGGTCTGCACAGTGGTTCCGTTGTTTGCTTGGTGTGTGAAAACCCTGGTGTGGCGTCCTGATGCCTTCCCAGCATCCTGGGAGCCACTCTCCCTGTCCACCATCGCACCTGGGAAGATGGAAACTCCACCCACTCGCCCGCCCAGCTCTCCCCTCCCACGGCACAGGAAGATTCCATGGGCCAATACGTTTTCTTACCTACATCTATAGAGAAACTATAAATTATGTTGTCTTAATAAACTGCATCACCTACTCTCTTACATAAAGATTTTATCTTCTTCCATGTTTTCTCTTTTAAATTTTGTTGATACACAAGAAGGATTTAAAAGTGCCCCATAGAATATAACATTGCGGTTCTTATTTTGATGATGATCTGGCAGGAGAGAAAGAAATGATGAGGGGGAAGTCACTTTCTAAAACATGATGAAATGCTGCTATAGAGAAACCAGCCATACATCACAGAATTTTATTTATTGACAAATTAATTCTCAATAAGTGTAATTTATCTGCTTAACATTAAAAGCAACTAAACTTTTATAGCTTTCCACATTAGACTTTTCATATAAGCAAATTGACAAATGAGAAAAAAATGCTTTATTAGACTATGTATCTTGATTTTGTATTCAGATATATGGTAAATATGACCATAGATAATGCACTTGGAAGACAGGCACTCAGAGAGATTGGGAGCTGGCATGGCAGGGTCTCCATTTTTCTTCTTTCCCTGGAATGTCAAAGTGAGATAAGAATAATTGAACATCTCCAAATTTGTACAACAAATAGATTTCAGTCAAAGCAAGGCAAATGGCAATTGCTGAGAAGATTCTTGGTTCGTACAATCTACGGCTCTTTAATCTGACTATGCATGGTTGTCAGAGTTTAGATTCACTCACATCTCACTTTCTTAAGTCTATATTTATGGATATTATGACCGTATTTTGAAATACATGTTATATCTCCTTTTATAATTGCCTCTTTAAAAAGGTCATTGTATTTATTCTGATTATTACCTTTATTAAAACATGTTCTCATGGAAGTGAGTTAACAAAAATACCCTGGAAGAATCAAGATTTGGGTCCTTGACATCGAGATCCCCAAACAGGTCTTGAAATCCACGGTTCTGTGAGGAGAACAAACGCTTGGGAGTGAGGATCTCCTATAAAGACTCCTTCTTTAAAACACTTTTCAGCAAGAGGAAAGCACAGTGCACCGTGGCTACACATGGATGACCTCAGAACCGCGTGGTGAGGAGGAGAATGTTCTCTAGCAGGAGACTTAGAAAGTGAGATCCCATGGAGAGGTCCAGAGTGGGACCTGCCCCACCCAAGGTGAGTTAGGTGGTGGGACATCGGAGCCGTGGGGGAGAATCCTAGGACCTCACCTCTGTCTGCCTCCAACATTTTATGACAACCCTCTGAGCATGAGGCGAGGGCCCCTTCCAGGGTCTTCAAGTATGTAAACACCCTCTCTCCTCCACGCCAGCCCTTGCAGTGTTGGGAGAACCGTGTCTCAAGGGAGAAAAGCAGGCAGCTCCGGAAGCCACCCACACCTGATGTGACCGTGCTGTGAGTCTTCCCTCCAGGAAGGTGATCTGCTTGTTTTAACTTCTCTTCAATTTCTTATCACTTTGTTTTTCTTACCTAGTTTCATTGGCTACATCTTCTAAGACAACATTGAAGAAACACAGTGAAAGCAGGCATCCTTGCCTTGCGCTTGCGCTCAGAGGAGTTTCATCATGAAGTGTGTCAACTGTGGGTTTTAAAGATTCCCTTTATTGGCTTGAGGAACTTCTGTTCTCTCCTTGTTTCTTTATCTTTTTTGTTTTAGTTTAATTTTACTTTTTACACAAATGGAGCACGACCTTTCATTTCTCTGGTTGTACATGACGAGAGTCACACCGTACATAGGGTAGTAATGTCCGTCTCATTCCACCGTCTTTCCCCTCCCCCAAACCCTCTCTTCTCCCTTCCCTCCTTCTGCCCAATCCCAAATCCCTACATTCTTCTCTTGCCTCCTCCCCATTATGGATCAGCATCCACTTATCAGAGAAAATATTTGGCCTTTGATTTTGGGGATTGGCTTACTTTCCTTAGCATGATGTCCTCCAACTCCATCCATTTACCTGTAAATGCCTTAGTTTCATTCTTCTTTAAGGCTGAGTAATAATCCATTGTGTATATATACCACAGTTTCTTTACCCATTTATTTATTGAAGGGCATCTAGGTTGGTTCCACAGTTTAGCTTTTGTAAATTTAGCTGCTATAAACATTGAGGTGGCTGCATCACTGTAGTATGCCGATTTTGATTTTAAGTCCTTTGGGTATAGACTGAAGAGTGGGATAGCTGGGTCAAGTGATGGTTCCATTTCAAGTTTTCTAACGTATCTCCATACTGCTTTCCAAAGTGGTTGCACCATTTTGTAATCCCACCAGCCATGAATCAGTGTAACTTTTCCTCCACATCCTCACCAGCACTTATTGTTGCTTGAATTTGTGATAATTGCATTCTGACTGGATAGAGATGAAATCTTAGAGTAGTTTTGATTTGTGTTGGGCACTGAGTGTGGAATATTCCTGCACTGGGAGTTGTGTTTCAGATGGCCCGAGGGTCCCTCCAGGCCACATGGTGCACTGAGCTTCCTAACCTTGGCAGTAAGGCAGGCTCGCGGCTGTTGTGTGCCTGGGCCTGCAGGACCCGGGCTCTTCAACTCCTAGTGCCTCTTTGCTTTAGGGAAGAGACATGCAAACCCAGCCTTAACTCATCAGTGAAACCTCCCCCAGAATCGAAGAGCAACATAAACAACGAAAGACAATATATGAAAAACCAGGTAACTTTTCTTTGTTTTTGGTAAGACAAATACATGGCTCCAGATTCCTTAGGCACAAACCATAACAGGGAAGTCGTGTGCATAAGTGCCAACCAGTGTGACTTAGGGTGCAAGCCTGAAGTCTCTCTCTTTTAGTTAGCTGATAGATGAGGCAATGGAGATGTATCACTTTTTAATTGAACTCATGTCAACTCATGAAGTTTATTTCAGTACAAATCTGTTGACCAAAGTCTTTTTGAAGAAACTGCTCCTGTTGAAGCTGAAGTATTCATGGGAAATTTCACAGTGAGTGTGATCTTCAGCTGGGATGCCACGTCCAGCCAGGAGCGGCTGTGCTGCTGAGCGCCTCCTGTGTGCCCAGCATATTTACAGAAATGAACTGAAGATCAATCCTGGTTGTTTTAAAACCCAGATCAGCTCACTGCCCAGGGCAGGGGAGGGGGGGACACAAAGATGACATGAATCTAAGAGACTCCACCTGAACCCCAAACCAATGCTCATTGCACCTATAACCTCATTCTTTACCTAAGCTTGGAATTTGGAGGCCACTGAACCTGACTTAACAGCATCGCTGATCATATGGAAAAAGAAATTAAAAATGGAGATTGTGGTCTTGATTACCTGGGTCTGATAGTTTTCCTTTTAGTAACAAGTAAAACTTTTCTTAAGGTTTGAAGATGAACATTTTTGTGACTCTGGCAAGTTGAAGGTATCAAGAACAAAAAGAATAGCATTAGCCAAACTAGTCACCTAATTTCAAGAGTTTGAAAAGTAACTGAGAAGATGCACTAAACCCCAGTCCCAGTTAAGCTTACCAGACCCCAAACGACCCCCCCAATGTAGCTTGCCACGTGAAAGGCTGGTTCCCCTCTTCTAAGAATCCAGATAACTACTGCAGTCTCAGGAGGCCCAAGGGGGTCAACAGTGTCACCGTGGACGTTCATGGAAGCAGGCTGGACTGGGCATGTAGACAGGAGAGCTCAAGAGGCGCTGGTGGCATGCAAGCCCCTGCCACCCACGGCAGGCGCCACCCCTGCAGGCCCCCACTGCCCTGCCTCGCCTCCTCCAGGTAGGCCCTGCAGCTCCTGGACCACCCTGTTCGGGCCCTGGGGTTTCCTCAGGCTCCCCCGGTGACCGTGACCCTTTCCACAGGTTGGGAACAGGTGCCTTTTCTAGGCTCACTTCCAGCAAACCCCCAGGACCCAGGCCAAGGGCCTTGTCACCAGGGCTGATGCGCAGAGAGGGAGGGCGGAGCGTGAGGACCCGTGAGAAGGCTGGGGGTCGGGATCAAGGTCCTGAAGGACTCGTCCAGCTCAGTGTCTCCCTC
Organism: Urocitellus parryii; assembly: GCF_045843805.1. Taxonomy (NCBI): domain Eukaryota; kingdom Metazoa; phylum Chordata; class Mammalia; order Rodentia; family Sciuridae; genus Urocitellus; species Urocitellus parryii. The sequence goes on along the minus strand of NC_135543.1, from coordinate 3,137,810 downwards.
AGGCCCGCGACCTCCTCCGCAGTGCTCCTTCTTGACCCAAAGAGGACACTGGAAATGGGGCACGCCTCGTCCTCTGCCCACCCCCTCCACATCAGGTCAGCAAGGGTTCCTGCGAGGCTCCCCAGAGGACCTCTGGCCCTCAGCGCTCCTGGGACGTTTCCACGCCCAGACCATCGCGGCGGCCCCCACCCGGTCCTCACGGGCTGTTTCTAGGAGCGCTGGCCATTTGCACTGCAGAAGGCAGAAGGCACAGGCCTCGGAGAGCAGCGGATGGCACCGCTGTAAGGAGGGCCTTGTGCGTGTGCCGAGCAGCAGGTCAGACTCCTCGGACGGTGAGGAAGTGGCTGGAGGGAGGTTAGAGGGAGAGGGGAGGTCGAGGAGAAGGGCGACTTAGAAGTCAGCTGGGGGTGGTCAGGTCCACCTGCTCTACCCAGAGCAGGAGGGGGAGACAGAGGGGGTGCAGACTGGAGGGGAAGGGGGTGCAGAGCAGACTGGAACGTTTCTGCCAATGATTAAAAATGAAGAAGTACGAACCTGTAGTGTCAGGCTCCAGGCTGCGGCAGGCTCCTCCCCCGTGGTCTCTCGTCCCCACGCGGTTCCCGAGGTCAGGTTCCTAGCGCTGGGGTCTGAGGTCAGCGCCACACAGGGACGCTCTTTACGACTGGTCCAATCACGTGCACCAACCAGGATCTTAAAGAAGATCAGGATGATTAAAAGTGCCACCATTATTGCGCAGAGCTTCCTTGACTTCGGAGCAGGTGGAGGCTGGGGCCTGGGGGTAAATGAGAACTTCCTTGTTGTTGCGATATGAAAGAGGGTTTTATTTTTAACATATTATTATGACTGAAGGCATTTCATTAAAATTGATCAGCCAGGTTTAATGCAGGATTGACTGCTGTGAATTGGTGAATTTACCTTAAAGAAAAACCAATTTGTGTCAAAAAAAATCTACTAACAAATCATTCAAGCAACTCTTAGAACGCAAATGCCTGTACTGACTGTGAGTTATTCAGAGGGATGACATTTAAGGGCTGTGTTTCTAAGACAGAGGCATGTCAGCAGCGGTGGGGACAGAGAGGAGCGAGCCCTTCCTCACGGAGAGGTGACACGGTGTCCTTCTGCCCAGCAGCTGAGGACACCGGCTCAGGGTGTGCAGGGTGTTCCCTTGAAGACAAACAGCATCACCTGCCTGTCAGCTCTGAAGCGTGCACCAGAGGACAGCCCTGGGTGCCGAGAGACAGCAGCACGTTCCTGCAGCCATGACTAATCACACCATGAACTCAGGAGAGGCACATGCATCCCAAGGACGTGCCACGTGCTCGCCTGTCAGCCCTTCTCTTCATTTTCTGGCTCACATCTGTTCCTCACTCTGGGGGTTCATGATACAAGAGAAAACCCGATTTTAAAAAGTGGGGGACATGTGTCTTACACCAAAGATACCATCACAAGGTCTGTTTTCCAAGAGATATTTCTTAACATATTAACTTGCCATAAATCCTTGTGTTTTCTGGCCAGGACTACTACATGTGAGTAATATGGAGAGTCTGTCGCCAGCTATCACATCCTGTCTGTTTTTGTAGACTGCTGACATAGATGTGACTGATCATCATTTTAACAATCATTTTTTGATTTTTCAACATTATTAACTTTTTCCTTTTGTATTTATTAAAAAAAAAACCCAAACTGAAAACATGGGAATTTCTACCTACAGTAAAGTTTGAGGTTGACTCTCTTTCCATGAATATGATGAAACCTTTGGAGTAAAAATAGAACCTGTGATGTTGAAAAACACCAGAGGACAAGTCCCCTAAGGGATAAGCCCTGATGGTGCAAACCAGCACCCCTCACTCTTCCCAGTGGTGCCCAAACACTTATAAGACCTTGATGTGACTGTGTCTCTTTCCCATTGAGCAGGACCTTCATGCCATTGTGTTCACATTGATTTGATTTTAACAGCATCAAACTGATCTGAGTTTGATTTTTAAGTTATATATGTTGATGCATATTTTGTTGTTTGCACATATCACAGTAACATGTGAAAACATATTAATCTGTTGTATAGTATGATGTAATATAATTTAATAATGTATTTGACATATATGTCTTTATCTGTATATGTGTTTGTGTGCCTGGAATATTCTAAAGTATTGATTAAACTGTACAGAAAGATAAACAACTAAAAAGGAGCTTTATGGCCTTTCTTCTCCAGAACCCTCTAATTGACCTGCTATTCGCATCAACGCACACCCAGCCATGGGCCTGGTCTGATGGCCAGTGTACATCCACTAGCAGTCTGCACCTTAGTCTTTTCGAGGTCATTGTCTACAGGCATCAATGGACTTTGGTTGTCCTCTCCACATCTGCACCTGCCCTGTCCCAAAGCTGTGCACAGGCTGTGCTCCTCAGTGGCAGTCGAGAGCACACCCCACCAGAGCTGCAGTGCACACCCTGGCTTGCCTGTGCCAGCGCAAAGCTGGCAGCCCCTGTCCTAGTCTTGGTCTAGAAATCTGGGGCCCTTTGTGCCTGGCTGGTGGGACTTCTCTCTGATTGTTGTGCTGAGAAGTGACCTTGCTCTTGAGTTTTCCCTGCTGTTACGGTGTCCACTGTGACTCTGGGCTGCCAGGCACCCCGAGCTAGACCAGGATAAAGCGTCCAGACTGAACTTCACAGGAGGCTGGGAGCACCTGGACCTGGTACTTCACCACACTGCCCCGTCACCTGCACGGAGCCCCTTGAAGGCTCTGGTCATCCGCGGAGATGAAGTATCGCCTGGTTGAGCCAGCTTGTGTTCGGGTGTTCCCGTTGGGCTAAAGGTATTGGAACTGACACATTATTAGCTTAAAGTGGCCACGGGGAGAATGTAACATTGGCACCCAGTGCGACTGGTACTATTTAACACTTTATGAAACTTACCAGGAATAAGCGTGCTCGTTGCTTTTATCAATGATGTTGTTCTTAGGAAAATCAGTGCCCTGAACAACAGCTGACAATTCACAATGAATGTGGTTGGAGATAAGAAAAATCATAAGATGGCAAACTGTAATCAAGTGCACACAGTAGCCTGTACTTGGAACTAGCTTACTTAAGGCTACAAAGGGCTCTGGGAATTGGTAATAGTTAAAGCCCATGGTGTGCCCAGTGTGGTTCTCGATGCTTCCAACCCAGGTGAGATCAAGCAAAGCACTGGACTGAGTCCACTGCAGGAAAGCAAGAGCCAGGCCATGGTGCTGGGAATTGTGCTCCTGACCACTGTGGGTCAAGGAAGCTTGGGCAGACCCACAAGGTCCTATGTGTGCAGGACATGGAAAGGACAGTTGGTGACCCATGCTCACCTGAAGTCATTGGCATACGTGTAGGGATCCCTGGCTGAGAATGTTCTGGAACATGTCAAAAACAAGATGATTTAATATGTTTGGAAAGAGTGGAATATTGGGATCACTTATTATAAAAGCATAAGTTGAGAAAGCACAAGGGATCGCATTTATTTAGACAGGGGGAGATGCTGTCTAAGTTTTCAAAATTTAAAGCTTTGTTGCCAGAAGAAAGTGACCAACAGTTCTCCATCTTAAGACATTTTCTTTCCATCTTTCCAACATGCCAAGCACATATTCTTGCACTAATCATTTTTATTCACAGGAGTCAACTGCAACTTACCCTGCACATTTTCTTTCAATTCTCTTCTATTTTTGGTTACAATGTTATTTATCCCATTTTTATACTGGTTGTGACAACTTTAATGTTAATAGTTATACATATTTATTAAACATGAGAAGTATCCTCTTTTAAAGGATAAGGTAAAGCCAAAATTTACTGTGCCTTATTAAACAGAAGTTGATGAGTTACAATTAATAAACAAAAGTAATTTTATATTAATTATGAAATAAGTTCATTGCAGAAAAACTGGAAAATAAGAGGAAAAGCAAAATTTAAAACTTGAAAGCCTACTCAAGGTCAAAGGTTATAAATTCTGATACTTTATATTGACTCAAATAGATGTGTATGAGCATATCTCAGTATCACAAAAATGAACTTAAGCTACACATGGTGTTAAATAGATGTTCTTTGACTGAAATTCTGAAAATTCTTATATGTTGTATTACTCGTGAGCAGGAAATACACTCTTTCTATTATTCAGCCCTTTAATATTGGAAAATTGCTTAATTTGGCATTTTACTAAAAACTAAACCAATTCTTTGGTACATTTCTAATTAGCTCTTGGATGCAAATTATCCAAAGGGGAATTACAAAGAAAAATCGAATGCCTTTTTAAAACTTTTGATACTTTGATACTTTTGATACTGGCAGGCTTGTAGGTCATTTTTGTTTCTTCTTTGGAAGCGTCTGTTCATTACTTTTGCCCACTTTTAAAATTGAAGAATTTGTGCCTTGCATTAAGTGAAAGCATATCTTTCTATATTATATCTATTGATTCCTTGTCTTACATTATAAATATTTTATTCATGTCATCTCTTGAGATTGGATTTTGTTTATTGTTGCTTTTTGACATAGTCAAACTGATCAGATGGTTCTAAAATTATTTCATTTTCTTTCTGCCTAGAAAAAGCTTCCCAATTTCAAGTTTCTTTACATGTAAATTTATATTTTCCTGATTATTTTTATTATTGTTGCTATTGCTCTGTGGGTTCTAACATGTTTAGCTGACTTTCTTAGGTTGTCAGATTGTCAGGAAATGATTTGTTGGGTTTTTTTTCCCATTCTTATACCTAATTTTCTTTTTCATGTCTAAATTCACATTATTTAGAAAAACACAGGTGTAATATATAATAACATGATAAAAGTAGGTACTACTAGCTTATTCTTTAATGACATTCTTATCATGTTACTTCATGAAATATATTGTCTGTTGGTTTGGGGTACCTCTTTGTCATGTTAAGGAAGTATTGCTTGCCAAGCATAGGTGTTAAATATTACGCAACAGTTTTTTTGACATTTATCATTACAAACTATAGATTTTCTCTTTTCACTTATTGATGTGTTGTACAATATGGGTCAAATTTCTGATTTCAAAGCGCTCCTGAATTTCTAGGATAAGTCCTTTACACACAGCTTATTGTTCTACTAATACCTGCTGATCTTTATTAGCAGTGCTGTCTCTTGGAAAGGAAAATCAGGCTATAATGGTTTTGTATCTGCCATGTTTTCTCATGTTTCTCTCCTGGAATAGTTTGCATATCGAGAGTAGAATCTGTTTTTTGAAAGTGTGAAAGAAATCCCAATACAATTAGAGGTTTCTGCCTTGATTGGAAAATATTTTCTCTTTGAGAACTTGGGAAAGATCTAACCTGTTGTATCTATTTTAGTCTCTTGTTGGTAATTTATATGGAACAGATAAATTTAACTAGTGCAGAATCTTATATCTGCATATAAAATTTTCTGAACCTCACCCTGATTTTTTCTGACTTTGTCTATAGCCATCATTCTCTTGGAGTCGAAGACATGGCCTCCTGCCATTTCCAGGAAATGTTGCTTTCCAGGAGGAGTTGGGAGCCATCTCTCTTGTGTTTTCCTTAGTTCACTCATCCTGGCACCATAGTGCTCTGCCCACCAAGAATTCCTCTTTTGTTATGGTAGGCAGATGGCCCCTGCTCCAGGAAGCAATCAGACCTTAACATGTAAGGACTTAAAGAATGTAGACACTTGTTTCTCTTGTGCACAATTTCAAGGATGGAAATTGAGGTAAACTGAGGTAATTCAGTCCTCTACCAACATCCAGGAACCTGGATTCCTTCCAATTTTCTGCTGAGCATTCCACTGCTATTTTCTGGGTGACAGGAGCCCGGTCATTATATCTGCATTCTGGTGAGTGAAATGAGGAAAAGGACAATTCTGAAGTCTTGATTTCCAAATGAAGAAATGGTGTACATCACTGTATTCTCAGTCCATCAAAAGAACATGTCATATTCCCAAACCTAACTGCAAAGGAAGAAGAGAAATGTGGTCCAGCTAAGCAACTGTGTATTTCAAAACTAAGAGTTTGTTGCCATTTAAAGGGGAGGGTTGATTTTTAGAGGAGTACTACCAATTTTCTCTACAATGACCATATTCTAAAATAGTATGGTTTTAGAAATGGGAGAGAAAAGTCAACTCCATTTTTAGGTGGTATGAAAAGAATAAAATTCTTCAGGTGCTAAAAATCAAGACCTCACTGTGTTCTGCATAGGTTATGCCTCTACTACTGTGCTGTATCATTTGAAAAGTGTGAGTGTGTTGGGGGGATTGATTTAAGAAAGACAGAGATTATCCAGAGTACTCCAAACAGGATCATTCACTGTTTTGTTTTTTGGTGCCATGCCAAAAAAGGTTGAGGGTACATGTAGCCTCAGGAAATAAAAAGGTAGAAGAAGATTAGGGGGAAGTATGGTTACTATGCTGGTTTATGGAACTCTATTATCTGGAAAAGAAAGCAAGCTAGAAAAGGGTTAGAAAAGGATGTTATAACAATAGCAAAATTGATCGTGCTTCTAAGTTCTTTTCTGGAATGATGTTTCTATGAAAAATAATAATTTGTTCAAGATATCCTTACCCAAACTTTTCAAGCTCTTGGGCCAAGCACTTAGCTAGGTGTTAGGCCTAAAGTAGTAGACAATATCTCCACCATGAGGTCACCTTCCATCTTATTAGGGCATCCATACTTCCTACTCATTTCCCATTTTTTAAAAAAAACTGAGACCACCACAGATTTTGAGCCTTAATGTGACCTTAGTTGACTGCTGGTGTTTAGTTAATGGATAGTTACAGGAGTCCAGAATAGAAACTTTTATTTTTCTATTTTTAAAAAGTCTGTCTATGCTTTCCAATTTTTTTCTTGAAGAATGAGCAGAACAAAATGTGTTTTAAATGTGCAATTAGAGAATGCAATCTGAAATCAGATGGTGAAGAGAGATTGGACAATTTACTCAATCTTGTTTCATCTTGAATTTTAAGTTTAAGCTACATGACTCAAGGGGATTAAAAAATGCCTTGAAAGGTACATAGTATTGGGAGAATCCCTTTTATGTGAAATGTACTTTTCAAATTCATACTTTTTTTTCTTGCTTTGTACCAAGGTGTGTTTTACAAGGTCATCATTACTATTCACCATCCCAAGACAAAAGAGGGTAAAAAATAGTAGCACTTCTGATGCACGAAGTTTCCTAATTTTAGTTACAATCATTTACAACGGTACAGGAAAAAATTCCAAAAGAGAAACTCTGTGTGAGAAATCTAAAACTGCTAATTAATCAACTTAAGCAAAGAAATCAATCATAAATATCCTTCCTTCCTTTTTAAAAAAAATATACCTTCAGGAATAAGTGGGAATAATGGAGAAATAAATAAAAAAGTTTTAGAAATTATTCTCTTAATGACAGTCTATGATCGGTATGATACTGAAGTTACTATTTTGTATTATTTCAAAATGCACATGTCTCAACAGTAATGTTACAAGGCAGCCAGAATGATGTAGTGTCGTGTGTGAAGCTTTCTGGAAAGGGGCTCTGAATGGCAGCCTGCTATCCTTAGTGGGGTCTCCAAGCTAGCTGAAGTGCTGACTGATGCGTGCATCCCAGGGATGGCTATGTCTCCCACCTGCTGATGAAGACAGGGAATTTGCAGCTCATCTGAGCCCACTTTCAGCTTAACACACTGAAAGGAGTGGATTTGCTGGCCTTGCCTATCGCTGGGTCCTTGAGGTCATCCATAGAGCATGGCACCTGCCAATCCCTCAACTCAAATTTGCTGAGCAAACATGTGAATTATGGCGTTGAGAGAAGACCATGAGCCTCATCGGCCCTGAGTGCACGTGTCTGTGTGAGATGAAGAGCCAGGGAGAGCATCTCCACAGTGGGTGCTCCTGGAAGCCACGCTACAGTCTGCAAAGGCCAAGGACTCAGGCTTGTCAGGAGCCGGGAGAACTTATTTCCCAAGGAGTTGCAGCCATTGGCGAGATTGAGATGTGACTTTTATTAATATTATTTTCATTTTTTGAAATTAAAATACAAATTTATATGCAATAAAAGGTTCATCTTATGTTTCAGTTCACTGAATTTGGACACTCTGTATAAGTACCAAAGAATAAAACTAGATAGATCATACATGAGCTGTTCATCTTGTTTTTCTCTATGTGAAAGGACAGTGTCTTCAACATTCACATGCAAAAGAATGAAAAGACACCCTCATCTCATGCCATAATAAAAATCCAACTGAAAGTAAATTAAAGGCTTAAACATAAGATCTGAAACAACAAAACTACTCTAAGAAATATAGGATAAAAGTCCTTGACATTGGCTACTATTTTTGGATATAACACCAAAAGCACAGGCAACTAAAACAAAAACTAAAACAAAGAGAGAGAGAGAGAGAGAGAGAGAGAGAGAGAGAGAGAAATGTAATGGCATGACACTAAAATCTTCCAAACAGCAAAGGAAATGATCAACAAAATGAAAACTCAACCTATGAAATGGGAGAAAATATTTGCAAAACCATACATTCAGTAAGAGGTAAATATTCAAGATACACAAGGAACTCAACTCAATAGTAAAGAAACGAATAACCCAATTTAAAAGGGGGCAAAGGATCTGAATAAATATTTCTAAGGGGAAGATATGGAAAAAGGGCCCATAGATATATAAAAATGCTCAGTATCACTAATCATCGGGGAATGCAAATTGACATCACAATGAGGAATCACTTTTACCCATCAGAATGTTCTATTAAAAGGAGGAAAGGTAAATGTTGGCAAGGATGTGGAGACAGGAGAACCCTTGAACACTGTTGGTGGGAATGTAAAATAGTACAGTCATCATAGAAAACAGTATAAAATTTCCTTAAAAATTCAAAATAGAGCTACCATATAATCCAGCCACCCCACTAGTGGGTATATATCCAGAGGATGTGGAATCAGTATGTTGAAGACTGCCCTCAGACTTGATTCATAAATTAAGATATGGAATCAATCAAAGAGTCTATCAGCAGGTGGGTGGTTAAAGAGAACTATGAAGTTCCATCTAGTCTTTAGGAAGAAAAAGAAAATCTTGTCATTTGTGACAACATGAATGAACTCTGAGGACATCATGTTAACTGAAATAAGCCAGGCACAGAAAGCACATACTGCATGATTACACTTTGTATAAAATATAAAATAGAGAGAGCGCATATAGAAATAGAGAGAGAGATGTGGTTACCAAGGTTGGAGTAGGTATAATAGAGAGATTGGTCAAAGGCTACAAAATTTCAATTAGAAGGAATAAGTTACAAACATCATGATGACTATAGTTATTAACAATTAATTGTATATTTGAAAAATACTAGGAGAGTAGATATTGTGCTCTTACCACCAAAAATGATAATTATGTGAAGTAAGGCATGTATTAAAGGGCATTTTCAGCCCCTCCACAATGTATACATGCATTGAAACATCACATTGTACACCATAAATCTATGTGATTTTTTTACCTGTCAGTTAAAAAAAGATTTAAAAATAAATTAGTCAGATTATGGTGTGCTGCTTTTTATTAACAAGTGGTATTCTATCGTTTCAATAAAGCAAGGCTTACCCACCCTTTCTTTTGTGGATAGGCATTTTGGTTGCTTTTGATTGGGACCTACTACTATGGATCTTCTTGTACAAGCATTTTTATAGACATATATTTTCATTCATTGTGGGTAAATACTTAGAACTACTGAGAGGACAGATCTGGGATTTTTCTTTTTTTGGTATGAAAGTTCTGACCAAAGTGATTATATCCTTTGCCATTTTACGTTGCCAGGAATGTGTAAGTGTGCAAGCTAGCACTGCACACTCTGTCTGGCCTGTGACACTTGCTGTTAGCAAATATTTTTATTGTAATCATGCTGGTGGGAGTAATATGTATGTTACTGTAATATCAACTTTTATTTTTCTGATGACAAATTAATTATGCAACGTTTTATGCATTTGTTTATGCATTTTATGCATTTATGCAGTCACATACATTTTATTATTAAATGTTTGTTAAAGGCTGTCATTTTTATGGGATCTTTCTTATTATTGTTTTGTAGGTGTTCTTTTCATGTTTTGGACACAAGTCAATTGTCAGTTACATATATTAGAACAGGTTTTCTAATTTGTGATTTATCAAATTACCATGTTGATGGCACCTTTCTAGAAATAAGAAGTTTAGTTGTGATGAAGTCCAACATATCATTTTTCTTATTTTTAATGTTGTTAATATTTCTAGAAAATATATGCCCATTTCATAGTTGCAAAGATAGCTTCACATTTTCTTTTAGAAGCTTTCTGTGTCTAGTTTTTATGTTTAGGTATACAATTTATCAAGAATAAACTATTCTACAGTTTATTGTTCTCCATATAGATATCCTGCTGTATCCATTTTATTTTCCCCATTGAATTGACTGGTTATCTTGCTTAGAAATAAACTTACCACATATGCATGGGTCTATTTCTGAACTTCCTTCATTTTTATTCATTTATTTCTCAATCATTGCACCTACAATCATATTTTATGTGCTATCATTACAGTAGTTTTGGAAACCAGATAATATAACTATTCAAGCTTTAAACAATATTGTTCTATTTACTTCAGATCCTTTTTCATTTAAATATATATATAATTTATTTAAATGAATGTAATTTAAAATTATATAAATAAATTTAATAAATTAGATATATGTGATTTATCACAGGTAAAATCTATCTTTACATATAATCTTATTGTAAGATGTATGTTTATGTTTACCAATTTCCTCCAAAAGCCTGTTTGGAGTATTATTAAGACTATACTAAGTTTAATAAATGAATTTCAAGTGAACGAAAACCTTACATCATTTGTTTTTTAATCCATGAACATAGTATACTTCTTCATTGATATGAGTCTCTCCAGATTCTTTTCCAAATAAAGTCAGTGCCTCAGGCAGAGCCATGGGGCTCTTTATTCTCATATCTGGCCTCTTCTTGAGCAGCGACTCCGGGTCAGTGCACAGGAACCACGGGCAGGAACAGAGGCCTGATCTTTCTGGAATAATGACTCCTTTCTACGGGTGAGTCCTGGGCAGGGTGGGTAGCACCTGTGCTCATCCCGACTGGTGACCCTCTCCATAGTTGAATAATAGGTGCTGGGGGACGATATTGTTACGGGTACAAGCCTGCTGCAAAGCTGAGGTGACCACAGAGGCCCCTCTTCACTCTGGTCTTTGCAATCCCACTAGAAGGACTTCAGACGTGTGGCTCAGAATGACAAGCGTGGCTTCATCAGAAGGGAGAGTAAAGGTGAGATGGAGGCAGTCTCAAAGGACCACGTGGGCACTCTCAGAGAGTGAAAGGACAGTGTGCCCCCCTGCCCTCCAGTTTTTTGGGGGGTCCCAGGGAAATTTCCAGAGAATCCCACCCATGTTCACTTCTAGACTTTTGACTGACACAAGGATGACATCAGACTTTCAAGTTCCCACTGTGTCTGACAACTTGAGGTCATTTTGGTGCCTGCTGACCAGTTCTCATGGGAACTGTTCTTACAGATTCTGTGATTAGGGGAATTATCTTTCATCTCCCTGTGTCCTGGAATCTGGTCTGTGTAAGGGTCACAAAGTAGCCCCCACTTTGGGGTAATGCGTACTCTTTTTATTGACATTCAGGCTTGCATTTCTCTTTCAGATAGTGGGTTGTTGGCAGAGGAATGTAATGTATCCTGTCCACTGAGGCCAGGCAGGGCTGCAGGGAAATTGCTTTTAAAAAAGAAAGCACGTGGGGGTCAGCACAGCAGTCCCTGATGTGGAATTTTCCCCTCGACCTCAGGTTACTACCACTGACATCTTGTTTCCTATCAATAGTCCCATATTCATAGCACAAGACAGTGGTTTCCTAATCTCACTTATTATGATAAGGCTTTCACCATACCAGCAAGAAATAAAAATAATGCCATTTTTGAAGAGTTTTTATGAGATGAGTTAGATTAAATCATTTTATTTAATTTCCAGAAACTGTAAATCATTATATTTTTGGTTAAATTTTTTGTTCATTTATCAGTTTAAAGGACAGATCCTGGGCCTTCTTTGCTTATTTTTATTGTTAAACAGCTTTCTGTAATGAAAGTTGGTTGTGCGAGAGGGCAGTTTTATTCAGTTTAATTTTAATATCATTGTTCTGTACCCTTGCTTTGTGCGCGTTACTGGACACGTCTGGAGAACTTCACTGTTTTCCAAGTCGGGCTGCAGGTCCCACAGTGCGGACACGTGGTGGCCGTGGCAGGTTGGATGAGGGCAGATGTGGTGTGCTGGACTCTGCAGAAGGGGCTGGGACCAGCAGGGGTTGTCCCTCCTTACAGACCCCCACATCTCTGGAACCTCTCAGGTGTTCTGTTGGAGAAGCTGAGACAAGCAGCCAGAACCTTCTGACATTTTTTCTTTTGCTAAAAAATGTGTCCTACCTGAAACCCAAGTCTCACTGTCAAGAGTGACAGCACCATGGCTCCACCAGAACTCCTGCACCTGGCCTTGACAGGGAAGGAATCTGACTCATCTTGACAGCGTACCCTCTATATAACAGAGACCCCCATTTGTCAGTACCATGCTCATGTCCGGGAGGCCATGATGACTTTGTTATTAAGGAATAATCATTGAATTCAATTAAAAAAGTCTAAAAAACATGTTAGAATGGTTGCCAAAAATTGAGTTACACATTTAACTTTCCATGTTTTACACCTTTTTAGTACATAAGAAACTTTGGTAGCATTAAGACAAATTTATCAATAAAATCCGCCTAATTATGCCCCATTGACTGATGGAAACAGAACTGGCTAGACAGACATTTTATAGTAACTGTGCAGAAAGTGTATGTATTTAGTAAAATCATTTCCATGAACTGAAGCAATAAAGATCCTAGAAGGTACCTTTTTATTTCATCTGATTTTATTAGGATCTCATTTGTGGTCTCAGAGAGTGCTGCGTGGTCTCAGCAGCCGATGTGAGAAACCAAGTTCCTCCAAGGAGCTGGGTTCTACTCACCTCATTCCCCTCTTGCCTTCTTCTTACCTAGATCCACATGACTTTCTTTTGTACTGACAAAGGTGCAACTGTCAGAAAATTTCGTGAGGCACCTCTGACCATCTCACAGGCAAAGAGCAGTTTGAGGTGGGTTGTTGGAGAAGGTCTTTCCCCTGGGTGATGATGGTGTCAGTGGTGATCGGAGCCAGCCCTCACGGGCAGGCACTGTGTGCAGGCCCTGCTGCAAGCCCTCAGCATGCACTAACTCACATAAGCCTGGGACAACATGAATGGGAATTTAAGAACAGAACAATTCATCCTTTTGGATGATAATGCACATGGAACTATATGAATAGCCTGAGAATTTCCACGGCCAGAGCAGCATTTTTAACCTGAATGTGTATTGGCTCTAGAGGGCGGGAGTTTAAGAAGATGCAGTGCCCCAGAGGTTCTGATTTAAGTGGCCTGGGGAGGCCCAGGCACTGGTACTCACATTAAAAAAGCACCTGATATGTTCTCTGTGCCAGGAGTGAGCACTAAGATCCTGGTTGGTCTTTCACATCGCTTCATGGGGGCTAGTTTCCTAAGTCTCTGAGCATCACCTGCAAAATTAGAACAAGAACCACCCTTTACAATGCGTCTGTCTCATACAAGAAAACAATGGATTGCTTGCTGATACACTTTAAAAACTGACTAGTGATCCTATAAAACCCTGCCAGGATAAAATGAGGGAGAGATGTAAGGATAGTGGACTCCTGGGTTGCTGGATATGAGAAATGAAAGAGGTTACGTTCTCTGTAAGCCAAACCCTGTAACATGCCTGGAAAAATGATCTCTTCTGTGACTTTTTGTTCTACACAACGAAATTCACTCAAAGTGCTGCAGAAGTTTAGGACGGTGTATTCAGTACATCTCCTAAGAATGAAAACATGGCTAGTTTCTCACATTTCAGAGATTTGCAGTAAAGACTTTTCCTTTGTCCTACCCTGAGCAATCTGTGTTGTTCTGGGAAATTCAAATGTAGAAGAATATGTGCACAAGAAAAGGGTCAAGCTGTCAGCAACAAGTGCACTCGTGGGCTAGAGCCCAGCCGCGCCCCTGCACAGCAGAGAGCGATGGCCTTGGAGGGGTGTGGGGTGGGGGATCACGGTGTTCTAAAGGCAAGACAGCTTTTTACTCTGCATTAGTCACTTATGAAAATTTCAGTGACATTTGACCAAATGAGTCATACGTGGATGGGCAGTCATGGACCTGACTGTTTCGGGTAATGATAAAAGGAGAGGTACACTGGAGTTCTGCTGGCCCTGCCCTGGCCCTTCAGGACCACAGGGCTTGCATGAGGCTTAGGATGCCGGCCAGAGCAACCAGGCTTCTCAGGAATTTCAAGAGATACCAGGTGTCAACCAAAACGGGATTGCCAGCGCGGCTAGGGGAACCCGGCTTTGGCGGCAAGGTTTCCAGGTCTGGGGTGCCCCACACATCTGCAGGACACAGGGACATGAGAGATCACAGTGTTCCTTTACGGCTCATTTGGAGGACGGAGTTCAGCAGGTTCTGTCTATTTTGATTCGTCAGGTAAACACAATCTCAAAACTTGCATCCGATAGAAAAAGAAAACTGCTTTGGTTCCCCTGGGAAAGAAGGGGATCTGGGCTGCTTTCAAGAGCCATTTCCAGAGACAGGAGCTTCCTGCCTTCACGGTCAGGCTCAGGCCCATCCCCGAGGCAGGGCACAAGGAAGCATTTCCTTCCCATTAGAATCTGCTTACAAGTCGCGTGATGTGACTCAAGCTCCCACCACTCCTTTGGCCCACATTGGCAGATGGATTTTTGTCACATAAATCAGCTCGTCTGAGCCAAGGACGTTCTCCTGCTTCCCTCTCCCTCACATATCTGACAGGCGCGCACAGAGCCAAACAATGCCAAGACTAATATCGTTTTAAATAGATATATGCTACATTTTAAAAGGAACGGAAATAAATGTCAAATGGGTCTGTGGCATCACAAATAAGTTCGGCTGCCTCCTGGGAAGGAGCCACGTGCCAACCCATTTCCACACCTGATTGATAACTATCGACTTTCTAATTAGCCTTTCAGAGAGGTTAAAAAAAATCCATCAGCCCCCCCCCCCCCCCCCCGTTTTCCCACGCCGCCTCGTTTTCGCTGGTGTCTTCCGCTCTTCCCAGGACGGAGCAGAGCTGCTGCGCTCCCGGAGGCTGTCCCTGTGGGTCGTCAGGCTCTCCAGGTTCCGGTCCTTCCTCTGAGCTCCCTTGGGTTCTGCCACCTGCTCCTTCTGTGGAGCCCTCTCTTCCCTCTGCTCTTCCTGCCTACACAGGCTGCTGGGACCTCACCGTGACCATTTGGAGCATCTCCGCTAGTCCTTTCCAAGGGCTTCCAGAACACAGTACCAGGCGCTGGGCACTGAGGACAGCAGCTTCCTTGTCTTGACTTCTGGAGCCTGTGATCCCACCCTGCTGTCCACTGGGCGGAGTGCCCTCCGAGGCTAGCTGGAGCCCTTCCTTGCCTCTTCTGGTCCCTGGGTGTCCAACGCCCTGGCTGTCTTCACCTGGTGTCCTGGTGTCTGATTTTACATGGACATCTCATAGGGACACCACTCATGTTGAATTAGGTGCCACCCTGCCCCATATGACCCTGTCTGAGCCAGTCACACCCGCAGATCCTCCCTCTAGATGAGGTCACGTGGCGACCTGGGGTATAGACCTCAAGTCCCGACTCAAGTCCACCCACATCACCATCTTCTGCTGAAGACCCCAGGACTCCAGCCCAGCCTCCTCCCCTCTGGGCCGTGGACTTCGGGGGCTGTTGGCATCATCGGGCTGCATTTCCACCCAGATGCCTCCCAACACTTGGACACCAGCATGTGAAGGTTGGATTGCAGGATCTCCCCCGTCTTCCCTTTAGAGTCCCACACCCAGCTAGTCGTGTGTCCAGATGTCCAGTCAGGAATGGAGGGTACTGCAATTCCTCCAGGTGGGAGCACTCGTCTCTGAGCTACCTGGAGTGCCACCACCGACAGTCACCAGGCCTCTCTAGAAATCACCTTCAGCAGGAGAGAAGGACTTGTCCAAAAGCTGTGGCCTGCATCCCGTGACAAGGTGATTAGCGCCCCACCTTATTGTCCCAACCAGGACACCCTGCAGGAGGGGCTGGCTGAGCAGGCGCGGCAATTCGGCTCCAGTACACATCCCTGCCTCCCACAGCTGGCCTGCAGCCCTCCTGAACCCTGCTGCCATCCCCCTCCGACCCCTGACTCAGGCTTCTGAGCTGTGTCCGCGCTGCTCCAGAGTCAGGTGGAACAGGACTGGCCCTGGCAGAGGAAGAGGGACCACTGCTGTAGCCTCCCGGTGGCTCACTGGACGGTGGTGCTGGGTGGTGCCAGGGAAGGGAAAGCCCAAGACCCACCGGAGCCCCTCTGTTCCCAGGCTGCTGCTGATTTGCATTTCCTAAGGCTCCATGATTAGAAGTAGCATCACTCGACCAGAGTCAGAGGTCTTTTACCTCTTTAATTGAATGTTTTGAATAAATAAAGTATTTACATGGTTTGTATGTGAAACAATACCTTATAAATGGTCACTTGTATCCCTATGCCCTTTATCCACCCATCTTCACCCACACTATAGGCAATCATCTAAATTAATTTATGCCTTTTTTTGAAACAAAATTATATACATATCATATATATGTGTATACACATAAATATCTACACATGCACACATACATTCTTATTTCTCATTCTTTCTTACATTAAGTCAGCACACACACATAGAAGCACTGTTTTATGTCTATCGTACTTCTTTTCTTTACATTTTACTCCTAGATACCTTCCCCATTTTTTATGACTGCATGATATTCTGTGATGCAGCTGTATCATAATTTATTCAACTTTTATTTCCCTATTGATGCTCATTTGGATTGAGTCAGTCTCTTGTTTTTATAGATAACGATACAATAAACTATCTTGCTCTTAAATACTGTTTTATATTGATGTCATGAAGCCTCAGAGTCCCCTGATTTCTGGGAACAGATCTCTAGGCCCAAAGGCATGGGGCATGCCATTGGGGTATTTCAAATTCTTTCCTTACGGCTTGTCCACGTTCCCCTGCACCAGTCCCTGCTTCTCTGCAGCTCTGCCCATTTTTAATTCACGCAGCCCCATCTGTTTCCAAATCTGCCCACATGCATCTTCAGGGCGTGGTGGAAAAGGGTTGCCACGTGAGCATTGTGGATGTCCTCCAGGGAGGGGAACCAGGACACAGCCCATGTCAGAAGAGGAACAGGAGCCCTCCTGGCCTTTCCAGGCGGGGCAATCTCATCTTCTGGGACTGGCCGTGTCCAGGAGAGTCAGCATCCACGCCCTCGCCCAGTAAGACTTGGAAACGCCAACACCTCTGGACATTCCAAACACGGAAGAGGAGACCCCAAGACACATAGAAGCTATCTGCAATATTTAAAAATGGTCAAGTACTAAATGCAGGAGGACTAGGCAGATGCTGGGAATAAATGGGTTTTAGCTAAATAGAATAACAAATTTCCCAAACCCAGGTTTGCCACTGTTGGCTTGAGATTTCCTATGGTTTGGTGTTCCCATGGTGGAAAACCAGGACCTTCACTTGGGAACACTGGAGAGGAAATCACCAGGTGAAGGACCCCTAGGCCCGCCGATGCTGTGTGTGGGTGGCACTTCACACACAAAAACCGCTCCCTCTTCGGAAGCACACTGAAGCTCCCCTGTTGGGAGGCCACACCCCACACCCCCCTTTCTGCCGCTTCTGTGTCCCTCCAGATGTGCGACTCAGACTCTGGTGTAGATTGGGGCTGCCCTAGTGGAAAGAAGCTCACTACCTCCTAAAACTTTTCTGTTATGAAGAAAAAAGAGAAAACTTTCTATTTCACCAAATATTGAATTTCCTAAGAATAAATCTGAATTTTCACACATTCAGGAAAAACATGGTATGAGACTTTTCTGGTCACTAAAGCTACAAATCAAACCTGTGGTTTAAATCTGCCTTCGGTGCAGAGATCATGTGGGAGAGGCTCTCTGAGAATGCAGCTCACTTACAGACGACTTTCTGTGTGAGTCCAGCTCTTCCGCAGACCCAGGAGTCTAGGTGTGCTGCCGCGTCTGGCCTGACGGGAGCACGGCAGGTAGAGTCTCTGCCCAGGGCCTTGGGCACAGGCCTCCACCGGGGGGCCAGCCCCAGCCATCGATCCTCTGCTCAGATAGAATCAGGTGCTTTTCTCCTTGTAGTTGGGTGCTTTCTTCCTTTTCTCATCAAGATAAAAAATGGAGCAATTAAAAAGGAACTAAAATATTGCAAGCACTTAGTCCTTTGTATGTGGGGGACTTTTTAATTTTATTTTATTACTTTTTATTTCAAATATAACATAAACCAAAAATTAATTACAGCAATTAGATAAATTATTTGAAAATACATAACTCCAATCATTTAAGCAGTTGTATATTTAATGAATCCATGTTGTCCACATATTCTTTGCAGCCCACACATGGGAGGGGGGAAGCCATAAAACCCAGTCAGATAGAATGAACATCTGCTTTGGCTGTGGCCAGTCTCTTGGAACCTCCGACAGTTAGAGGGACCCCTACCTGGACTAACACACAACCCTGGGCACTGGAAAAAGCAATCGCAAAGCCAGGTTCCGCGGTGTAGCAAAGGAGCCAGTAGCTGCTACAGGGAAGGGTGGGCTCCCAGAACACCTGGCCACGGGAGTCAGATGAACAGAAGCAGTGTGTGTGTGTGGGGGGGTAAGTGCAGCCAACTCGGCCCCTTCCACAGCTACCAGACTCCAGAGCTTTGATCACTGTCTCCGCATGATTCTCCTCTGGAGAATGAGGAGGCTCCTTCCAGACCCCTGACTCTGGAGGTGCTCAACTACAGACAGGATGCAAAGACAACATTTGTTAAATGGACAAAGCTCAGTTGAAAGTTTCTTTTTTCTTTTTTTTGAGAGAGAAAGGATTCTGACACTAGCTGAATAAAGAATCCCTGACCCATTTTTGCCACTCACCCATTAAGATATTTTGTCACAATGTGGGTATCTGACAGGGTGACCGCTCAGACTCATGCATGTTTCAGGGAAGAACCCAAAAGCTTCCTGATGACGATGACAACACTGACCTGTGGGCACTGGGTGCCTCGTGAGCTCCAGGTCTGCCGGTTTCACCTCCAGTAAGTGATTTTGTCCATTTCCCCCTATGGTAAGTGTCCCCGTCTTTGTTTGATCTCCTTGTTTTACCTTCCAGGTGTTTTCCCCGAGCTTTAGAATCAACTACAAAAAGAGGAGGAGGGGCGAGGCTCAGTTTGCTTAGTGTCCTGCACTAGGAGACTTGGATCACCCCCCTTTATCACCCATAGCATGAAACAGCGGAATGGGAAGTTAGAAATATGGCTAGGAAGAATCGCACAGTAAGCAAAATCGCTTTTCATGTAAAAGTTTGAGGTGTTCGACAGAAACGACCCATTGGATGTATCTATTAAATCACTGGCCCCATGTGGTTTGGTCTGTATAAGTACTTAAAAATGTAGACCTCCTTCCATTCCACTGACCAAAGATCTATCGATCGCTTTTATGGAACAAGCTCTGGGTTAGGTGTTGTATTCTGGGTGAACAAAACAATATCTATACCCAACCTAGAATCTGAAATCATTTTGCATAGTAAAGAACATGTTATTTGCAAATTCACAAGAAAAAAAACAAGAATGGTAAAGAGAACTTCCTTTCTGTCAGCAATGAAGTTCCTTCTCTGGTTCTGGGATGCAAATATGGCTTAAAAGGCCCAAGGACTTGATTTGGCCAAGAATGGACCCAAGAAGCTAGGGTGGCTTCACATCCAGAACCTGAAAGAGCGATGGGAACCAGACTGTGATCCCCCAGATCACAAGTGTCCCGAGGAGCATTGCCCAAGAAACCTGTTGATCCTGTCTCAGATGCTTCTGTTCCCTGCTCTTCAGAGCAGGTCCAACAGGGGAGTGAGTGGGTGTGGGTTCCTCCACTGCAAGGAGCAGCCTGGCACAGAAGAACCCACACCTGAGTGGCCCCGGGAGGGGACCCAACTTCAGGGAGCCCAGGAGCTACTGAAGAAAGCAGGCTGGAGTTGGAGCTGGTGCGTAGCTGGCCAGCAGGTTTGGCCTGGGCCAAGGGCCTCACAGAAGACCAACACCTCCAGGCTCCCTGGAGTTAGGATAGTGAGAAATCCAGGCACACTGTCCACAAGAACTCAGATTTGCAGACTAAGAGAGACTTGGCCCTGTAGTTGGTCCGTTTTTATTAAAATGACTCTGACTGCAGTTAATTTCTTAAAGCAGTTTCTTCTTCCCAAACATCTTAGAGCCAAGGGGATGAGGGGGTGGTGGAGCAAATAGAGAATATTGGATTAAGTGTTTCCTTCCCATCAAAGGGCTTCCCTGGGGACCCTAGGGTAGAGACACTTAAAGGCATACAGAGGGAATCTTCTAATACCTGAAAAATAGTTGGGAAAAACAAAGCCTCACAGGTGTTGGTGCCCATATAGGGCAAAGAAGTTCAGGAACAGAGGTTAGCATCTTGAGGCCCCTCCGGTCCTCAGGAAGAGAAGCTGGTTTCCAGTGCAAGTCTTGGGGTTTACAAAGTCACATCGTGGAGAGGGTGGGCTTGATGGAGAGAGGTGGGCTGTCCTGTGTTGGTATGCTCATCTTTAGAAAAGGACATGCTCGTCCACTTCCAGGGCTGTGTTTAGTCCCCAACACAAAGATGTGAGATTAGGAGAAGGAAAGGAGCTCACAATCAATGTTTTTTGGAAAGGATTTCTCCACTTAGGTGAACCTAAAGCGGACTTCAGCTGTTCACATTTGCTTGTAGACCTCTTCTGTCTTAATTCAGTAACTTTTAGCCTCATTTGGGGGTCTCATAAGTCTTTATGAGACCCCCATAGACCATGAGAATACAGCAGTTTCAATGGTGGCTTCAGACACACATATCCATGGCCTAAATACAATCAAACCCAAGCAGCAGGAAGCATGATTATTTTGGTGGTGCTAATCTTCTGAAAACTTTTGTTTGAAACAATGTCTATTGCTAGAGGAAAAGGAAAGATTAAAATACAAACGGGATAGCACGGATACCTCTCACATCTTTCATGTATGTATTCACTGAGTTGTCACTTAGCCAGCTAAGGAAGCTTTATAGCTGAGACACGCAACACGTTCTGATTGCCAATACCATTTCCGGTGAGTGCTTTTTGAAACTGAGCTTTTCATTTTGTGAGTCATCTGTGTCACAGATGACAAAGACCACTCAAAGTTAGCCTGTCTCCTCCAACCCTGGTTTCTGAATATGCAATTCAGTATTTAAGGTGAGGCCTTCATGAGCAATCTGCATGATTGCTTAGCCTCTGAACCGGGGTCCCCGTTCCCAGGAAGGACGTGGGAGTCGATGGTCCTGGACATGACAGCAGCTCAGCTGCGTCCTGTGCTGAAAAACTGTTTGCTCTACACCTTGTCTCCCTTCTGACCATGTGCAACTCTAGTCCCCAAAATGATTTTAAAATATTAGAATCTGACATTTCTTTGCCAAGCCATCCTTTTTTCCTGGTCTGATAAACAGTCCTATTTCTGTTTCTATTTAAAGCAGTCCTTGGACTAGAGCCTCCAGTCTCATGGGCAGTAGGCCTCCTTTGAGTGTTAAGGCCACTGTAAAACCTCAGTCAATAAGTGTTTAAGACAAATATTGACGCTGGTTTATGGGGCACTGGTTCATGAGGACCAGAGCTAACAGAGCCGCGCCTCCCCATGATTTGCATTCCTAATCACTTAGTAAATAAAAGCGTTTGTCTAAACAGAAAATGTGAAAGTCACAGGCAGAAGCAATGGGTTCCCAGGAAAGTAGGCGATTGAGTACTCCAATGAACACAGTTGTAAAGTGGATTTGTATCGTCTTAAAAGCTCCAGGTCTAAACAGATGAAGGAAAAGGTACGGAACGCAGGAAGAGCTTGTGCTGGGCTGACTGGCAGCTCCTCAGGCCCGCACACAGTTTTCAGGGAAGCTCAAGAACCTGTGTTGGTTTTCCTGAACAGATCCTATAAGTGTGTCCTTTAAGTTTGACTTGCAGCTACAGAGGAATTTGTGCACAAACACCCTGAAATGTAAACAAGCTCGGTTGGAGGAGAGGGATAGGCCCCAAGCTCTTCATCCCAAATGCACTCAGGGAGCCCAAGTTGATTGCTTCTCTCCTACCCCCAATTCCCACCCCATCTAACAAAACAAAGCATTGCTTCTTAAAGGCTGTTAACCTTCTGAGATGGATATAACTGAACTTAAGTGCTTGGAGATTGGAGGGGTCCGGAGCTCTGTGGCTGACCCAAGTTTTTATATCAGCGATGCTTATGTTGACAGAAAAGGTGACAGTGGAAAAAATATGAAAGAAAACACATCATCTTTATTTCAAACTGAGAAGGAAAGAATTAAAATAGCAACTGCAAAACAACATGAAGTCTGCAAACCCAGTGCCTCCCACACAATCCAGGGAAAGACAGATCCGAGCCAGATAGAGCATCATCACCAAATAGCAGACAAGCCTCCTGTTTCCACATAGAAGTGACCAAGGGACATGAGCAACAAAAGAATGAAAGAAAGATTATGTGTCACTGTGTCAGAAAGCAACTCACAATTAAGCAAAACATAAAGCTAGGGAGCAATTCAGTAAAGTATCGTTCTTGACAAGGGATTGCTGTGTTTGTGAATTAAAATTGTCCTCTTATTTTGGGGACGTATTTGGATGTCTGTGTGCTTTAAAAACCTTCTTGCACCTGCCGACGAGATGCTCTGACATGGACTCAGGATGCTCTCAGGAGACTAACTTCTGCATATGTGCATCAGAAGTGACATTGACACACCTTGACAGATGTTCTGGTATGTTTTAATGCCAATTTGCTGCTTGATTTTTTGCTTTATAAACTAAGAATGTTTGATGCTCCCAAACTTGGAAATAACATGTTTTACAGGTAGATCAGAATCTATCCGAAGGTTTTTTATTTTTTAGCTAAAGTATCTATCCATTCATCTATCAATCTATTATCTATTCATCTATCATCTACCTATCTGTCATCTATCTACTATCATTTATTTGTCCTCTGTCATTTTTCTAACTACTATCTAGTTATCTAGTACTATCTGTCATCAATCATCTATCTATCTGTCTATCAGTGATCTATCAGTAATAAATCTATCGATTATCTCCATCTTGGAATCTGATGTTGACGCCCACAGGAATTTTGGCTACCTCCGGGTGTGAAGTTCTCCATGAAACAGAGCCGGCAAGGCCCTGGGTCGGCAGTGGGAGCCGGTCTTAGGGAGTGGGAGGGGCACCAGCGTCCCGTGTGTCTGCGGGACCACACTTGCCGAAAGCATCGCACCGTCACCGCTGGGCTGTTCCCACCACAAGGACTGCTTGATAAACTGTGGGTTTCTTGGAAATCACTTTAACCTAGATAAATAGCTGAAAAGGAATATAAGTTTAAATGGAAACAGAGATGGTTATGATAGTGTCAGATGAAACCATAGGTTAAATTCACAAATATTGAAAATGTGCACAATACAACAATCAAATGAATAGGACAATCACAGCCACTGGATTATCTGGGGATTCAGTAAATTGTTCAGTGCTCAGCTTTTTTGTAACTAGTAACATAGGTGTTTGAATCTAGTACATCGAGGTTAAAATGGGACTTGCAAGTGAGAACGGAACTTAATCTCAGTATTTAATGCTAAAATCAATTTAGTAAATTCTACAATTGAAATTTGGCTAGAGAATCACTAAAGTCCACTGAGAGGTAGAAAATCTGGGTTTGGCAACAGATAAGAGTAAGAAAAATCTAGGGTCAACTCAAGACAGGTGCTGGAGAGAACGGTCCAGAACTGGGCCCCCCAGACAGGCCGTCAACCTGCAGCAGCAAACCTAAGAGGCACAGTAACAACCAGAAGAGTCTAGGTCCACCTGGAACGTCAAAAGACCAGGTGTGGACAGGTGCTGGCTCCTCTGGGGCTCCCGCCACTGGTGGGGGGCCGGGAGTCAGAGGCCTGAGCCACCTGGCCTGTCACAGGACTGGTCCCAGCCCTGGGGAGCGAAGCAGGCCCAGCCCTGAAGGAGGCCCGCGTCCAGATGGCCACCCAGAGCCAAGGCCAGACGCGAGTCCCAGCAGGTGTGGAAGTCGGGGGTGGGAGAGGAGGGACAGAGAGGAAGGCAGAAGAGGCAGGTTGAAAGAAGCCTTCCTCCGTGTGCCCTGGGGACTTGGGGAAGTCAGCAGCCCGTGTGAACAAGGGGACCCTGACAGCTGCTTTCTGACTCACTGTGCGGACCTGGCACCTGTCGGTCCTCTGCACTCTCACGTCTCACCTGGGCTTTCCCGTGAGTCAGCTTAGTTCATCCTGTGCGGCCAGGTTGAAGAGAAGGGAGAGCAGGCGGCGATTGCCAAAAAGTGCAGTCTCTATGGCTGGGCAGACTGGGGTTCAAGCCTTGCCTCTAGCATTTGGAAGGTGTGGGGCCTGAGTGTTCCGTGAAACTGCCAGAGCTCAGTTTCCTCATCTGTGAAACGGGGTGGGGGTGGGGGCTTGTTGTAATGTTGAGAGGTGATAAAATGACACCACAGCCTGGGAGACGGTACGTAGATGCTGGCTCTAGTTATGAGGTTGCCTCTTATCGTGTGTCTTTGGACAAAGCACTGGCACCAACGGGGCAGTAGTTCACCAAATGGACAATGCTTAACACGAGGTCACCTCCAGTGTGTCAATCCACCTCTATTCCTTAATGGAGGGCTTATCCTTTAGGAGAAGAGCTTCAGGTGGAGCCGGGAAGGTGCAGTGGGCCGTCAGCTGCATGGAGGAGGGGAGCTGAGCACACACTGCAAGGACTCACCTCAGCACAGCTCAGGGGAAGGGGCACCGAGTGCGAGATCACCCATAGGAGCCGCTCCAATGTGGAGCTCGTGGGAGACCCCCAGCCAGCAGCTGCTCCGGCTTTACGTCCACGCGGCTCTTATGCTAATGACTGAGAGCAAATGTGTGTCTTGCCAAGTCTCTGAGTGACAACTTCAGTTTTTCCTGTGACACTGGAAAGGGACCCCAGAGGCTGCCCTGTCACTGGCCCTTCAGGACCCCCGACCCCTGTGCAGGTGCTGTCAAGGGAGGTGCCCACGGTGGGCTGTGAGAACAACTGTGTGCACTGAGACAAACACCATCTTCTTAATAAATCCCAGAGAATATGAAGGAACAGGGTGGAAGATGACAGAAAATATCGCAGTAGAGGAAGCAAGCGGCCCTCAACTTTGACGACTGCTCCTGAGTCCGTAAGGGTTCTTGACGTGGGTTTCTCACTGTGAGGTTCCATTTAGAGAAAGAACCACGCTGGGAGATCCAGAATGGTGGTCTTGGATGAGGGGCAATGGAGAAAATGAGCAGGCTACAGCTGGACACTGTGTGTCCCCCAAGGCCTGCGTGGGAAAGGCTTGGCCTCAGGCCACCCACCACCAGGAGCTCATAGAACCTTCAGAGAGTGGGGGCAGCGGGAGGCCAGGCCCTGGTGGGCGAGCCCTCGGAGCTCAGAGTGGGACCAGCCTCCTCACCACCTCTCCTTGGCTCCGGGGCTCAGGCTGGGCGCAGCCTGGCTCTGCTGTGCGTTTCAGCCAGGATGCGCTGCCCCACCGTGGGCCCAGGCAAGGAGGCCGACTGTGGAGTGGACCCTCCCCAGGTGAGCCACAGTAAGGTCCATCTCCGTGCAAGCTCGCTGTCTCAGGTGTTTTGATGCAGTGACAGAAAACTGATTTACAGAGCTCTTAAAGAAGACCCCACTGCTAACAACACCTTCAGACTTCACTGAGGAGCGCACTGAGCAAAGACAGAGCAAAGTGGGGGTCTTGGGGTCTTTAGGAGAACCTAGAATTCCTTAAAGGTAAAATAAAGGATGGCATGCTGATCCGCAGAGACCACAGCTCACACAAAGTCTGGGTGAGGTGAGTGCTTGGCACGTCCCGCTGTCCTCTACTGTCCCTGCGGTGTAGACTGCTGGGACATGAAGGCGAGACTGCATGGGCGGGGAAGGAGTCTGCTCTGTGTGAAGCAGGGAAGGGCCACTGGCGGCACCCTTCCTGCCAGGTGGCAGCGCCCAGCTCAGGAGGAACCCTCCCCTAAGGGCTGGGGCTTCTCTCCTGGTCCAGAGGGGCGGGCGGGCGGGAGAGAAAGCTGCTCGTGCTTGCTCGCAGGACGCCTCTCCTTGGACTTCTCACCTCCTCCCACGGCTGAGTGCTCTTGGGTGCTCAGGACCTCGTCCGGTCCAGCGGCTCTGCACGGGCTCACTCTGCTGGGCTGGAAAGCCAGATGCCTTCAGGAGAAAAATGAAGGAGAGAAAAGGAGCTCATCTTCTTGTAGCTGTCATGGATGTGAAATTCCTGGCAGCCAAGTGGGGCTTGTGGTAACAATTGTGACACAATAGGTTTTGACAAGACAGACTGTTGATATGTTCATTTGCATATCGATGCGCAGCGCCCTCTCTGCTCACGACGCGCTCTGGTCCTCACGTGGAGGCCCTGCCCATCCTCAGACCCAGCCGTTGGTCGACCACTGGAGTCCAGAACGCCCTACCCAAGGAAAGGGGCACTGTGCTTCTGAAAGACTTTAGAAAACAGAAAGAATGGGCGGATAAACAGGGGACAAGATTAGACGTGGCTGTGCATTTCCCCCGGGAAGCACAGGAGATCCTGTAAGCTCCTCGGCTGGGACCTTGACCGGGGGACACAGGCCACAGAACATGTGCGACTGAGAGCAGACGGACGTCTAGCTCTAGCCACAGCCGAGTCTTTACCTCCTTCCTAAAGATGGAAGTCTGGTGTTTGGTGTGACTTTTGTGACATTGATATCTTTTCAAAGAAGCCCCTCAGGGTGTGGAGGCCGGCACATTGGAATCCCACAGCAGCTCTGAGACCTCTCTGGTGTTTCTGGGTGTTGCTATAAGCTCTGTGGAAGAGCGCGTGTGGACGTTCACCAGGGCGATGGACTTACAGACACCCGGCTCTGCCGTCCACAGGGAAGCAAGAGAGAGCTGGTCTCTCTCCTGGGAGTCATGTGAGCAGCAGGAGGAAGAGCAGTCGCTGGCAGCCCAGCAGGTCCTCTCTTGTCCTGTGAGCTCTGGGGGCCTGAAGGCTCCGTTTCTAAGGGACAGCGGCAGCACTCACACCAGATTGCTCCCTGTCCTTTCCCTCACCAGGGCTGGGCCGGCCTCAGCAAGTGTGTGGCTCAGTGGAAACAGTGGCAACCTGACTGCTTCAGCCCCTAGGACTGCGGCTCTCGAGTTCCTCCTGTAAAAAGATGTTCTTATCACAACACGCCGCCATCTCCTGACTATTAAAAACAGTACTGCCTTTGTAGGATTCTTTATTTCTGACTGAAGCATTTTCTAGAACATCTGGTTGGTTCCACTGTACATAAATTAACAGACTGTCATCTCCTCTTGACAGTTACCTGTTTACTTTCACTTCATTAAATGCCATTTTTCAGAAATAACACAAGATATATGAAACACAACATGTAATTAAGCAAAACAATACAAATAAACATAAATAATCATAATGAGAACAGGAAGGGAAACCCACGCAGCACTAAGCCGGAGCTGGGCTGCGCCTGGCTCTGGAGGTGAGCCTGAGGAGGGTGGCGCTCCGGTTCCCTGGTCAGGTGGACTACACAGGGCTCTGTGCGCCAAAGGCCAGAAGCTCCCCATTGAAGATTTGTGCTTCAGGCAGAGCTGAGTCCCCTCCATGAGCCCTGGGGTGACCTGCTGAGGCCAGGAGGGGCGCTCACCGCCCACACCTGGTGAGTCCAGAGCACGGCCAGGGCTCTCGCCCACAAGCTGAGCCCACGCAAGCTCAGGGGGTCAGGTCAGCAGGGATCCTGTCCGTGTCCACCTTGGGGCAAACCTGTGGGAAACTCAGGTACCTACTCCCTGTCAGTGTCCGCCTCTGGGATGAACAGGCACTTTGTCAGTTCCATCTTAACCAGTTTTATCTAGAGAGAAGCTTGTTTTCTAGAAATTGCCACACCGTTTATATACTGATAGGCACAGATTTCAGAAAGAGTTTATTTTTAAAATTCTCTTTTATTTATCATTTTCTATTTCTACGTATGGATGTATCTATCTACTTACCTACTTTCCTTTCTACCATCCATCCATCCATCCATCCATCCATCCACCCATCCATCCATCCTTCTTGACTCTCTATTACCTTTCAATGTGATCCCTGACTAAATGGGGAGGAAAATAAAGGAGTCCCATTGTGTCTTCTATAATTAGCAACAGTTGTAAGTCTCCCACCACTATTCAAACCAAAATCACATTTAAATTATTCAGCACCATCGATGTTAAATATACATTGCTGGAAACAATTTTTCTCACAATATACATAATGCTATCTCATTTTCCACTCCACATATTGTCATTCTTCTGTTAAGTATGTCACTCACAATTTCTTTCTGCCACTCCTCCTCTGTGGGCCTACATTTCAGAGCTATGCAGTGGAAAATGGGGCTCTGTAGCAACCATGCTGCCTGCTCAGAAGCAGAGGCCTGTCCGGCAAAATCCACCCGAACCTGAAATTACTTAACACGGTGGGAAAGTGCAAAATTTACACTTGATGTTTTCTGGGTCTATTTTCACTTTCCAGATGAACTATTTCCCCCCAATAACCATCTTAATAGACTTGCCAGATTTGATACATAAAGGTTGTTAAATGAGAAAGGGAAAAACAAAACCAACTAGAATAGATGAGATTATTCCTCGGCAGTCTGAATATACGGGTGGCTTTAGGAGAGAATGACAACTTTATGGTCTTTAAAATACCAATGAGCCTTTGGCAAACTAACTTGGTTGGAAAAGGCATGTAAATTAAATACTTAATGTGGGTGGAAGGAAAAAATTAGGCATTTTCAACTGCAGGAAGATCACACATTTTTTTGTGTGTGTGGCAAAGAATGACAAACAGAAATTAAAAGAGAGTCGGAAGACTGGAAAAATAGTTTTAGCACATATGACAAAAGGTGGCCTTCCCTCATATATAAGAATCTCCTAAAGAGGATTAAAACGGTATAAATAATCTGAGAAAACTGCTAAGATGAACAGGCAATGAGGAGGCTAATAAACATATAGAAAGACGTCCAGTCTTACCGAGAGCTGGAGAAGTGACAGATAACACAGGGGGGACAGGAGACTGGCAACCGTCCCAGGAAAATGGTCAGATCTAAGGCGGCAGGGAAGATGGTGTCCTGAAGGCCAGAGAGCGGGGCCGAGGGGAGGGCCAGAGACGTCCAGAGGAGGTCTGGAAACATCTCTTAGAGTGGAAAATACCAATGCCACTGAACTCACCCATTCGTCTCTATTCTACAGGGAAAAAACGAACAGCGCTGGGCTGGTCTGAGGGTGTCCTCTCCACACACCGTGGCCTGGTCATGGCAGGACATCTGGGGAGAAAGGGAGCTGTGGCGGCCTGGGCCTCTGCCAGGGGAAGACGGCGCTGGAGCCAGGCGCCCTGCAGCTCCCTGCAGCTCCCAGCAGCTGTCAGAACGAGGAGTCGCAGCCAGCGGCAGCCGGGCTATCCTCCCGGGGACGGCCAAGGAGCTGGTGCATGGCTGTCCAGCTCCTGAGCCCCGGCTGGGTGGGCTCAGGGCTGCACCGAGGTCAGCACAGGGGCTCTGTGCACCTCGCTCTTGTGTCACTTCATTGGTGTAATAACACACAAGTTGTGGGTAGTTCCCTAAGATAAAGAATGGAAATAAATGCGTCTTCAAGAAGAAGCGGGAACATGAGGAAAGGCGTGGAGATGCCCCACTGCCAGGGAGCGTTGATTCAGGGCAGGATGCAGAACTGGGAGTCGCCGGTCGCATCCAAGCCCTGCATCCACACAACTCCACAAGGCGACTTTGGGAAGTGAGGAGCCAGAGTTTGGATCAAGACTCACCCAGGTCCACGTGAAATGGGTGCGTGTAGGAGGCCTGGGGCAGGGAGAGGAAGCCTGCTGGGGAGGGCTGCAGAGATGGACCAAGAATCACCTGCGGGGGGCTGAGCCGACCCAGGAGAAGAGGTGTTCCAAGGGGACGGAGAGCTGAGGGTGCCCTGGAAGGGGGGCTGACAGTGCAGGGCGGGGGATGGGTGACCCTGGACGGGGGGGGGGCACCATCCTCATTCACACCATCCGATGTGACTGAAGAGCCCCCAGCCTCATAGACTGAGCCTCATCTCAGTCAGGGGCCTGAACGGGAGGGTCATCAGAGGTTACCAGGGGCTTCGAGCCAGGACACGACAGCCAGGCCTGGCAGCGAGGAGGGAAGCTGGGCTCCAGACATCTGCCTCTGTCATGCCCCAGACAGGACTGCCCCTGCTGCTGCCCTGGGAGGCGTCTGCTCAGCCGTCCCTCGAAAGGACATGGTGACCAGCTGAAGCCCATGCAGAGCTGGGCAGAGGGAGAGCAGGTCGGGCCACTCCCTAGGGAACCTGCCTGTAGGGTGCCACAGAGGCAGGTGAGGACCAGAGCAGAAGGGGCCTGTGGCTGCCTGAGGTGGGCACCTCTGGACACACAGCGGCAGCCATTTCATATGTGCAGGCCTCTCGATTGTTAGCAAAGAAAAAGTGTCAGAAATGAAATGGAAAAGGCCAAAAAAAAAAACAAACAGGGAGAGACAGCCCCCGTTCTGAGACCTGAGCTCAGTGGTGCTTGGCTCGCGCGTCCTTGAGCACGAGTCCTTGAAGGCAGAGCTGCAGCTCAGCACTGAGTGTCAGTTTCCTCAGGCACGATCCCACATACGGGTGGCACCTGCCATGCTCTCGGGCGCCCACAGGAAGCCCTGGCATGGCTCACCTCCCTTCTGCCCTTGGCCAGCCAGATGCGTCTCCCCTCTCTGCACCTCGCTCAGAGCCTGCAGCGTGTGAGCTGTTCCGGAGTTTGTCGGCCACTGCAGGAGTCCACTGTGCTCTGTCCTCCTTACCTACCACTCCTCTTGTGACCCCTCAAGGGCTCCATGCTGGCATGTGGAGACCAGCACATGCCCCACATGATGTCAACAGCCACAGTCAGCGGAACGAGGTTTGGTGCCCAGATTCCTGTATGCCAATGTGAACGTCACCAAGCTAGAAGTGTGGGTCATGGGAGCTTGTGCAAGTGACCAGGGTGGGACCCCACACCGACCACATGGCTGACATAGACAGGGAAACCCCACCTTGCCCAGCCCACCAGGAAGTGGAAAATCAGTCGGGTCTTCGTGATTGGGTCCAAATGACATGTTCACGTGACTGGTTCCTTTTTACAGTGATGAGGAGGCTAGGGGTTTTCCCTGGACTGACGGATGGCTTTGGAATCATGCAGATCAAACCACCGTCCCCTCCTGCCAGCAGGATCAGTCAGTGTCCTGGGGCCCCTCGTGGGTGGATGTTCCGCCCCTGCTCCTGCCAATGGGCTCAGCACCTGGAGAAAGGGTGGATGGAAAACTGAAAGACGAGGGGAGCCTCACAGGGATGGCTTCCCAGGGAAAGGAACGGAGGAGAGCGAGGGCTGAGCACTCAGCCAGGGGACGTGGGCATGGCAGGTCCGCCGCCCTCCCAACAGCACACCATGCGGAGAGAGCCTGGATTTAAAACAAGCCCCACATCTGTTTATTCATATCAAACTAGAACTATAACTGAAGCCTAACTCTAAACACCTCAAATTAACGCCTGTTTTATAAAAGGAACTCAATAAAGACGGAATAAAAATGAGAGATGTTTGTTTTAACGGGTGACGGTGATGGTGACCGTGAGGTAGCAGATGCCTGCAGTTTGGAGGATGGTTCAGGTGTCAGTCATTGCCTATGGAGTTTGGCATGAATTATTTGAATTTTCTGTTAAAATGGCCCCCATACTTTCAGGTTCAGATGGTTGTTTCTTTCTGGGGATCTCCTAATGGGGTAATCCTGGGGGTACTTTCATAATGAATTAGAACTTGGAAGTGACATATGGAAATGAGGTCCTAAAAATGGCTGAATAAACTATAGTAAGTTAATTGATGATAAACTTTATTACAATTTAATCCTATTTATTCCGCGAGGCCTGTATTTTGTCTTTGGGAAGAGAAATGGTTGTGGTTTGGACATTGGGTGGGTCCCAGAGGCCCAGTGCTGAAGGCTTGGTTCTCAGCTTGGTGCTCTTGGGAGATGGGCCCTCGTGGGAGTTCTTAGTCTTTGGGGGTGTGTGGGACCCCAGTCTTTTCCTCTCTTTTATATTCCAGCCGTGAGTGACTCAATTTTTCTCCTCCGTGCACTTCTGGCCATGATGTGCTGCCTCCCCACAGGGCTCAAAGCTACGGGGCCACCTGAACACAGATGGACATCTCCAAGACCATGAGCCACAATCAGCCTCTTCTCTTGATAAATCGATTAGCTCACATGTCTGTTATAATAACGGAAAGCTAACACAGAAAGATATTCATTCAGCAAAGATTTGTTGAATGTCATAATAAGACACTGCAGGAATCAGAAAGTGATTCACCAGCCACATAGCAGGTGGTGTTTTGAGCCAGCTTTGGAGAGTGCTTAGTGTCGCCCCTGCGTGTGGATGTCCTGAAGTATCTGCGGAGTCAGTGTCTGCATTCCAGCCTGCCCCCACTGGGGAGCCCAGTGACCCTGGGTGAAGGCTTAGCTCTCTGGGCCCAAATCTTTGGCTCCTAAACCTCCCAGGAGCTCCCAGTTCAGAGGGAAAATGCTCCCTTCACCTGTGAGAGAATGAGGGCCACCTCTCTGAAAATGCTGCAGCCCCGTCCCGTGACTTCCTGTGGCCTCCTTGCAGCTGGTGAGTGGGGCCGTGGGCAGGGCTCACTCTTGCACTGCCCAGCGGGTTCTGAGAAAAGGGGAGGGGCTGTGGATGGCACCTGATGGCAGGTGCCTTCCTCTCAGCCACGCACCTGGGCTTCAACTTCAAGGGCACAGGGGTCATCAGAGGGAGCCTTTCCCACCTTGGGGTCTCAGGGAGGGCCCCGCCCTGGCAGTGTGCTGCCAGCTGTCGTCTGAGCTCCTCCTGCCGGTGCTGCCCCCCGACCCCCTGCACAGCAGGACCTGGCCTGGGTGGGCTCTGAGGGCCACGATGAGGGCCACAGCTGGGTGGCTCACTGTAGGGGTTCGTGTTCTCTGATTCTGGAGATGAGAAGCCCAGATCCTGGTGGCAGCTGGGCTGGTTCTGGGGAGTTTCTCTCCCGGCTTGCCCCCAGCCAGACCTCAGGCCGTCCTGCCCTGTGTGTGGGGTTGGGGTTCTCTGGCATCTCTTCTCCTAAGAACACCACTGAGACGGGTCCACGCGCCCTCCTCTTGGCTGCACTGAGCCTGGGCCAGGCCCATGCTGGGAGCGGCCATGCTGGGGCTGGGCTTCCACCTCTGAACTGGGTGAGGCACGGCACGGAGTCCCCAGCGCTCTGCACGGTGCACACTTCAGCTCTGTCACGGCCGCCTCTTGCTCCTTTGATGGCAAGCTCCTGGTCTTCAACAGGCCTGCAGCCTCCCCGGCCACTCTGTCCACAGCTGGGTGCAGCATCTCTGTGGCAGCTCATCCTGCTGCAGGACTCTTCACTCCAAGACACACTGTGGTTTGGGACACCCACATCCCACGGGAGCCCTCACAGGGATGGCTTCACAGCACTTGGGCGCACATAAACCTGTTGAGCATTTAAACAGGCCTTTCTCCTGTAAGTGACGTGTTCTAGACAGTGAGTAATACTGAGTAATAAGGCTCAGACCTTTTTAAATCCTGTTTGCTCACGGGTAACTCTAAAGATGACAGAGTTTTGTTATCTTCCATTTACACCTGTTTTTATTAGTCATATCAATAGTCAAGGGTGAATATTTATGAATTACTAAACTTACTTTTTCTGAAATGTTCACATGAGAAGATTTTTTTTTTTTTTTTGCTATGGAAAAAAGGTTTTTTCCATATTTTAGAAAACAGAATAAATTTTCTTTTTTTGTTTTATCTCAAGCAAAATATAAGTTCAAAGATAATACTGAGGATAGATAGGATGAAATCTCTCACATTAAGATCATAAAATGTGCAAAGTGTAGTGGTGCATACCTACAATCTCAGGGACCGAGGAGGCTGAGGCAGGAGAATCACAAGTTTGAGGCCAGCTTGGGCAACTTAGGAAGACTCTGTCTCAAAATAAAAATAAAAAGAGCTGAGGATTTTGTTCAGTGGTAGAGCACACCGGAATTCAGTCCCCAGTACCACCAAACACCAGACCAAACCCAAACAAACAAATCAACATACAATGAGATTTCTATTCTTCCTTGTTCATTATCTGTTAGCATTTTTCCAACTCCTTCCTGCTTGTGTCTAGGAAACACTGGGCAATAAAACCTTGTGTTCTTATATTTTTCCAGAAGCATCTGGCCCAGTCCATCATTGTCAAGGTTGTTAGCGCGTTCTGTATTGTGTTCACTTATCTTTCCTTTCTTCAGACATCTCTGGCAATCTTCTGGCACCCAGCACTGTGAATTGCATCGCACTGAACACCTTTACACTGTACTGCTACACTTCCTTGTTTCTCCTGTGTGACGTGTGTCTTCACTTCCTTCTCGTGGTCCACTGGAGCCTTCTTAGTTTTGAAATTAATTGGTATAGAGATGATGGTGACCTACTATCACATGGGCTTCCCCTTCTTTGTTTTTATTTTAGTTATTGATTAGGGACTGGCAAAGACATTTCTGTATCAAATACGCTGCTCCCTGTAGACTTTCCTTGGTCCTGCCCCATAAGGACAAGGACCCATGGAGCGCCAGCGTCTCACTTGTCTTCCCAGCACCCAGTCTCCGTGCCTTCTGGGAGGGCTTCCCTGACCACCAGGCCATCAGGAACCTGCTGCTCTTTGCACTTATTTAGCTGTCTACAGATTTTTATTCAGTTTATGTAAAAATAGAACACAAATCCCACAGTCCTTTACCAGAACACATTTAATGCATTTTGGGAAAAAAAAAAATCTCAACTTTTAAATGTTCTGTTTCTTTCATGTGATGACAGCCTCGGCCTTTTCCCAGCCTGAATGATGAGCTTCAGACCACTCCAGCCACAACTGACCCTTCCTTGATTGCACTTCAGCCTTCTTCCTGAGCCCAGCAACACGGAGTAAACTCTGGGTCATTTATTCATGTGGAAAATGTGAGTAACTACATGATGTTAACAGGCGATCGATTCACTTTCAAGAGACGGGGTGCATTAGTGGAGGTCTGATAAACCCTCTCTGCCAAGGGCAGGTGTGCACAGCCAGTTTGGTCAGTTCCTGCCACTCTGGGTCCCACAGCTGAGCCTCCATGCAGGTTCACTTGGTCTGGCTTCATCTTTGCCGTCCCCAAGGCCTCCAGCATTCACATGTTCTCCATGGTCTCTAATCCTCCAGACTTTCCATGACAAGAGAAAATGTTTTATGCCCCCCACTGTTTTTGCCATGCTAGGCCAGATCCTGGGACATTGCACATTGATCAGGTGGAGAAGTGTCCCTCTGCGTGCTGAGCACAGAAGTGTGTGAGGGCTGAGCTGGTGTTGCCCTTCACACACATGTTTTGACCACACGCAAATATGGGCCAAATCGGTCACTGCCTGTCTTGATGAGCGTCTGATTCCCGGTGGTTGATTAGACAGGAGATAAACATCCTGCAGAGAAAGCTCCACAGGGTTTTGTCCGAGCTCCATCCCCAACATCCACATGGTGTCCAACAGCTTCTAGACCAAATGCAAACTCCAGTGTGTCTCCAGACTGGATCCTTCCCCGTAGTCTTCTTCCAAATAAATCACAAACATTCGCCCAGTTGCTCAAGCCCAGTCCTGGGGGTCAGCCTCAGCTCCTCTCTTCCGGGCCTGCTGTGGTCTATTAACAAGGACCCTCAGGGCTGGCCTCCCTCTCAGATATACCATCCCTCGTTCCTCCACCCAAGCCTCCATCTTCTCCTGCCAGTGGACCATAGTGTCCACACCTGCCTCACCCTGCCTGTCATCCACGAGGCAGCCAGGGCCGTCCTTTCAAAACTGAGACCTCTGATACTGAGAGCTCTTCATGTTTTTCTTAAACCCTCACATCTTTTGGAGAATAGAACATTTTCAATATTCTAAAGTGGGCTCCATGTCCAGACGTGGGACGTAGCCCCCTCATCTTGCACACTCTCCTTGCTCACACCTGCCTGTTGAGATTTTTTGAATGCAGCCACCTTGCTCCCACCACAGGATCTAGGGCTTGGCCTTTGTAGATATCCCCTCATTCATTCTCTTAGCTTTGTCCAGATCAGTGAGTAAACCTCACTGGCTCAGAGAGACTTTTCCTGACCACCTAGCAAAAAATTCTAGCAACATGACTCTCTATTACCTGGCTTGATTTATTATTTTTCCTGGCTTTTACCTGATATGAGAGTACAAAATTGTCAATCTCATAAAACACACAGTCCAAAAAGATAGAAAATGTGCCCAACACTGTACGTTTAAGGGCCAAATAGTTCTTGGCATGCAGTGCATGCTTGGCAAGTATTTTTTTCTCATGAATGATGAGTAAACTACACACGTGATCAGTGTCATTATTTGTACAGTATTGATGTTTTATGCTTCTAGGCATTATCCTGTTGTGATAAGACATGCTTCTTCATATCCCAATATAATTTGCAATAGGACTGATTCTCCTTCCTTCCTGTGCTTGTGTATGTGAGCTGGAAAGATAGCAGGCACAGGCCAGCATGCCACCCAGCCCTTCTCTCCACAGTCCCATAGAGGAAAGAGAGATTTGAACACGCTGGGCCTCCTGGTTCAATTTAGAGAGGCCCCAGCAGGGTCCTAGATTCGCACAGGGATAGCTGAGTCTCTTGGGGGGAAGAGCTGGGTGATCCAGCCCTTCTGTCCCTGTGACCACTTGGGTCCTCTGTGGTTGGCCCATCTGGTAGATGCAGATTAACAGGGTCACCAGGCATTATCCATTTCCGCCTCACCAAGGCTTCATGGAATTCCCCCTCTTTTTTTCTCATAAAACAGACTTAAAGATTGCCTCTTGGCTTTAGTAGGAGTCAAACCTGGTGGTGATATTGGTTTCAAAGATAGTTGTATGAAGGTTCTGCTCACCTCCCAATCAACTCTGAGTTCTAGTCTCTGGATGCACAGAGAGGTTCAGAAATCCAAACTACGTAGGAGAGGACAAAGCCCAGGGTGTGGTGCCTAGTCTCCTACACTGGCCCAGCGGGACTTGTCTTGACCATTACCAGCAACGCAGATCTGCCATTTCCAGCAACAACTACCCTGTTTCCAGACATGGGAACCTGACTCCTAATGCTGCTCTCTGCCAAGTCGCCCACTTGTTCAAGTGCATCCTGAACCACGATGGCTGCATGCTGTGCCCCGGGAGCCTGCTGTGGAGCCGTGCCAGTCACCAGTGCTCCCCAAGCAAGTAAAGGAACCACAAATGCCCATGAAGTGTTTCTTGAACCCGAAACAACTGGAGGCAGAGCTAATGCGTCTCCCCTGTCTCTGAAGTCCACTAGCTCAGGGACATTCTCCACATCTTCATACTCACAAATTCTCCACCCACAATACTGTGTAGAGATGTGTTCTACCTTTCATGAGTCCCTCTTGTGACACACTTGATGCTGCCTAAGGAAAACCTGAGACAGACTTCTGCCTATTTGGCTCACTAGTAACAGCCACCCATCCATTTCTTCAACAATTGTTAATCAACTACGACGCAAAAAGCACTGTGTTCTAAGCTTGGCGGGGAGATCTGTACCAACAACCACGATTGTACCCTCATGAGAACCTGCACAAGTCCTGGCGACATGAAGATAGTGGTGCTAAAGAATTTTTGTAAATGTTCATTCAATCAATGTTCATAAAGCACTGAGCATAGTAGCCAAGACAACATATGGAAGAGAAAACAAAATTTTCATCAATGATCAAATAATTAATTTTAATTTTCCTTACCATAAAATAATTAATTTAATGTTATGGCATTATTGCTGTGTATAATGTTAGCACCGTTCCATACTTTTGTATAATTCTTACTCTATTTCTCTCCCTCTGCCTCACCAGATTTTGCCTTCAAAACCAATGTGGCCAATTCTGTTTGATTCTACTGTTCCTATACTTAATGATCTTCCCACCAAATTCCCATTTGTGCTAAGACAAGAAGCTTTTACATCTACCTTTCTATCACACATGCTTTTCTAACACATGGATATACATGTTTTAAATATCAATTACATTTTTGGATTTGTTTTGAGAGCCACATTTCATGACAGATATTCATAATTAACTTTATATATTCTACTCTTTCTTATAAATAATACCAAATTAAATGTATCAACTTCCATCCCTAATCATGAAGTTGAATTTCACTCGCTCAAGTATATTAAAATTCTTTTTATATTATTTTCTTCATTTTCTGTATTTTCAGGTCTGCTGCCCCATCTCTGATTGGAGTTTATGAAACACAAGGTCTGATTTCTATTTGTGATTCCTAGGATGTTTTCCTATTTTTCATTTAAATCCTTTTTTTTTAAGAGAGAGCGAGAGAGAATCTTTTAATATTTATTTTTTAGTTTTTGGTGGACACAACATCTTTATTTTATTTTATGTGGTGCTGAGGATCGAACCCAGCGCCCCACGCATGCCAGGTGAGCGCGCTACCGCTTTGAGCCACCTCCCCAGCCCAATATCCTATTTTGTTTCTGCTTTCTGTTTCTTCTTTTCCCTACTGTTCCTTTGGTTTTAATATTGCCATATGTACACACTTCTTGAGAATGCCACGTGTATGCCTTCTAAATTTTCTTTTTTAGGTAGAGGATCCTTTTCAGTACAATATGTTCTTTTTCTTATTCTTCTCTTCCTTCTGGGAAGCTTTCCATTTTGTGAGCTCGGGTATTTTGTTTGTTTGTTGACACTTTCTTAAACATGACAGATATCCTCAAGGAGGTGCCAGCAAACATTTGGGCTTCTGCGTGTGTCTCCCACACTTTCCCCCCAGGGAGAGCCCACTCCTCTCTCAGGCTCCACACCCAGGGCTCTCACCGACAGCCTGGTGAGAGTGGGCCTGGCAGGTTGGAGCAGGGCACTCCCAGTTCTGCCTGCGTCAAAGTCTCATGCGCCCTGTGCTGATCCAGTGGAGGATGCCCTTGTACCAGCAGCCTCGGCTTCCTGACCATGTGACTCAGGCCTCATTCCCTTCCACCTGGAGGCTGGAGGCTTATCTAGAGAGGGCACCTTTGCCTCTTCCTAGGACCTCCCACGTCCTGGACACAATGACATTGTGTCTGAAAGAATGAGGTAGGGCAGGGTTCAAATCACCTAGTGTATGAAGAGTGCCCCCATTCTGAGCTCTCCACAGTGACTTATCTCAAGTTCCTCGTCCTTCATCTGCTACAAATCAACATTTTCCCTCCTGGCCTCAGATCCCACCCTTTCAGTCTTTATATCTGTTTCATGTGAATACTGTGAAGTCTATTACTCTGTGTCAGAGCCCTTTAAGAGTATCTGAGCAGCAAAATAGAGATGCCCATCTTAGGACCCAACACTGGGGGGTAAAGAGCAAGCACACCTTATCCCAACCCAAGAACCTCAGGCAGGGATCATCAACTGAAGTGTCCACCAGGAAAACACAACTTAGTGGGTCTCCCTCCAGATTCCCTGGGCCCTGCACACTGCTCTGCTACTGCACCCGAATCCCCGAGGACTCAGGGCCCTGACGTCACAGTAGGTCTCCAGAGATGCTCATGTTTCCTTTGGTCATTGCACCTCCTCTTTCTTGCTCAGGGTGCTGATGTGCTGCACTGAGTCTCTGGCCGCATCTGACTGATGCCATCAATTGTAAATTGACTTGATCTATTTATTCGGTGGCTCATTCTTGGAAGAGTCTGGTAAGTACTGAAATGACCACAAACGTATGGTACCATAGACTTGATGATGGAGGGTAGAGAAGAAAAGAGAAGAAGTGACATTTACACAGAGACGGCCATCTTCTGGCTTCTTCACCGCTTTCTTTCCTGCCAGTCAAGAGCGTCACGCCTGCCGAAGTCACCTGGCAAAGGCATTGGAGGTGGTCCCAGGAGGTTGAAGTATAACTATCCAGAGGGTCTGTGTGGGAGGCTTGTCCTTGGGGCTGAGGGTGGCCAGTGCTTGATGGGGCAGAGATGGGTCACCGGCAGAAAGTCTGGTTCCGTCACACTGGAAATCTGAGGGCACCCTCCGACACGCCCTCCACACGCACAATGTGTCACCAGCTCCCGAGCCACCTGTGTCTGCCTGAGGAAGGTTGATTTTAGTGATTCTGGGAGGCTGCTGTCAGGAACGTGCTAAGATGCAGTCCCTTGGCTTCCTCCCTTGTCTGTGTCACTTCCCTGCTTGTCCTGGTGCCCCGGTGCTCCACCTGGATCTGGAGCCCAGTGTTCAGGGCTTGCTCCCAGTCGGTGCTACTCGGGGGAGGGGAGCACTTCAGGAGGAGGGCCGCCAGGACACCTCAGGTCACAGGGCACACCCTAAAGGTCACCGTGGGCCCTGCTTTCTTCCTTTGGCCACTTCCTGGCCAGGATCGGAGTGTTTCTGCTGCCCACTTTCTTCCACCATGGCCTGCAGCCTCCGCAGGCCCCAAGCAATGGGCTGACCCATCATGGACTGAAATTGTTAGAAAATAAAACCATCAAGAGTTGGAATAAACAGCAGGATAACTGCAGGCCAGAGGCAGCTTCTCTGTTTTCAGGCCAACTGGCGCCCAGTGCTTACCTACGGATGGAAAGGCGGACCCCACTGTTAGGTGTGGTTCAGGAGCGGCCTCGGTCAGCACTGGAAGCTGCTCTCCGTGAAACAGGATTTAGGAGGGAGAGTAGGAGGCTGCAAGAGGAGGGCCACGTTGTCCCTGCCATGGGCCTAAGTGGTCCCAGAGCCCAGGTGCCACTTAGTGTTGGAGGTTCCCAGCACCTGGAGGCCCAGACACATCTCCTTGGAGTCTCCCCACCTCGCCCTGCTAAACCTCGGCGTCTGAACAAGGACGGTCCCCAAAGCCACCATGTGTCCTTTCAGGCTCTTCTCTGATTGGCTGGCAAGATGAGAGTATGACAACGAACGGCAGGCTGCTCATGGTGACAGACGAACCGCGGTTATTTCATTTTTAGTCTGTTTTGTTGAGAACTTATGTTGACAAAAAGAAAAGAAAGCGGGAAGAGAGTTGTTCTTGGAAACGGGGAGGTGTTTGTTGTGCTTCGCGGGATGTGACAGGCACAGGCTGCCTTGGCTTCCTGGCAGTGCCTGAGGCAGAGGCAGCCTGGCAGCGCCATGCAAATCAGCCCAGATGACAAAGAGGAGGCAGGAAGGGACAGGCTACCCGTTTCTGAAAAGCCCAAAGTAATATTTACAAATAAGGTTTTCGATGATGCCAGCAGAAAGTCAGCTTCAAAAAAATCAGGAAACTGCGAATTCCTCAACAATAAACCAAAGGCGGTCCCACAGCAGGCGCCCAGCCCAGCCCTCTGAGCACCTGTGGCTCTGCTGATGTGGGAGGGAGACCCGTTTTCACAGTCAGCCCGTGAGAGCACCCCAGGCTGAGCTGGGGTGGCCAATGGGAAACCTCTTCCAGTTCAGAGGTTTAGTTTTTGGTTGGCAGGACTGAGTTAATTTGGAGTCCCAAGGAGGAGGGTCTGGAAGGACTGTCCCTGAAGGACAAGGTGTGTGCTCCAGCTTCAGTCATGATTGTGGGTGTTACAGTAAATGTAAGTCACTATCGGTCCTTTATTCTGTTTTTTCTCTGCTTGGATAATTTGTCATTTTCTGACAAACTTTAGGGCTCTACGCATTTTTTTTTTTTTTAAAGCTTAGGGATTTTCTGCATAGCTCTTTCCAGGGTTTAGATACACCAAAGTCCTTTCCCTTTCCTTTTCTTTGCTATTTTTAATTTACAAATTGTACCATCACTTACTATTGAGGTTCCAATCACTTCTGTGTTGCAACATTATTTATTTTTGCAGAATTAAATGCTTAGAAAAGCTTCTCTAATTGTTCTCCAAGGCTTGTACCTTCAGAGTGTTAAACTGTTAGCAAAGCAGGGAAAGTGTTTCTGGTGGCAGAGTGACTTTTCATCCCACCTCTGGACAGGCACCGTCCCTGCCACTCCCACAGGAGCCTGGCCCAACAGGGGCTTTGTTTCCTTTTAACTGTGGTCATACGCCCACCACTGGGCGGCCCACCTGGCCACCACAGCCTGCAGGAGTGGCAGTCCACTCTCAGCTCTTGCGTCTCCACTGTTGGCCCATTTTTAATTTCTCCATTCAGCCATGTTTTCCAGTTAATTTTTAAAACTTCTTATATTGAATTATTTATGGAATCACACCCAAGTTTAAGAAACAACAGAGAGAGCTTGTGACTCCCCTCCACCTACTTTCTCCCAGTGGTAACATCTTTCCAAACCGTAACACAATGTCACGAGCAAATTAACAGGTGTGTGATCCACTGTCCTGAGTGAGATTCCAACATAAAACACGCCCTCCTTTGAGAGAGTGTGTGCGTCTACACTGCGTCACCTGCAGTTCTAGTCCGTGGGGAGATGTGTGTGGCCAGCACCTCAGTTCGCATCGCCAACGTGAGGACCCCTCTGTGGCCTGGCCCTTCTGTCCTCATCCCTCACCCTTGGCCACCATTAAGCTGTCCTTCACCTGTAAGTCTGTGGAGTCGCGTGGCTTGCAGCCGCCTGGCCTCTCTGGTGACGCCTTCTTAAGCAGGACACAAGGTCCTTAGTACGTTGGGAGCAGCATCTTTTTTCTTGTGCTTTTCTTAAAATCCTCAACCCCGGTATTTGATTAAGCCGATTGTCTTTTCTTCAAAACTTTGTTTTTTTCTCCAGTGAAAACCATTTTTTTTTTGCTTCTATCAATTTGCAATAAGGACAAAAAAAAAATGTGTCCCACAGAGAAATGTCCAGACCTTGTCTCTCTGAGGTCTCCGTGTCTCCTTGCAGCCCAGTTCGTCCTCTAGTTGCTGTCCATACTGCCCTGAGAGCACACCCAGACCTTCTGGATGGTTGGCTTGCTGGACTCATGCCATCTGGCTTATCCCCTTGACAGGGACCCTGTGTGGCAGTGTCTAGCTGCGCTGGCTCCTGCTCAGGCATGGTGACCCATGGGAATAGCCACAGTTTGCACTGGGGTCCCAAGGCCTGTTCTGGGCTTCTCCTCTCAGCCTGCTGAGGACAGCCTCTTGCACCTTCAGATCCCTTTGGACCTGTTCAACCTCCCTGTGGTGAGGGACAGCAGACTACTTCCTGTTTGGAGTGGGAAAGGGTCAGGAGTTGAGGCCAAAAGGCAGGAGGCGCAGACAGTGAGCCTGGGAATAGAGTGACAACCCTGACAGACCCAATGCCACCTCCCTGAGCCTCCTGGGCCTCCTCACCCCAGGCCACAGGTGAACCTCTCGTTATAGGGTGCTCAGGGTATTTCAAGAGGAAAGTCACGGTGACCCAGGGAAGGCAGGCCTTGGGTACCAAAGCAAGTCCAGGGCTTGTGAGTGACAAGTAAGTTCAGGGGTGGATAATGCGAGGACCACTGCTTCCCTCTCACCAAGTGATGGAGAGAAGAATGGTCTAGGTGAGGGCCCAGGTGGAAAATGAGAAAGGGAAAGAAGTTCTGTGGTCCCTCCAGGAGTGTCCTGCGCTGCCCCAACAAAGCACCACGCACTGGGTGGCTTGGAGCAACCGTGATTCTCACAGCTCTGGAGGCCCAAAGTCCAAAATCAAGGAGTGGGCAGGGCCACACCCCTCGGCCGGCTCCAGGGAGAACATCATGGGCCTCGTCCAGCATGGAGAAGCCCCAATCACTGCCTCTGCTGTTAATCGCCTTCTTTTCTCTGTCCTTACCCAAATACTGTCATTGGATTTAGAGCCCATCCTAGTCTCAGAAAACTCATTTTAAGTCTTACCTTAATTCTATCTGCAAAGACCTTATTTCC
This sequence comes from Urocitellus parryii, assembly GCF_045843805.1. Classification (NCBI taxonomy): domain Eukaryota; kingdom Metazoa; phylum Chordata; class Mammalia; order Rodentia; family Sciuridae; genus Urocitellus; species Urocitellus parryii. Next base: position 3,093,821 of record NC_135543.1, on the reverse strand, counting down.
AAATAAGGTCCCATTCCAGGGAGACATGGAGAATTACTAATGCACTTAGTCTTGAGTCCTGGGACCTTCCACTCTGATGTTGTGGTGGAGCCGATCAAACTTCACAAGTTTTGTTGTTGAGGTAGAACCAGGACATCAATCTTCCCACCGGAACCCCTGGGATCTTTGGGAGTGTTGCCCTCCATGCTTTGAGTTTGGAGTGATGACCTTAAGAGGCTGGGAGCAAGTCAATGTGATTGGCATCCTAGCAGGAAGGTAGGTAGTGACACAAGCAAGGGAGTGACACTGTGAAGGCCCTGGTCTGTGTGTCTGATGGGACATGCACTACCTGGACCTGGCTGTCAGCAGAGCATAAGTTGCCTGTAGCCAGCAGAGGACACTGCTGGTGATGACCTAGGCAGCATTGTCCTTAGCAGGGGCACTACTTCCTGTGGCTCCCTTCTGCAGCATTTTGGCAAGATGCCAACGGTCCTGGGCAGTCCTAACAGCTGCAGGCCACACCTGGCCCGACCTCCTCAGCAGGACAGGTCTCAGAGCCTCTGCACAGCACCATGAACCGGCTGGCTCAGCAGCTCCTTGCAGACAGGGACCTGACAGAAAGGGCAAGACCTAGGATTGGCCCAGCGCTCCCCAATGATGTAGGTCCCTGGGCAAATGGGGAGGCCGTCCCATTCTAGCCTTGAGAGCCGCGGGAGTCACAGGATGAGCCGGGGAGTTGTAAGTGCTGACGTGCAGACCTGCAGGGCGCAATGCTGGGCGTCCCAGAAGGTGCTGTAGCAGGTGGTGCTACAAGCATGAGGCTTCTGGAAGCAACACTGAGATGCCCTCCTGACCTGGCACACAGTGCAACCACGAAGCCAGGCCCTATGATGGCACGGGTTTGGAAACTACTCAAAACACTGGGAAGTGGGAGCAAGAGTCTTTGGTTATGGGGCTGCATCTACATGATGTCATGGGAGAATGTCGGTCAAAAGAATGTGACTATTATTTAGGGCAAGTTGTGGGGGCAATGGAAGAGATAACCTTTGACTTAAAAAAGAGTCCTTTCCAAAGTAGAAAAAGACCTGCATTTCGAGGAATGAGATGTCATATCTTGGTTCCTCTCAGTTTCACTGGGGCTTTTCAAACTAGAAGCAATTCAAAGAACTTTCCAGGCACAGCTTGGGCCCAGAGTCAGCACAGGTGCCAGAGCAAGCCTCCAGAGCCCCGAGTTGACTGCCACCATTCTGGTCACGCCTCAGCGTGTGCCCCTGTGCTGGAGCAGAGGGCTTCGCTGGTGGCTAAGGAGCCAGCTCTGCCAGGGCTCAGGAGGGCCTAGGTCCTGCCTGAGTGCATCCCAGCCGAGCCTCTCCTGCTCACGTATGAAGTGTCCCTCGCCTTTTGTCCCTACCACTACTTATCTAAGCTCCCTCTTTCTAGATGGCCTGGTGATCAAGAAGTTCTTCAAAGTCAGATCCTACCTATGTCTGTGTTCTCTCTGAGGGTCGTATTTTAACAGTTATAGGTTGGGGGTGTTAAGTTCTTCCAGGGCACACTTAGATTCCCTCCAGGGACATGGCGTTGACAGGGTGCTGAGTCATGGGAGGACATACCCTGGGCTGCCCAGCACAGGGCACAGGGGCCTGCAGCACAGGTTGGGCTGACAGACTCTCCTGTGCGCTGCCAGGTCCTTCCCACTCTGGGGAGTCCGTCTTGGGTGCTCTGCTGTCCACACAGCGGCTCTTCTCATCACCCTCCTCTCTAAACATGCATCACACTCATCCCTGAGGAGCGGGTCTGGTGGGCTGGGTCCTGCCCTCAGCAGAGACCATAGCTCCATGACAGAGCACTCTGCAGGCTGCCATGGAGCTGCGGCCACCGGCCTGGAGGACTCCGAGATCCACTTCGACTGGCCCCGCCCGAGGCAGCATCCACACAAGCTCAGCTGCCTAGGGCCACCCACAACTCCAGGATCACGTGGTCTAGAGGGTCTCTGAGCCTCATTAAGGGGTGCTAATTCCTATGGGTGCCATCTTGGGCACCTACCTTGTACTAGGCCCATACGGGGGGGTCTGCATGCCTCTTCCCAGGACTCACAGCACCCTATGGAGGATGCTCCTCAGGCCCTGTGACTCCCTCGCAGAGAGGCAGTGCCTTCCTTCCACATGCACAGGGTGGAGACGGCTAAAATTTTCATTAAGCTTCAGGCTCCGAGTCTCAGGGTGGCTTCCCTAGGGATGCAACCAGCCCCTCCTGAAGTCCTTTGTTCCTGTGTGGCCTATGGTAACTCTTCTCCCTTATCACTGGAACCATTCCAGTAGTCTCTCTTTAATTATGGGTCCTTTAGCATAAATTTTTCTATACCTGTAAGACGACATAGGATCTTGTGCTGGAATTCACTTCATTTATACTTTAAACTTGTACTTTTCAAATTCTTCCTTGTAGTCCTTGTTATTTGCTCCTTAGAATCTCTCCCATTATTTTCCTTCATTCCATGTCTGATGAAATCCATGTCCTGTCTGTGGATTGGCTGCCCACCTCCTGGGAGCCCATCACTCAGATGCACTAAGCAGCCATCCAGAAAACTGCATGCTCCTGCTTTGTTTTTCACCAGATGCTGGTTATGGTGTGGGTGTGAGGTGTCCGCCAGAAGCGCATATGTGAGGCAGTGCAGGAAACCTGAACCCTATCCGTGCATTAATCCCTGTAGGGATTTACTGGGAGGTAACTGAAGTCTGGCAGGGTGTGGCTGGAGGTGGGTCATTGGGGATGTGACTTGGGATGTATATATTTTGTATCTGGCATGTGGAGTCTCTCTCTCTCTCTCTCTCTCTCTCTCTCTCTCTCTCTCTCTCTCTCTCTCTCTCTCCCTCTCTCCTTCCTGATCATCATGCTCTGGTCTGCTTTCCTACACCATATACTTCCCCATGTTATTTAGCTTCATGTCAGATCCCAAGGAATGGAGCCAACTGTCTGTGGACTGAGACCTCTGAAACCATGAGCCCCCAAATAAACTGTTTCTCCTTTATTGTTCTTCTCGGGTCTCCCATCGCCCACGTCAGGGGATGTGATGGTCTGCACAACCTCGTGGGAGGCCAGGGAGGCTCCTGTTCCTGGGGTCAATATGGAATCCACTGCACTCGGGAGCTGCCGTGCTGCTGGCTTGAGGCAGGCGAGGGGTCAGATCCTCAGGAGAAGCCGCCCTGTTGCATAAGCAGGAACGCGGCCGACAGTTTTCAGTGAACCTCCAAATGCAGGACATTTGCATTCCCACGGTCATTAAAGTTTTCATTTTTCTGGACAATTTCTCCATCCTAAAGAGGAACTCTTCTTCATTCTAATGGATGGGGCTGGGGGAGAGGGAGAGGGAGCTAGAGGGCTCTCAGATCTTCCCACCCTCCGGTCCTGATTGGATGTCCCACAAGAGGGGACATGTATAAATTCCTGGTCACTGGGAACTTCTCCAGCATCTTCATGCAGGATCCAAAGTCAAAGTGGGGAATTTCCCATCAGGACTTGGCCTCCAGGTGGTCTGTGCACCGGTGACTTTGGGAGCCTGTGCTGCAGCCGACCTCACTGTCCCTCCTTTGAAGATCTGGTTCTTTCTTGCACCTAGTAACCTTTAGCACACACCACAGGACAGCCAAGCCATGAATCTCCCAGACTCTCAAGGACTTCTTATGGGCCTTTCCCTACCAGCCCCCCGGTCCCAGTCAGAGCCATGGTAGCGGTGAGAGGGCTGGACTTGAGTTCCTTAATCAGCGCAATTACCCAGTTTTGGTGAACAAGTAGGTCAAGATCTAGTTTCCTAATCACCAGAGAGCCAGCATTAATAATTCCAGGGAGCAAAAAGAAACACTGTAGCTTTGGCAAAACAGCTACTTTATCAACCACCTACTGAAAATACAAGTGTGATTTTTGGAAAATAATAAAAAGAGCAAAGAACAGCCAACAAGCCCTTGAGGTGTACAAAACAGAATATCTAAACTCATGAACTACACCGAAACGTAAAAGTTGTGTTTCTTGTTGAGCCGAGTTTCATTTCATCCTCTGGGTAATACTGAGTCAGAAATTCCCTGGGAATCTGGCATAAAATAATTAGATGGGCAGCACATCGGTATCTGGTCTCCTAAGAAGAGTGAGAAAGGAAACAGAAAGCTTTTTTAGATCCCTTTTTATTGCTCTGATTTTTAAACCCTTGGGTGTGTCAACAATGGAATTAAAGTAAGTGCTAGAAAAGTTCTGAAAGCTGCTGTCCTTCAACTTGTCAATTACTTTCGGGTAGTGTGGGATGGATAGAAATGTATCTGTTTGATTTTGTTCTTGCTCTTTCTCCAGGATTTTCTGAGTTTCCAGGTTATTCGACTAAGCACAAATTGCTGTTCATACAGATGCACTGCCATGATTTCTGATTTGCTGGCTGTCATTCCCATTAATAGCCGACTAGGCTGTCAGACTGTCACTCCTTGTTGGCGTAACGATTTGTTTCATGCAAGAGACTTGATTCATGAAGAAGACGAGAGAAAATAAAAACTCTACCCTTGTTCTGTATTTGTTTTTGTTGTTTTCCTTGGAAAAACACAGGGGTTAAGAAAAAGCATTAGGCAAAAACATATTCATACTCCACCTTTATCCTCAACAATTAATTGCCAAACTCCTCAATGGATATTTGTGAAGCTGAGTAAATACTGCTGTGGCTTGGAATTCGGTGGAGTTCAGATCAGCTCTCAGGAATATTCCATCCACAGTTCTCAGGCTACTTTTTCTGACATAGTCCAAACAGGGTTCTCCAAGTGAAGCAAGGCTCCTTCTCAGAGCACACTGCCTGGCAGTGCCATCATGAACCCTGCAGGGGACAGGATTGGCAAGCCACTCCCAGCCGCTGGCCTGGAGAAAGGCCAGGTAGGAGAGGCGATGGCCACGGGAGGACTTGTCTGCCCTCTCCTCAGTTCCCCTACTGCAAGCTGAGTGCGGCCCTCAGCCGCCCACATGGCACTAGCCTGACTTGGAGGCCTTCTGCTGGCCAGAGTTGGAGACACACTTTGGAGTGGAGCACCAGGTTCCAGAAGGGCCCAGTCAGCTCAAGACTCTGCGTGTCCTCCCCGCAGTCTTTCCCTCATACCCCGAGCAGTCTCACTTGCAGCTCGTCTTTTGCCGGAGTCCGGCTGCAGCAAAATAACCGGGGGGTGACGAATAACTTCTGTAGATTGATGCAGCAGGAGTAGGAGCCATTTATTGTAGGGCAACAGAGCTATTTATACATTTTGCACAGCTTATCTTAATTAGCATAAACTAGATACATCAATCAACCAATAAGGAATCTCCACACTTAATGGCTCACTTTTGTTACTTCTCAAACCACTCCCTCTGACATTTTGCCAGGCACCATCCAGACTTGTTTACGAACTCTAACATTTCTCTGGCAAAATACCAGGTGTTATTTTGACTTGTCTACAGACCTTAACATATCCCCCTTTTGTTTAATTTAAATAACGACCATAGTGGTTTTTACAGAAACACCATAAATAACCTGCTACAAACAGAAAGGGAGGATACAAAATGCTACAATACCAGGCCAACTTATGGCTCCATGCAAGAAGCCCTTGGAAAAATTATACCAGCAATGACACTGTTAGCAAAGATATTGAGTTACAATTTGTTGTAGATTACAGTTTGTTGTCTCAGTCCAGGTAAAGCAGTGTCTCAACAGATTAACTCACAGTCCAGGTAAATCACAGTCCAGGTCTGCAGGCAGCTAGCTTAAATCACAGTCCAGGTAAGTTCTGCAGGCAGCTAGCTTGATCCAAAGTCTTGTCCGGTTCTCAGCCGAAATCTCCTCAGGTTTTCAGCAACACTGGAAATTCTTCCACCTTCGTTTTCACTGGCACTGGGACAAAGGCAGGAACTCTGCAACGCTGGCTAAAGAAAATCCTGTAGCATTCCACTAAGAAAACAACTTTTTGAACAATTTAGTACATTATCTCAAGGTTTTTTTACATTTGAAATAAGCCTTAATAGTGCTCATTACTCATTAGCTTCCTGGTGTGGGAGAACCATTGTAGCTTAGTTATTGGCATTGAAAATGACCAAACATCGCATCTTCTGCCGGCTGTAGTGTCCCAGGCATCCCCGGATGGCCCTGGGGAGTGTCCCGGACTCAAACTGCTTCGGGCACAGGGAGCAAGAGCCTGCTAGACTGTGCCTCCAGGTCAGGTCTAGATTTGGGCTCCCGGCAGTGGAAGAGCCGGCTGCCGCCGCTGCTTGGAAGGTACTTGCTGCACCATGACCCGCTTGCGCACATGGCAGCCGCTGCACAGATTCACGCACCCTCCGGTAACGAAAAGCATTTAGTAATAGCCTTTTGCTGCAACTTTTTTTCTGATAATCCTTTTTTTTCTGAACTTTCTTTTTCTTTTTCTTTCTGACTAGAGTTCCTGGGCTTTTATCAACACATGCCCTAACTATTCTTGGTTTCATTGGGGTGTCTTCTTCCCTTAGTAATTTACTTCTCACCCCTTCCATATTTTCATTGCAAAGACAATACAATACACGGAGACAAAACAAGACACAAACATACTGTATCAATCTTCTCCATTTTCTCGAAATGGCCATTTTTCCTCTCTCTTTCCTTTCTCGCCCTATCTGCCTAGGGACGAGCGGATTGCTCCCTTCCTATCTATGGACGGGCAGCTTTTTTTCGTCACTTACCCCCGAGTGTCCCGGGGCTCCCGGTACGGGCCACCATCTGCCGGAGTCCGGCTGCAGCAAAATAACCGGGGGGTGACGAATAACTTCTGTAGATTGATGCAGCAGGAGTAGGAGCCATTTATTGTAGGGCAACAGAGCTATTTATACATTTTGCACAGCTTATCTTAATTAGCATAAACTAGATACATCAATCAACCAATAAGGAATCTCCACACTTAATGGCTCACTTTTGTTACTTCTCAAACCACTCCCTCTGACATTTTGCCAGGCACCATCCAGACTTGTTTACGAACTCTAACATTTCTCTGGCAAAATACCAGGTGTTATTTTGACTTATTTACAGACCTTAACAGTCTTTTTTTTTTTTCTTCCTTCCCACCTACAGCGCACCACTGGATCCCCTTGACTTCACTGTGAACCAAGAAACCCACACTAAAGACCCACCTGGAAGGTACAGAATTTAGCCTTTCAGACATTTCGCATTAAATATCACATTAAAATCTTATAGATACTTGGAATTAATTTTCTACTGAACTCAGAAATGTGGTTATGTTATTTTCCAGAGTAGTTGCAATAATTTGAGAGTGTGAAAATTTGAAGATTTGGTTTCTAACAGCAATTAATGTGCATTGAATTAGAAAATAAGCTTAGGGTCTAGAAGATGCTTGTAGTTGAGTGAAGCAACACCATTTCCATGCTAAGACAGTAGCCCGAGCCTCTCTGTCATGACACGTGCTGCTCAGGCCAAGGCCTTTTTGCAAAGACAATGTTTTGTGCCATTCCACCATTCTGCCTGCTCCTCCAGAAAGCAAGAATGAGACGAGGAGCCTCTGTAAGGTTGGGTTATGGCCATTTACAGACTAAAGGGTTTGAGGCGTAAAAGCACAAGTTCAGGAGAGAGTGGAAGAACATTTCTACTACTTTGAAGAACTAAAAAATCTCCTAAACAGGATATAGTAAGTACTAACTATAAGGAAAGATTAACAAATGAGATTTCATGGACACTGAGAACTCTCATTAAAAATACCATTAACTGTGTCAAAAGCCAAGTCACAGGCTAAGGGAATATATTTGTGATACATATATCTCACAAATGTTTCATAATCTAGAATATATCAAGCAGTACTATGCATTACTAATAAGAGGAAGAACAACCCACTTTACAAATGGGCAAAAATGTCAAGAAATACTTCCCAGTAAAATATCTAAATGAGCCTACAAGACGCTGTTTATTGTTAGTCTTCTGGAAAATCCAAACATTGGCAAAGATATGGAGCAAGTGAAGCTCCGCATATTTCTGGTGGGAACATATATCGTTACAAAGACTTTGGAAAACTGTTTATAGCATAGGATAAATTAAACAAGTGCTTACCTTCTGACCCAGGAATCCATTTCTGAGTATATATCCAAGAGAAGTGTGAACCCATGTTACTAATAGACATGCATATGAAAGTTTTCAGCAGCTTCCTTCACAGAAGGAAGAAACCAGTAAAGAAAGCAACCTAAATGTCTAAGCACAGAAGAACAGAAAAGCGAATCATGATATATTTGTACAGGGAAATACCACCCAGCAATAAAACAGAACAGAGCTCCTCCCTGCAAAAACAGAAATGAATTTCACAGATGTGATGCTGAACACAGGACATTAGTACAGAGCACACTGTGACGTCATTGATACATGACAGTAAGAACCCCTGCACTTCACTAAGCTGTGATACTAGGAGGTGGCCTCTGAGCTGTTTGATGGACAAAGGGCATCAGGGAACCTGCTAGCATTCTAGAATATTATACAACTTGATACACAGGAGCTGCATAGATGTGTGTATATGTCTAATATTAATCAAATGCATATTTAAACTAATGTAATTTACAGTATTATGGCATACTCTAGCACACAAACAAGACACAGAGATTACAGAGAAGAAGGATGGGAGGTGAGCCTTCCCGAGTTCTGCCTTCACTGAGAATACAGGAATCGGAGCCCTAGCAAGAAGGGAAAGTGAACCAGCTACGAATCATCACTTTTCTTGAAGCCATCCGGAGGAGAGGTCACAAGGACACTAAATAACAATAAGCCCAAGGGCAGGCTGAGCCCTCCAAGGAGACCTGAGATGTGTCTACTTGCTCATGACCTATGACAAAATCAAGAAAAAATTTGACGCACCACACCAATGGGCAAGAAGGATTTTGTTAAAATTGTAAAACATTTCTAATAATGTCGTGTGCGTGAGTGTGAGGGCGTAGATCCCTTGGAGACTCAGATAGGGGTGCGGTTTGTGCCCACTTGTAGGCTCCCTTCCTTCCATGCCCACCGGGTGCTCAGGAGAAATGCTGCGTAGATTGGGAGATCAAAGGACTTTCACCAGGCTTAATGCAGACCTGGGGAACAGGCTGGGCCATGGCTGTGGGATGAGTGTGAAATTCCACCTGAAGCGTCCTCCTGCATGAGGGAAATTCCCTAAGCTCTTGGGAGAGAGGCAGCAAACACTGTGGTCTTTATGGCAAATAAGGCCTCCCTGAGAGTAAAGAAAGAACAAACAAACAATAAATAAGTAAACATCTATCCTGGGGGAGAAGCTGGGAACTGTCCTGGGCCCGTGATCCCATATTAACAGCAGAGAGGTTCAGAGACAGGCAGAAAATTCCTTCTCAGACAAGATCCACCAGAGGTACCAGGGTGAGATGCACTACAGGAGGAGGACGACCAGGCTTAATAAGGATGTCCCACCTCAGACCCAGGTACAGGGAGCCTGCTGAGAGTCAAGGCTCAGAGGAACCATGCCAGCCAGAGGTCAGGAGGCACCATCTTTACAGCATTGGGAAAAATAGAACCTGTTAATCTGGAATTTCATACCCAGCCAAAATATCTTTCTAAATTGAATTTAAAACAAAAACTCTTAAGGAAAACAAAAGATGAAAGAGTTCAATACCAGCAGTTCTTCAGGGAGAAGAAATAGAATACCAGTCAAAATCTTGGAAAATAAAATAAAATTTGCTTTTATAATTTTTAATCTCTCAGTGATGACTGTCTAGAACAAAAATAGTATCAATGTATTGTGAGCTTACAGTATATGTAAAATCAAAATGAATGAGAACAGAAATCCACAGGTAGAAATGAGAAATGTATTGTTACAATGTTATACAGTGTGAGTGAAGCAAAATACGTCTTGAAATTGTTTGAAGACCTATTGTAATAAAATGAAGATATACACTGAAAAATCCTGGACAATCACAACAAAATTTTCAAAGAAGTATAAAAAGTAAGTAAATAGTGAAGAGAGATAAAATGAAAACCTACCATATTTCAAGCCCAAAGTAGACAGAAAGAGATGAGAAGAAATACAAGAACTGGTGGAGCAAATAGAAAATATAAGAAAATAGGTAGATCCTAACATGTTAACAATTATATAAAATACAGATGGTCCCAGCATACCAATTAAAGACAGACATTATCAGGTTGGATAAAAGAAGAAATAGTGAATCACATGCTACCTGCGGCTACCTCAACGTCCTCAAGGGTCTTAGGGCAGGTCAAGGTAAGGGGTATGAAAGAGCTTCTCCAGGTTCAGGCTAATGGAAATGTGGCTCCATCACCACATAACAAAGTTGACAGCAGAAGGAGGAAGATTTCTGGGGATAAAGAGGGGCAAAACCTTATGATAAAAGAGTTAATTTACCCGAAAGACCTATCAGTCCTAAATGTGCATGCATGTAACAGGGGACTACAAGATATAAAGACAAAATAAAACAAACACTGAGAGAACCAAAAGGAGAGAGAGAAAATCCAGAACTATGAAGAGGCTTCTGGTTTCATCTCTAACCTGCAATCACCTTAACTTTACAGCAATAAAAAGCATAATTAACTGGAAATGTGTGTGTGTGTGTGTGTGTGTGTGTGTTTTCCTGGACTCATTAGAGACCTGAGTGGCAAGGCAAACTGTTGTTCTAGAATCCCGGAGGCCAGTGCAGCACAGGATACAACTCCTGAGATTGGTGTAGCTGGAGCAGAAGCTACTGGAACACTCAGGTGACCAGTAGTTGTAAGCAGAGGCTGGAGGAGAGCGGAAGCATGTGAGGGTGAGACATAGGGTGCAGGCTCAGGCACCCTCACGAGTAGAATTTTTTGATATTTGTAAAATACGTCAAATTACAAATCCAAGTAATCCAAAGATACCTAGGCAGGATAATTATAATCAATCAATCAATCAGTAAGAAACAGAGGAAAATAAAAAACAACACTGCCACACCTAGATACATCATATTCACCCTTCAGGAAATCAAGTATTAAGACAAAAAATCTGAAGTCAGTCTGGGATTCCCTCAGGTTTTCTTACGAGGGTCCACTTCTGGGTTTGGTTAGACTTCGTAGCCGCACAACATGAAGGCATCTGTCTCCAGTGGGCTAATTCTGTCCCGCCATCCCCCTGCCCGTCAGGGGCACCTATTCTATTTCAGCTTTATCACGTCGCTATCCTCAGAGGGCTGAATTCAGGTTCAGAAATAAAACAATGCTTTCTGCCATCGGAAACCTGCTTTAAAAGCTCACGTGAAAATCCAGTGGTGGGTGCTCCTGGCAGTGGAAGAAGCACTTTCACTTCAAAAGGCACCTGCCTGATACACAGCAACCCCCCAAGAGTGGGAGAGCACCCCACGGCAGTCTCCCGAGGCCCAGCCAGACTGGGCTGTGTCCAGCACAGTGTCCTTCATGGCAAGGAAATTTCATTTTGAACTGTCAAGAGCCAGTCTTCCTCTCACAGCTGGGTGTGGGAGTCTTGAGAGATCCTTGGTCTTGAGCACCAGAGCTCAGGTTCTCAGCAGTTTAGGGTCCATTCTGCTCTTCCTTGGACGCCTGTGCTGTCCCCAGTACAAACTAGAAGAGGAAGTCCACGGGTGTGGACAGGAACTCTCGCCAGGGGCAGAGAAATCCCTTACGTCCATCCTGACTCGGAGGCTGGAGAACCTTAAGGAAGCAGTGGAGAGTGCCTGCACCTCTTTTGTCTAAAACACACAAAGCAGCCTGAAGCCCTGGGAAAACCAGAGGAATACAATGGCCCCGAAATTAGAAGCAGACTCATATTATTATCATTACTAGTGCAAATTAGTTGGGCACATGATGGGTTTCTTTGTGACATTCTCATACATGCACACACCCACCCTACCTAATACCCTTTGCCACTTTGCCCTGAGTCCCCCGAGAGGAAGCATGGACACTTGTCTTTCTGAGTCTGACCTGCGTGCAGGGAGAGCCCAGCCCTCCAGCCAGCGTGCCTCTGTGTGGATCCCAGCTCCCAGGGCCAGCTGTGTGATCGTGGACAAGTTACTTTCTAGGTGCCTTTTCTGTTCACCTGGAAGTAGGGTGAACAGCAGGACTGAGTCTGCTAACAGATCTGTACTCTTAGAGCAGTCTGAGGTACACTGAGTGCCCCAGAGATATCTTCCATAAGTGGAGTGTGGTCTGCTTTCAAACAATGGCACGTGGGAAAGGAAAGCACTTTGACCTCCGTGTTTTCAACACTCTCCTTCAAGGGGCGCAGATTTTAAGGAAGTAGGTCCATATTGTCCCCACCAGTCTTTACTACTTGGTTCTGGAACAGAATCACCCAGTCCTAATCTTGTGAGAGTCATTGTTCTCTCAATTTTTAAGAGGCTCTATGGGTGGACGGAAAAAAACTTACAGTATAAAGTGAGGGAAAGGGGAGGTCGGCTAGCCAGCCCTGGAGAGGTGAAGGGACTGAGGGACAACCTAGGACCCTGTCTCCACATCTGCATATGGCAAGTGACAAATGTGCTGTGGTCACAGCAAGCAGAACTAGATGGCCACTGTGTTCCTCAGGCTGCACTCGCTGGAGAACGGGAGCAGCAAGCCAGCGTGCGAGCAGGGGAAGGACAGCGGTCAGGGGCCTCTGGACACGGCTCCTCCTCTCTCCCAGCAGCGAGTGCCACAGGCTGTTGCAGTCCCCAAGGAGAGGCAGAGGCCCGTGTGGGTGGGCTTGAGCTGCGGGGACGGACACCCTCCACCCACGGTTAAGCACCCCTAGGGCCCAGGGTCCTGAGTGAGTCCATGCCCGGGTACTGGCCCTCCAGCCCCCAGGGCTCTCCTCTGCACCCACTCAGCAGCCGCCTCGCTGCCTCCTCACGCCCACATTTGGGGCGGGTGGGCAGAAGGGACTCTTTAACATTGAAGCACTGATGTATTGTTGGAACCATTTTTTACTGTGTGCACATATCATTCGACAAGGCAGGACGGTGTCTAAACACGCCTCGCACCCACCCAACGAAGCAGATCATCCAGCATTTTCACAGGGAAATGCTGTTTTAAATATTCCTTTCCTTTGTTTTTAAACACGTTTCTCCCTTAAAGTTTTTTTTTTAATCTTTAAGCCTTTACAAAGGAAAAGAAACGTGCATATTGCTATAATTGAGATATAAGAAAACTTCAAACACACAGGTTGTTTTTTATGATTCCTGAGGGGAAAATCTGATAGCTATTTAGAATGAGGATCTGAATAACCGTGATGTGTTGCATAGCTTTAAAAATAATTTGTTGGTGGGCTGTTGCAGTTTAAACCAGTAACTCCTTACTTCTTTGTAAGGTAAATCGCTTTTTTGACTTCCAAATTGCAAGGACAACTTAGGGTTGAGATCAGGTGTCTGGCTGATATGAAATAAACAAGACTGTCAACGAGGCAGAAGAATGGCGTGCACCTGCCCCAGATACTGACATGACCACCTATTTCTGGAAGCATTAGGGCTCCGGGGAGTGCTCAGGGGTCCAGAGGCTACTTAGTCAACCAGCTAGTTAATTCTGGAATTCATAATTCAACACACATACAGCTGGTGTTTGAAGCCAGGAGATCTTTAAACTGTCTCCACAGGAGAGGCCTTCAGTCCTAGCTCTTCTTGGGGAGACAGTAGCTCTTCTTAAAAAAGCAGAAGGAAAAAGCAGGCCAAGGTTAAACTCGACTCTGGGAAGGTGATAGAAATAAACACCAGGAAATAAAACAGCTCCACTGGACTTTCTTGGGATTGCAACTCAGGCGGGCCCAGGGCTCCCATCTGGGACTCAGTGTTGTAAATGACACTTGACTGTAGTTCCCACTGTTTCTGCTGTGCTCAGCCCAGTAAAGAACAACAACAAGAAAAAATAGAGAAAGAAACAATGACTAAAGTCATTACTGGTGAAGGGTGTTCAACATGAGCCATCGTTCACCCTCATGTTTTGTTGGGCAGAATTGCCTTGAAATTACCATCATGTTAAAATCTAAGAGTCCTCTGCACCGTTTCCGGCAGCCTACCCTAAAACCCGCCGGTGCCACCATGTTTTGTAACTGATGAGTTCCTGAAGCACAGGTAGCAGTTTGCAGGGAACAGGGTTTTGTGTGACTTTTTCAACCCGCCCTCAGCGGCACAGAGCCCCACACCTGCCTCGTCCCAGGAACTGCATATTCTTTTGGAGTTGCAAGGACAATTAAGTGACCCATGATGCCTCTGCCAACAAAGTGCCAGCCCGAGGTTCCCAGCCACTCAGGGGACAGCAGCAGAGTCCCTGTGTGTGAGTCGAACAGCACAGTGGCCTCCAGAATCTGACAGCAGCAGGCCACAGGAAGTGCCTCCTCTCCCACCACCTGCACAAGCATCGGGACACTGCCAAGAAACCACAGAGAAGGAAGCCCCCCAAGCAGGAAGACCGCTGCCTCCTGCCCCTGGGAGCCGCGTGCAGGTGCCGAGGAGGGCGTGGTGCACTGCGGTGTGTAGGCCACAGAAGGCTTCCCAGTGAGCTTGTCAGTGTGTGGACGTGGGCACCACGTGGTGAGGCGCCAGTGTGGGGCATTTCTTGAGATAGCCATCCTTCCAGGGACACTGCAGGAGTCACCAGCTCGTCAAACTGATGAACAACACGCATCTGCACAAAGCAGCCGGAACTGGAGTCATGTCTTAGAAGAAAGCCACCAAAGGGCTGGATTCCCTCAGGTTTTCTTACGAGGGTCCACTTCTGGGTTTGGTTAGACTTCGTAGCCGCACAACATGAAGGCATCTGTCTCCAGTGGGCTAATTCTGTCCCGCCATCCCCACTGCCCGTCAGGGGCACCCATTCTATTTCAGCTTTATCACGTCGCTATCCTCAGAGGGCTGAATTCAGGTTCAGAAATAAAACAATGCTTTCTGCCATCGGAAACCTGCTTTAAAAGCTCACGTGAAAATCCAGTGGTGGGTGCTCCTGGCAGTGGAAGAAGCACTTTCACTTCAAAAGGCCTGATACACAGCAACCCCCCAAGAGTGGGAGAGCACCCCACGGCAGTCTCCCGAGGCCCAGCCAGACTGGGCTGTGTCACTGGGCTTCACTGCCATGGTGTTCTTCTGAAGCTGTTTGCCAAGTGAACTGCTCCCCTGGCCTCCTTGAGGCCCTCCCTCCCTGTGCAGGACCACCGCAGTGTGCCTGGCCCTCCCTGGTCCTCTCTGCCGGCCTTCCCACCTCCTGGTGTGACGGCGCAGCCCACTTCCAATCCTGCCCTCTCAGGAGAGTCCTGCAGCAGTGGGTTTGCTCCCTGAACCCTAAGACCCTGATGGTCTTTGTTCCATGCCCAGCTCCTGCAGCCTCCACGAGGATTCATGATGTCACATGCAGCAGTCTGGCTGGCACAAAATAACCGAGCTGCCACACAGCCTTGTAGGTTCAAAACAGGAACTCCTTTATTCTCCGCACTCCCGCAAACGCCACGCACACGGCCTTCTCCTGGGACACACCACACACCAACCGGAAATCCCTCCTCCGGAAATCCCTCCTCCGGCACTTCCCCAACCAAAGCGGACTCCGCAGGAATCCCCTCGAGAACTCCAAAGCAGCAGGCCAAGGCGGACAACTGAATCCACAGCTTAACATAACCATCATCATCTCAATGGCTTGCTGGTGTCACCTCTCAACCAGTCCATTCTGGCAAAAATGCCATGTCATTCTGACTCGGCTATGGCTCTCAGCAGTCACAGATGGACAGACGAGCTGTTGTGACAGGTAAGGGGATCAAGGGCCCGAATTCCAGGGGCAGGCTGCTTGGTGCTCCAGCCCTTCGTGTAGAGTCCCCTGGCCATGAGCATCTGCTCTCAGCTCCAGCTCCCCCCTTTCTAAAGTGGGCACAGATTGGTATTGAACAAGGTGACTCCTGAGTCTGCAGGGTCATCTTGAGCAGGTCTTCTGGCCTCTCTAGATCTCTGACCTCCTCTACTTCCAGACAGTGCTGCGCCAACCCCATGATGGTGTGGTTACGTGTATTGTGTGTTGCAGTTCATCACACGTGTTTCCCTGCTAGGGAGGTAGTATCTCAAGGCGAGCATTTACCTTATTTACATTTACATTTTTTTTTTTCTCCAAGAAAGAGAAAAACAAGTAGTAGGAACTCAGTCACAGAGAAAGTCCTTATCGGTGTGACCAATGGGTACATGCACATTGAAGACCGTAAAGAACCAGAGAGTGTAAGCCGCGAGTGCAAATGGGAGCCAGAGCTAGAAGACAGAAGACCCTCAACATCACGTGCCTCGACACGTTTGTTTTATAAGGGAGGGAACCGAGGCACAGAGGTGGGTGACTGTGTTCTACCCCATGGTAAGTTAGTTACACCTTGGAAGCAAGATCCAAGTGACCTGGAGTTTGAGATGAAACTTAGATCTCTGCTGAGCGTGGGGTTTGCATAGGAAGCAGCCTTGGCAGCCCAGAAATCCCATTTTGGTGACAGCAGCTAATCACAGCAGCTAATCAACTCCAAGGGAGGGTCTCTGTCCTGTTGCAGCTCTAACTGGGGGGCTGGGCCCTCCAGTGTTGCAACAGGCCTCAGCAGCTCACTGCCAACTCCTTTCTGGGTTCCTATCCCTCAAATCTGAAGAATGAAATTCACCAGACAATGGATGGCAAAAGTGAAAGGAGGAGAACTTACTCAAGTGTGAGAATGGAAACAACTCTGACAGGAGAAGAGGGAACCCGAGGGCCAGGTTCTCAAGAAGCTGAGAGTGCTAGTCTGGGGCTTAGAGCACTTGGGTCAACTTTATACTAGTCAGGTTTTGGAAAAGTACTAACACTCTTGATTGACCTTGAGCTGAATTTCCTCTCAGGTCTGCCCCACTTCTGCTTTCTTGCTGCTAGCCTGCAATCCCAGCTTCCTAGGGGGAAGGGCCTGGTGTGGGAATCATGGGTGCTCAGGGGTTCAGAGCTGCAATGCTAGGTGGAGCAGGCATCGGCACCAGGCCTGAGCAGGGTCTGCACAGGGTGACAGGGTGACAGGTGGGTGTGCCCTTGATTGCCTTGGCCCTGGCTTGCTGGGCCTCAGGCCTGAGAAGGCATGGCAGGCTCTGTGCACCCCCTGTGCTCCGGCCTGCCTGGGCTGCCACTCTGCAGCTCCAGGACAAGGCCTTGGCCTCACAGGTCTCCCAATCTCAATTCAGAACTTTCTCCACCACTTCTATCTCCTTGTTTTATATATTTACTTACCTTGCACATTGTCACCTTTTAAAACCTAATGATCATATAATCTACTTCTATATAAATTCATTTAAAGATTCTCAAAAAATACTTGATGATGGTTTTGGGGACGATGTTGCTAATGAAAAATTATTCCAGGTGATAAGATTTTGGGGCTTCCCTCATAATCCCAATATCCCCCTAAACTGACATAAACATGAAAACCATTACAGCACATTTATTGAGATAAAAAGCAACATAATTCTTTTCTTTTGGAAAAGACAAAGAGATTCATTAAGAAAATTTGAAACTTACATGCTGTTTTAGTCAGGTTTATCGCTGCTATGACTAAAGGACCCGACCAGCACAATTATAGAGGAGGACAAGTTTACTTGAGAGCTCACTGTTTCAGAGGTGGACGAATGGCTCCATTCCTCCAGGCTCAAGGTGAGGCAGGGCATCATGGCTGGAGAGTGTGGCAGAGGGAAGCCACTCACCTCAGGGTGATGAGGAAGACTCCACTCCCTAGACACAAAAACGTACCCAAAGCCACACCCCAATTCCCACCCCCTTCAGCCACACCCTACCATTTAGCTACCACTTGGTTAATCTCCTCTATCAGTGGATTAAATAAATCACTGGTTGGGTTGAGACTCTTACAACCCAATCAGTTCTCCTCTGAACCTTCTTGCATTGTCTCTCACCTGAACTTCTGGGGGACTCCTCACATCCAAACCATAACACATGCTGTGGTTCACTGTATTTTCTTTTAGGTGAGTATCCATATTGTTTCATGAAGTGATACATGCACTTCTATATATAGCTTATAATTGACAGGATAATCTCAACTGCTTTTCTGCTACAATATAGCTTGATCCTGGAGAAATTACAAGTTTATTTTTAATCTTTTTTTGAGTTCAGTGAAAATAAAGACATCTCCAAGGAAAAGAAAACAAACAAACAAAAGTGATAGAAACCCCTGAGAAGTGAGAATTAAATAAATATAAAGATTCAAATATTGCTCTAGAGACAAAGGCCTGTGCTGGTTGCTAGGAAACGATTCCTGGGGACCAGAGAAAGACTGTGGGTAGGGTGGGAACTCACCTGAAACTCACAGAAGTCCTGCATCAGCACCCTACAGAGGGTCCAGGGTGGCCCTTGGTTTGCAGCACTTATTGATTCCCAGGAAAAGCAAACACAAATTTAAGGATGAAAGAAGTCCAATTTAAGCCTTGGGATTTCCAGACATTAGAAGCAATAAAATATGAATGTGATAGCTTATCATTGGTGAGAGTTAACATAAACAATGAGCAGCAGATTAGGCCCCATGGACTTCAGATGTTGGGGTAATCAGTGGGGAATAGGAAAGTCTAAGAGACCAAGGAAATAAAGATTTAACAAAAATAAGCAAGAAATCGACAGCTGAGTCCAAGAATTCTTGAAAAGAGCTAAGCATAATTTTTAGAAATGAAAAATTTATTGAGATTAAAACTCAGTAAATGGCTTAAATTTCAGAATAGACAAACAGTAGCAAAGAGAGGCAATAAAGTTGACAATGTTAGTTAAGACAAATATAAGATGGAATAAGTTCAAGTTGGAGTCCCAGAAGACAAGGGAGAGAGAGTGCAAAAAAGGAATTACTTGGGAAGAAAAATGGATGAGTGTCTTCAAGAACCAATGAGAGAAATTAATCCATATAGGAAGTACAATGTAAGCAAAGCAGGACAAATTTAAAGAAAATTCTATGCTGAGTATATTCTAAGCAAACTGTAAATCTTCAAAGTAAAAAACAAACAAAAGAAACCTAAAGTGAGCTACTAGAGAAAAGAGAAATCACTTACAAATAAATGCACAAGAGTAAAAGAAAAGGTTTATCAATAACAACAAAAGAGGTTAGAAAATATTCTCAATATTACCTTCAAGTTCCTGAGATAAAATAACTTTCTACTCTAGAATCATGAATCCTAAATTCAATTTAAAGAACAAAAGAAAAATAACATTCTAATGAAACAAAAGAGAGTCTTCCACTAACAAAGCTACAATAAATTAAAGTTTAAAAAAGACAATTGAGGAAGAGAGGAGAGAGAGGCTCTCAGAAGGAAAGCAAGATGGTGCTGACCAAGGAGTCTGTGCAGCCCGGCCAAGTCCCAGGCAGGTCTCTGGGAGGAGCCAGATCCAGAGACATCGTGTGTCGGTGTGACTCCCATCAACAGCAGTAGACTGTACCCTTGAAAATTGTAGGCAAGCAGATTTAAGTTCCCACCAGGAAAGATAAGAATGTGCCTATGTGAAGTGGCTGGTTTCGCCCTCCACAACCTAGGCATATATCAAAACATCCCGACACGCACCATAAATATACATAACTTTCACTTGTCAATTAAAATAAGTGAATAAATAATTTAAAATAAAGAAACATTTTTACAAAAATTAATGTTAATATTTAATACTATTAATGTTATTTAAACAGCTTTAAAAGAGATTATTATGGTGGGGAGCAAGACTCGGAAGTAATTGTTTAGCTACTGCTACTATATATTCTGGTTATTTTGCAACACAGAAGAATACATTATTAATAAAGGCACTTTTATTGCTGTGTAATTCCATAGACTTCAGCTCATGCATGCTCCTAGTAACCATGACTAAAACCAAGATAAGCAATTCACCCCGCAAACCTCTCATGCCTGTCTGGAGTCTGCAGCTGCTCCTGGCACCCTGTCTGTTCTTTATCCCGGGTTTCTGCCTCTGCCATATGTGACATACTGTGGCACCCAGTGGAAGATCTCTCTCCGGGACTCCTTCCCTGGGCACAGCCCGTTCAGCTTCCTCCTTGCCCGGGGCCTGATCCCGTGTGGCCTTCCCTCCTGGGTGTGCCTCCTGAGTTCAGTCCCCTCTCTGCTTGACAGCCATTTGGGATTTCTGTTGGGGCAGAAATGAAGAACATGTGTCCAGGTTTCCTGGTGAATGTAAGCTTTTTGTGGCTGTGGCCCCACTTCTCCTTGGACATTTGGGGTGGAGCTGCTGGTCACAGGGTGAATGATTTTTTAACTCCCTAAGAAACTACCAACTTCTTGGCGGAACAGCAACCTGTTTGGCACTAGCACCTGGCGCCCACAGGAGTTCCAGCCACTGCAAGTTCCTGTCAGCGGGTGCTGCTGTCCCTGTGGTGACGTGGGCCACTCTAGTGTGGACGTCAGTGGCAGCCCGCTGGGGCGTTGCTGTACATTTTCCTGGCAGGGAACGATGTTGAGCATCTTTTTAAGTGTTTGTCAATTAAGTGTGCTTCTTTGGTGACATTTCTCCAGGAAATTCTGGCCATTTTCATTTTAATTTTTGTTTTATTGAATTTTGATAGCTGTTTATAGAATCTACATACAATTCATGAACACATCACCTGCAATGTCTCCCAATCTTTAGATCCCAGTCTTTAGAAAGAGAACATTTTTAACTTTGAATATTTATGGAATCCAAATTTATTGATTTCTTTCTTATATACATGATGCTTTTGATAGCATATGAGAACTCTTTGCCTAACCCATGGTGATGGAGAATTCTCCTCAGTGCTACTCTAAATGTGATGTGGTTTTGTGTTTTATACTTAAATCTATGATTCATTTTGAGTTCATTTTTAATGAAGGGTGAGATTGAGTTTGAGGTTCATTTCTGTATATTTATATGTCCAATTATTTTCAGCTTCATTGATTTAAAAACAACAACAAATAACCTATCTGTGGTGAATTGTCCTTCCACCTAGAGAGAGATGGCCCTGCTGGAGTTGCTGATCTATGCTGTAGTCTCTCTGTCCATCTCTGTGTCCTTTCTTTGTCCAATACTATACTGTTTTGGTTATTATAGCTTAGAGTATGTCCAAATGTTGGTTAGGACATAAGAAAACATTATAACACCTGAAGAAAAACAATTTTGTTTTTCTTCAGCTGTTATAATGCTTTATTTTTCCATACACTTTGGAATAAGATTATCAATATCTACAAGGAATCCTACTTGGATTTTGGTTGTGTCTTCCTGTGAATGAACATGCCATGCCTCTCCAATCCCTAAGTTCATGTTTGATTTTTTACTATCACTGTTTTAGTTCCCACAATATGGATCCTTCACCACCCGAGTACTCCATTTGGAGAAGGCTATTGTAAATGACAGTTTCTAACATTTTCAATTGCTCATTGACAGTATTAGAAATATAATTGATTTTATAAGTTGATCCTTTGTCCCTACAACCCTAAAAGAGTTTTTTTTTAAATTTTTTTAAACCCTTGAGATCTTTTGTGTAGATGACCAGGTCAACCCAGGGCAGAGGGGGTATCTATCTTCTCTTCCGCTTTTGGTTCTTTTCCTTTTGCTCACAGTACTTGTAGGGCTTCAGGAGCTAGGGAGGGGGCAGTGGGCGTGGCCTCCCTGACCTGTCCTGGGGAGGAGGGCTGCTGCACACCTGAGCAGGGCATTGCCTGCCTTCCTGGTTTCCCCTTACCAGACCCGGGACGCCTCCTCGGCTTAGCTTTTGCACAGTCCTTATCCCCGGGCGTGGTCAGTGTCTCTGGTGCACGTGGTGAAGTGACCTTTGGTCTGTTGATGGTGGTACTGTGTGGCTTGGCACTTGGACTCTGCTAATACTTGCTAATATCTGAATGCTGAGACGGCACTGCGTCTCTGGGATGGACTGTTACGTCATGATGCACTAATCATTTTTGAATTACTGGGTTCTATTTGCTAACAATTTCCTCAGTACTTGTGCCCTGTGTCCTAAGATGGCTGGTGAGTGCTTCCATTATTCTTACATGCCGTCTCTGTTCTCTCCTTCTGAGAGCAGGGCACTGGCAACCTCACCAACTGAACTGAGAAACCCTCCTCCTCCTTTACTTTCCGGAGGATCCAGGTGGGTTGTTCCTGCCCTCTCCTGACTGCCTGCTGGACCTCACTGGTGAAATGGTCTGGGCATGGGCTTGCCTCTGCTTCCCTCCTCTCTTTCCTCCCTCCTTACCCCGCCTTCCTTCCTCCCCTATTCCCTCCCTCCTTCTTTCTTTGTGACAGTTTCTAGCTGTGCGCTCAGTTATCTCGAAGTCAGAGGACAGTGCTGACCGTCTCTCTCTTCTGGAGTGGGTGCTCGTGGTTTGTGTTTCAGGCCTGGGCCGGGGTTGACTGTGGTGTCCCTGCCCATATGTGCAAGGTGTGTGGCATCAGTGATGACTGAGGCCCTTCTTCATTCCCAGTATTGGTCATTTTGTATGCTCTCTTATTTCCTGGTCTCTACAGCTTTAGATTTATTGATTATATTGATATTTTCAGAGAACTAAATTTTTATTTCATTTTTCTCTTCATTTAATATCACATTTCTCTCATGCCTTTCTTATTCCCCTTTTTTATGCTTGCATTTTAAATATGTTCTGTTTTCCTTATTTTTAAAGTTAAAATCTTATAGGACTGACATGAAATCTTCTTTTGTAATGTCAACATCTAATATAAATTTCTCTCCGGCACTGCTTTGGTTACATCCAGATTTGTGCTTGTGTTCTGTTGTCTGTTCATTTTACCATCTTGGCTGCGTGTGGTAGCACACACCTCTAATCCCAGCAACTCAGGAGGCCAAGGAAGAAATCTTTCTCATTGGTTTCTAACTTGATTCCATCAGAGTCTAAGGACACTCCTTACATGATTCCTGATTCTTTTAGCTTGTCACAGGTGTGTAATGGCCCGTCATGGTGCTTGCTGGTGAACGTCCCAGGTGTACCTAGGAAGAGAGGGTACTCTTCAGCTGTCGTGTGGTTTTTACCCACGTCCGTTAGGTCTGACTGGCTTAGAATCTGATACAAACTGTCTGCTGATGGTTTCTTGTTACCTACTCTATCCAGGGCAGAGGAATGCTGATGCCTCTACCAGCAGCTGTAGCTTCTGTCTCCTCATTGTTCTAGAGCGCTTGCTAATGTCTTCTGAAGGCGATTAACAAATGCACACTCAAACCAGGAGGCCTCTCGGAGAACCAAGTCCTTAGCTTTATCTTCCCTTCTGATAACAACTCCTGAAGTGCTTCCTCCTGACATCAGCATGGTGCCACTTTCTTTTAGTTAGTGTGTTCAAGGTGTATCTATCTACTTCTCTTTCATTTTAGCTTATAGACATCTTTGTTCCTGAAGTGACTTGCTTTGGACCATGTGTGGCTGGAAACAGTGTCCCCTACAGCTAACTTGACAATCTTGTTTTTTAACAGCTGGCGAGATTGGACCAGTCACATATTTTAGCTGAATATTTTAAGATCATCGTAGATTCATATGCACTTATCTAGGAAATAATACAACCAGGTTCCTGTACTTTTTACCCATTTTCCCCTAATAGTAACATCTTGCAAAACTACAGTGCAATGTCAGAAAGAGTGTTAAGATTGACGTTGATACATTGCACGGATCTTCTCGAGATTCCTCTCATTTTAATTGCATGCATTCCTCTCTCTTCCTCTGCTTCACTTTTAGCGTGTTTTTGTATGTCCATTACCACTGTGGCCAGGACACTTGCTGTTTATGTATCTGCAAAGATCTTCCTTGCTGCACTTCCCTAACCTCACCCACCTTCTCTCTTCCTCCCCTCCATCCCTGACCATTTGTAACCACTAATCTGGTCTGCAGTTTTGTTATGTTGTTATTCAAGAAAATATATGCACACGGAATCATGAGGTATGTCACCGTTGGGAATTGGCTTCTTTCACTGAGAGAACTCCTTGAGATCCTTCTCAGTTACTGTGCCTACAGCTTCTGTTTAATTGCTCGATAGTATTCCATGGTATGCAGGTACCAGAGTGCCCTTAGCCACTCACCCATCCAATGGCATCTGGATTATTGCCAGTGTTTCTCTAGTACTGATACAATTGCAATGAATGTTCACACAGAGGTGTTTTTGCATGGATGTGTATTTTCACTTTCTAGAATAAGTGCCCAAGAGTACACTTTCTGGACTGTCTGGCAATTTTGTCTTATGAGAAACTTCCTTTCTTCACAATGGCTTTGTCACTTGATGCACCAACCACCAGTATATGACATTCCAGCTTCTTTGCACCCTTCCCAATGGTTGATTACATCACTTTTCCATTATTCATCTTGATAGGTGTGTACAGGTAGCTGGCTGTGCTTTCAATTTGCATTTCCCTAATGGCTGATGACATTCAACATCTTTTCTTGTGCTTGTGTCCCATCTGCATACCCTCTTGTTAAATGTCTGCTCATAAGTTTTGCCCGTTTTCTGACTGCACTGTTTGAGTTCTTGACTGTTGAGTTTTGGGAGTTCTTCACCTCTGCAAGATGCCCCTCTGTAGGATGTGTCACCTCCCCAAGTCGGTATTGCTGAGACTTTACCTGGGCTGCCTCCCTTGTGGGGCTGAGGCTGGACATGCTGGGTGTGGGTGGCCTTCTCCTGCCCGTGGAGGATCCTAAGGCAGCCGCTGCACAAGCTCCTCCAACCTTGGCCCCAGCCAGGTTACTTCTTGTTTCCCCCTTGGGAGTTCTCCTTGGGTCTCCCTTATTCAGGTTTGTGTGCTTTACTTTTAGCTGGAGGAGCAGAGAGAGATGAGTCTGTGCCACCTCAGCTGGACCAGAGGTAGATCCTCCCGACCTGTGGGATTCCTTAGCTTATATATATGGAGGAGTGTGTGTGTGTGTGTGTGGGGGGGTCATGCTGTCAATAAATTCCTCAAATTTTAGTCTTGTTTTTTAGAGGGAAATCTTTATTTTTGAAAGATATTTTCATTTGAGGTAGCATTTCATTCTTTCTTTTGGGACTTTAAAATGTTTTAACATGGTTTCTCTCTCTAGCCCGGCTGCAGAAAAAAAGCCGCTGCTTCTTATCATTGATTCTCAATGTGTGGGGTTACTGTTCACTCTGCTCTCCCCGAATATTCTTATTTGTTTTACTTTTGGCAGTTGGATAAAGTGTGTGTGTGTGGGGGGGGGGCGTTGCTGTGACTTTGAGGAAGGCTGTTTTGCTTTGCGTAGTGTTATCTGAACTTCTAGATCTAGATTCGATATCTACATTAATTCTAGAAAATTCTCTGCCATTATTTCTTACATTTTTTTACACTATTCTCCCTGTTATTCTGGGATGCCATTTACAAATATTTCAGATCATCTGCTGTTGTCTTTTGGACATTTTTTCATTGATCTGACCTAAGATTTCAATTCTTACCTGGGCACCGTCTCATCTACTGGATGAGCCCGTGGAAGGCATCTTTCATCTCAGTCATGGGTTTTCGATTTACAGTATTTCCATTTGATTCTCTCCATTTATGGTGGCTCAAGAAGTGCCTTCCCATAATATATGAACACCTGAGTCCATGAATGTGGCCATACTTGGAAAAAAGGGTCTGCACGGATGTAACTAAGTTAACAACTTGAAGTGAGACCATTCTGAACCTTTGAACATAGGTTCAAAGAGAAAAGCCCCGTGAGATGCAGAAGACCCAGCCACAGCCCGGGAGGGCAGGTGGACACGGAAGCAGGTTGGGACGATGCAGCCACAAGCCAAGGAATCTGGGGCCTTGGAGAGTGGGGGGGCAGGGCTGTCCCTAGGGTCTTCAGAGCCCTGGGGGCACCCGGGCCTCCGGCCACCAGACTGGGAGAGCATCTTTCTGCTGTTTGAAGCCACCAGGTCTGGGATACTTTGCCAGGGTGTCCATCTCTGGTGACGTGGCACCGTTAACAGAGTCCCTGGCATTAGTTAGAATTGCCTTCCAGATCTTTCTACCATCTGGAGTTTTTGGGTCGTTCCTCATGGCACTTTGTCCTTTTGGAGTGTTTTCCTCTTTATTTTCATGAATTTTTGTGGCATGTGGACATGGACTGGAGGAAAGCGGTTTTTATGAATGGACGTGGGCAGTTCCCCCTTCTGGGTGAGTCTTTGATGTGGGTCTGAGTTACTGGCTTGGTGCTACGCTGGACTCTGGGTGACTCAGTGTCACACTCCTGCAGGGTCCTCGGGTGAGCCCGTCTGACGGTGTCTGCCCTGCCCCCTGCTCTCTGTCTTCCCGATGCTTTTCCCTCAGAGTGGTCCTTCACTCACTCCTGTCCCCTCCAATGTCCCTCTTGCAGAACTCTGTGGTCTTGAGCTTCGCTGTCGTGGAGGCTGCGGGGGGTGGGGCGCTCTGACTAGGCCTGTCTTAAGCAGCAGAGGTGGCTGCGACTCGGGGCCTGTCCCCTCAGCCCTGCCGTCTCCTGGTGGGTTTGGGGTCCAGTGCACAGACTTGGGTCTCCCCTGAAGAGGCCCTTCTCCCACCCCTTTCCTCGGGTGGCAGTGAGTTTTCACTGGTGTCCTAGGGGTGAGGCTGTTCGTGGCTGCGGTGGTTTGAAAGTGTCCCCTCCACACTACAGGTGAGATGCTGGGGCCGTGAAGGCCTATTGAAGAGTGGGGTCTCCACAGGTGGCTCTGCCAGGCGGGCTCCTCCCCTCCTGAGCGGTTCAGGTTCTGCAAGGCTTCAAGCAAGGTCTCCACCTTCTGCCACCAGAGGACTGAGGGCACAGGGCTCCTCCCTGGAGAGGATGCAGCCACAGGCCCCTTCCAGGAGCCAGAGAGAGCCTCCCGGGCACTGCACCTGCGGGGCCTTCCTCCTGGACTCCTGACTCAGAACTGTAGAAACGAATTCCTGTTCCCTATAAATCACCAAGTCTCAAGTGTCTTGTTATAGCAGCACAGACAAACAGATGCTGCCGTGGCCTCCACAGAATGAAGCATCTTTGAACATGGGGAGACAGCAGGACTGTTTCTGGGTGAGTTCCTCCCTGGCCTACAGGCTGCAGCACTCTACACCTCCCCCTCTCCGAGCACCTGGTGGGGACTCTGGGGAACGATTCAGAAAGGGACCGTGGACTCCTACAATTCCCACAAGCCCCGGGGACTCCACACTGTGCCCACAGACAGCCTCCCCCAGTGCAGGTGCCCATCTGGCTCTGCCCTTCCCACTGTGCCTGGCCGCACCTGTCCCAGGGAGGCAGGGGGCAGTTCTTTCCTCCCCAGAGGTGGCCCTCTCTCCTTCAGTGCCCAGGGGATGAGGAAGGATGGATTGGATATTAGTTTGTATGTTTTTTTTTTTCACTCTAAGTTTGGGACAAAGATTCTTATTAGCTAATTACATTTCCATGCAGAAATATGAATTTAAAAATATTTAATTCACTTCACGGTGATGGATTCTCCTGTTTACATATTGATATAGCAACTTTGTTAAAAATCTTGTTGATGATATTTGGATTTCCATCCATAAGATAGTGATGTGCAGAATTCTTTTCTTGTAATGTTTTTATCTTGCTTTTGTGTTAGCTTACTGCTGAATTAAAAAAAAAAACCTCAAAAATCATACTTTCCTTCTCTATTTTATGTAAGAATTCTTGAGACTTGTTATCATCTCTTATCTTAATGTTTGAGAGAATTTATCAGTGAAGCCACCTGAACCTGAGATTGGTTTTTAAGATGGTAAAGCATTTTAATGGTAAATGTACGTAAATTGTACATTTCAAATATTTGTCCATCTAATTTAATTTGGTGGGTTTATTGGCAAGAAGTTTTCTCATGACCTTCTTTCAATGTGTAGACATTCTAGTGCTATTCTCTCCTGTGCTCCAGACATTTGTAACACGTGTGTTCTTCCCCCTTGGTGTTGTTGCTAGTTTTCTCTTCTGTTGGATCTGTAGTGATGTCTCCCTTTTCACTCCCGACATGATGATCATCTCTTTATTCATTTCTTCCTCACTACAGGGGTATCAAAGTTTTCTTTTTGGAGAACAACATTTTGGTTTTGCTGATTTGTGAATCCATTGACTAATTTATTTATTCCTACTCTTACCTTTATTTCCCTCCTATTTATGTAAGGGTTGAATTTTTCTTCTTTCCTTTGATATTTTAATGTGTAAACCTACAACATTGATTTGAGACATTTTTTTCTTTTATAATATAAACATTTTCTTTGCCATAAATTTTCCCCAGAGTGCTGTTTTAACTAAATTGCATACATATTTAAATACTGGCTTTTATGTAACTTAGTTTAAACTCTTTTATAATTTACTTATTAAATTCTTCTTTGGGCTATAAATTTCCTAACATGTAACACTCAATTTTTGAATACTTAGAGAATTCTTCATATATCTTCTTGTTATTAATTTCCAGTTCAGCTCTATGTGAAGATATGCTTTGTACAAAATCTTACCAAACTTAGTTAATCTTGTTTTATGGCCAACGTTAGCCAACTGTACTTGTGGAGAAATAAATCTTGCTGTATTTTCCAGTGGTCTTGAAAAAGCCCTTCCTGACACGCCCCATCTGTCCTGGTATCTGATGTGAAGGCATCTGTCTAGCTAAGGACTCTGATCTATAAAGGTAACAAGGAGACTTCTCTAGTATCTTCAAGGGGCCAAAGAGTTACTGCCCAAAGGTTCCAAAGTGGAATGAAGCCCAGAGTATTGGAGACATCTCTGATCATAAAACCTGAGACTCGTGGACCCCTGTCTGGTGAGAGATTTTCTTCACATACTAGAGCCTGGAGCCGTTGGATCTTCTAGTGAAAACGACAGACCGTTGTCTCCTTTCACTGAACAGGCAGGGATAACTGTTTCTTCTTGCTCTTCTTCGTTGCACTGATTTCCAAATTACTGCAAATATGGTGGTTTAGCAAAACCAAAATTTACTCTCTAATTGCTAAGAGCCATAGCTGAGTAGGAATGACCATGGCATTTTTGGTTGAAAGGTGACCCCAGCAAGCCACTGAGATGATAATGATTATGTTAAGATGTGCATTCAGTTAGACATTAGACCCCTGCTGTCGCCTTGGCCTGCTACTTTGGAGCTCTGGACTCCCAGAGAGTTGCCATTGGTTGGGGAAGTGCAGTAGGAGGGATTTCCGGAGGAGGGATTTCCAGTTGGTGTGGTGTGGCCCCGGAGAAGGCAGCCTGCGTGGCGTTCGTGGAAGTTTTGGAAATAAAGTTTGTTCCTGCTGAGTGGCTCGTGATTTTGTGCCCAGCCAGACTGCGGCACTAATGGTCTGTAGTCTGGAGATCTGACGTCAAGGTGTGGGCAGGACCTTGTCCATCCAATGACCAGGGGACATGTGATGCCTGCTTTCTCTTGCTTCTGACCACACTGGAAATCCTGGCTCATGGATGTGTCCCTGGGCCCCCACTCCTGTCACCAAAGGGTCTCCTTGTTCCCCCCTGCCTCTGGGTGTCACCACCTCTTCTAGGTGGACACTGTCATGTTGGACCAAGGCCTGCCCCAATGAGTTCTTCTTAACTTAATTATTTCTGCAAAGACCCTACTTCTAAATAGGGTCACACTGACCAAAATGGAAGGTTAGAACTTCAACAGACCTTTTAGGAGGACAAAATTTGACCCCAAACAGATTTGTCCTACATATTTCAATCTAACATATCCAAATTAAAATTCTAATCTTTCCAACTTGAAACTGTCCACCAAAAACTGTCTTATTATTTGATATCAAGCTGATCTACCAGTTACCCAGGTCAAAAATCTTAGGAAATCTATAAAGAAATCATTGATGTCCTTCATCTGATCTGTTTCACCACTTCTTTTATACTGCCTTGGTTCAGGGGTTGTATTTACAGTTGTTTTGGAATATTGCCCTGCATTCCTGCACTGTCATATGTAACTGGAGTTCTAATGTTAGTTTCCATCATTGTGAAGAGCACAGCAATGATCAGACCCATGCAAACATCTTTCTACCCTCCAGCAATTGTTGCTCCCAATTAAAATCCTAGAAGTTTTGGAGTCAAAGGTAAGCACAGTTAACTTTTGTCAGATGTCACTCATTCTCCTTCCAGAAAGGTACTAGGATTGGATCCCTTTAAAATTATCCATAGCTCATGGCCAAGATAAGTGTTCCTCCTCTCTGATATGAGTCTCCACTTGTGAGAATAATGCAGCCATTTGCCTCTTGGGTTTACTGTAATATCTACCTTTTGCCCACCAAGCACAAGGCATTGCTGGTGACACAATTCCCTCCTTCACGGAGCTTAAATTTTAGTTGGGAAGACAGGCTACAAATAATAACCACAGTGAACACATAATTGTCTACATGGACTCTCAAAGAGGGTGCTCCCTATTAAAGTGCTCAGCAGAGCACAGGAACCAGAAATTCAGGAGATACCATTTCAATGGGCAGGAGGGTCAGCAGTGTCACTAGGAAGTCAATCGCTCAGCCATGACTGGAGGAGATGAGGGTAGCTCTGTTGTCTAGGGGAGGGTTCTGCAGATGGAGAAAACACTAGGGCACATCCCTGAAGAGGAGCACCCTTGCCTGACCATGGTCGGTCAAGGAACAGGTGGGGGCTGAGCTGGGGAGCAGGAGGGGTAGGAGGAGCAGGAGGAAGGGCAGCCAGGGTGGTCCAGGCCCTCTGCAGCCAGTTCATGAAGTTGATGAGCCCATGACAGGACTCCAGGTTTCCTGAGGGACAGGAGCCTCTGCAGGGTGTGACCAGAGGCCAGGTGATCTGGACTGTGGCTAAGAACTGAGCAGAGGCAGGACTGGAAGCCAAGGGAAGGCACTTCCAGTGACACGTACACAAGTGCCCTCAGTGTTTTTCCACCAAGGGCCTCCCAAGGACACCTGCCTGTTGCTGTATCCCCTTGGAAGTCTTCCCAGCCCTCCTCCAGGTCCTTGGCCACATTGGTGGCTGTTGGTGTTTGCCACAGACTCACCCCTCTCAACACCAGAGTCTGAGTCATCAGGAATGGGCCCAAGGGCCAGGATGAGTGGGCACAGCCTCATGTGTGGATGGCCAGTGGGAGAGCAGCATGGCCTTCACAGCCCCAGGGCTGGCCTGGCAAGCTGGACCCTGTAGGGCAGGCCAGCCAACACCCAGCTGTCCACAGGCGGAAGCTCTTCTTCCTCAGGAGCCTCGGTTCTGCTGTGGCCCCCAGCTGACCGGTGGGGCCACCGGGAATATGAATAGCCTCCTTCACTGGAACTTCTGAGGGCTGCTGTCTCACCCGCAGGGCCCTCCTAGCAGCAGGTCAGCCTTGGGCTAGACACATGTAGCCCAGCCAAGTCCAAGCATGGCACAGGCTGTCGCCTGGGTCTGCAGGTGTCTGGCCATTTGTTCCGGAGAATTCCATGGGGTCTCATCACAGAAGGGAGGCAGAAGAGGAGTCAACCCAGTTGCTGCTGACTGTGGGGCATTTAATCAGGAATCTGTCTCTGATCCAGAATGCCTCCTGGGTGGATTCAGGATACAATTAATAAAGATGAGTATTAAAAGCCTGACAGCAGCCTAACAATAAAGTCATCAATTTTAAGGGAAAGTTTTACTAGTTTAATTAAATGTTACAGTTTTTGAGAACAACTTCCAAAACAGGAACAAAAAATTTATCGCTATAACTCAGTTCAAAGTCTCAACATCTGTCGACTGTGCATAAGATTTGTCTGTATTCAGGGGGCTGTTAATACAATTATTCTGTATCACGTTTGCTATTCAATATGGAAACTAATTGATCACATGATGTACTTTGGTGCCTTCCTTCATGTCTTTTCTTTTATGAACTCATTTTTGGGGGTTCTTTGATATCGAGTTCTGTCTTTTCGTGCATTTTTCTTAATAAGAAGTAGACAAAGGTCTTTATGGCTATTTATCAAAAATGTCTTTTTGAATCCTTACCTTTTTCTCAGAAGTTTTACATGTTTTCATTTCATTTCAATAACTGATCATTGTCATTAACATATTATTATTCTATTTTGGCCTTGGGATGTCTGCCATGAAGGCAGCAAAGTTCCCTAAACTTTGGGAAGTGAATTCTGGTGGAGAAGACAATCCACCCACCAGAAAACCTGTTTGTATCTGGTGCAGATGTCCATCCCAGCCCGCCCCTCCCGAGACTTCCAAGCCCAGAGAGACAACCTCCGAACATGCCGGCCCTGTGTCTTTGTCACCCCCCTGGTCTCTAGAACGTCTCAGTTGATCGGTGGGACTTTCCTCTCAAGGGTCTTCTCCCTTGGCCACAGGCCACAGGCCACCTTCTCAAACTGAAGGGAAGCATGAGGATTCTGAGCATCTGACAGCTCATATTCAGAGTCTGCTTTTTGGAGGCAGGGACAGAGACAAAACGTTCTCCCTGATGGTTCTTCGCCCTCAGTTTCCTACCTACCGTCATGCATTTTCTTGAAGGGTTAACCCTGGCAAACGTGGCCCAGTGTTAGGTATCAGTCTGTTCTTTGTGTTCGACTTGCACGTGCTCATCCTGCCCCTGGCCTTCTTTTTCTCGGATGTTGCCTTGGTAGCACTCTGTGACCATGCTTTATTCTGCCTTTTTACCTGGAAATCTGGTCCCTAATCTAAAATAGTCACTTTAATGCCTCCTGGAAGGAAGTTCCTTGATATTCTTTAACGAGCAATTGTTCCCGACGTGGGCAGCGTCCGTGAGCACTCAGACAGACGAGCCTGTCCGTCAGCCGCACACAGCGTATCTGCAGGCCCTAAGTGAGTATCTGAAATCAATAGGGAAGGAATCATGGTAATTAAATTATAGCACTTACATATAATTACACTTATGTAAAAAATACCCACCCTGACTCAGAGCTGCTCCTGAATATGATAGACATAAATCTTCATAAATGATCAGTTCTCCTTGGGGGTGGGGAGGGAAAGAGTGTTAATCTTTAAAATTATGCCAGGAAAAATTAGGATACTGGAACTGCTTCACTTCAGAGAAACCATCTGATTCGAACCCCAGCTTGAAACACACACTTTTCAGTAATTTTCATCTTTGGAAATGAATCTTGATGAAATCCTTCCTGTGAATCTTTGCACCTAGGAAGGTGATCTCCTGCTGGCTGGCTGGAGGACTGGAGTCTGCCGGTGGGGAGGTCAGGGCTGTGCGGCAGGCCTCCTGTGTCATCTGGTACACACGCGTGGCTTGGCACCTGGGGAGCATGGTATCCAGGAACTGTGGCCGGTTCCAGAGGCTGATAGATGGAGCCAGGTAACTCTGAGGAGGGTGTCTGAGCCAAGATCCTCTCAGTACCTGTGGATGCCGGGCCACCTGCCTTAGACAGAGGGGTTCCCAGAGGCGGCAGGACCTCCTGATGCATTCCGAAGGCCCCAGATAGCACTGGTTTTCAAGAAGCCTGGCTACAGAGCTGGCTGGGGAGTCCCCGGTCGGAAAGGTGTCCCTCAGTCACCAGCTCCTTGGGTGGAGAGCAAACTGCAGGTGGGTGAGGTCAGAGGTAAACTGAGTCCAGAGATGTCATAACTTCTGAGAGTGCTAATCTGTTCTTTGATGGTTATTGGCCAAGGAGAACCCCCTGAAGGGATGGGAAGGAGTCCACAGGGCCTGGGGTCTTTGAGGTGGGGTGGGGAGGTCTAGGGTTCAGCCTCTCTAGGAGGGAGCTGCTTACTAGTGTAGCCTGTTGCCACCTTGAACTATAGAGCTGGGCGGGCTTAAATGAAATCTGTCTGTCTCCCTCGAGGCAGGTTCAGCCAGCCTGAGCAGAATGATGACCACCAGTCGGCCGCCACACGTCCAGCCACGTGTCCAGGGGCAGCCCAATATGGAGGGCCAGTCAAGGGTGGTGTTCTCTGCAGGGGGAGCCACCATGTCCCCAGGGGTGAAGAGGAGAAAGACATTTCCTCTGGGGACCGATGGAGGGAAAGTCTGCTCAGGCCCCCACAGACAGGAGGGCAGGATACTGGCTTCTACGGTTGGTGTCCAACCAAAGGAAAGGTGAGGAGAGCTGATTTGTATGGCTCCAAACCGCTGAGTTGGGAACAGCCTTTCCGAGTGGCAGTTCTGGACTCAGTGCAGGCCATTCCTGGGGTGAGCTGGAGCCTGTGCCAGTGGGTGAGGGCAGCGCTAGGTCCCAGGACTCCCCGGGGGAGCGAGGGCCCTGCCCTGGGAGGGCCTGATCCGAAGTCAGCGGAAAGCCTCTCACCGCTAACTCCAATGGCTTCACGTGATTCCCTTCTTCTCTTTCCAAGCTTGCTTTTAAAAACCTTTGACGTATTTCCTTTGATTCTTGAGTCTACCCGCCACGCCCTGTCCATTAATTTATTGCTCAGAATTGTTTATCTCTTTCTCTTCTCCAATTTTCACCTACAAATCGTATTCCATTTCAGGGACTCTCAAGAGATTTGTTTTAATCAAATATGGGTGCAGATATTTTGATGACCAGGTAGAGCCCAGAAGCAAGAATATTTACTGATTTTTACCAGCTAGGATGAACTGGATTAGAACGGGAGATTTTGCTTGATGTGATGAGTCCAGAGTTTGGGCTTTCTGGTTTCTCTGTGACCTCTTCAAACCAATCAAGTCAGTGGACAAAGGAGTGCAGGCTTGACCGAGTGTCTGGAACCTCGCTGGTGGACAGTACCCCTCGGTCCTTCCAAACTCAGCACAGCCAGGCTTGACCAGCACCTTCCCAGAGGCTCCCTCTGTTCGCCTCTGGCTCTGTCCCATGGTGGTGGGCAGGCTTTGTCACTTCACTTGGCTAATTACTCCTTTCACACTAATATCCACAAATATTTCGTTTGATTAAGTTTTCTTTTAATTAATTTTTTCATGTCCAATTGTATTGTCACCTGTTTGAATGGTTTTTATTTATTTGTCAGTTGATTCTTGAAAACAAACACTTACTGAGCATGAGCTCCAGGCCAGCCCGCTGTGGCCACTTGGCTGAGGGAGACATGGCGCTTGGCGCTCACTCACGCCTGCACAAACTAACCAACAAGCGGTCAGCAGCTGGTGGACGTTGAGTCTGGTGCCTGGAGTCCACTGGACTGAGCCAGCTTTGTCACACTGGGCCCCACTGGAAGGTGATTCCAAGGTGCAAGTCTGGTTGTCACTGTGCCTGGTGATTTCACGATGGTACTCTGGGCTGCGGTGCTGCCATGTGAGCTGGCACACCTTTTCATGAGATACTGCCCTTGATGGCTGGCAAATGGCAGCTCAAGTTCCTAAAGTTATTTAGAGGGTTGTGTTCCTACTGGCTGGTTTTACTGGACCCAGGTAATTGGGGAGGGAGACTTACGGTCACATCTATTTTCCTGCTGGAATTATCCTGTGCCCATTTCCTTGCTCATCTTTGTTCAAATCATCTCAAGTAGGAAACATACACAATTTCTTATTTATTCATCTATTTAAAATAAATTTTGCTGACCATATTTAAGGTGTACAACTTGATGTCACGGGATCTGTATTTTAGTGAAAAGATAAGTGTGGTAACGTAGATCAGCATATCCAACATCTCACGTGGTTACCAATTTGTTTCATTAGTTTTTGTGGCAAGAACAGGTAAAATCAACTAATTTGTCATGGATTCCGTCTGCAGCTCAAATCCTTTTCACCTACAGCTTTCCATTGTTTGTGGTTTCTAGTGTGTTCATCCTACAATCTGCTGCTTGGTATCCTCTGGCCCACTTCTCCCTATTTCCTCCCCTCTCCCTCCCTCCTGGCCACTGCTGGGTCCTCTCACTTTGTGTATTGGAATTTATTTTCAGATTCCACATATAAATGAGACCGTGCAGCATCTTTCTTTCTGTGTGGGCTTGTTCACATACATAACACGACTCATCCAGGTTGTGCAAAAGGCAACGTCCCTCCTGAGGCTGAACGTTATCCCTGGAATCCAGACCACTGTCCTTTGTCCCCTGTCCACTGACAGGCCCGTGGCTCCTCTGCCTCTGCTGTTGTGGACAGTGTTGTGATAACAGCAGTGCAGATCTTTACAGGGTGGCGGTTGGTTTCTCTTGTGTATGTGCCCAGAAGGGGGACCACCGGGTGAGATGGCGGTTCTGTTTCCAGTTTCTTTAGAAGTCTCCCTGAAGTTTTCCATGGTGCCTGTTCCAATCTACATTCAAACCAGCAGTTTACAGAAGTTCCCTTTTCCCCACATCCTTGCCAGCATTTGTTATCGTGTGACCTTTTGATAATAGCTATCCTAATGGGAATGAGGAGGCACATCGTGGTGGGTCTGATTTGCATTTTCCTGATTATTGATGATGTCGCACACCTTTGCATACACCTGTTGGCCATTTTGGTGTCTTCTCTGAAGAAGCGTCTACCCGGGTCTTTGGCATCTTTGTTCTCGGCCTCTGGTGCAGGGCACATAGGCACCCTCTTTCTATTTTTGTAATTGTGATACATGTTTGGAAAAAAATGATGTATAAGACCAGAGAGCTGTGACTTCAGCTGGAGTGTCATGTTTTAAAAAACTATTATTGTGGAAAAGAAAACCAAGGACATAAGAGGTGAAGCGGTTAACCAGAACTGGCCTTCCACACGGGCAGATGCACATCCCATGTGTCCAATCCCAGCCTCTGGGTCTGGAGCCAAGAAAAATGTCGTCAGGACCTTCTACCAACTTCCCCAGAGACAAAGAGAAACATCGTCACGGAAGCATTTCAGCCTTGACACTTCACAACCTTCTGGGCTGAAAGAACTTGAATCCCTCCTACAAAGAGCAGGATTTCCTGCTGTTCTCTCCAAATCTTCATAGACCTGCTCCGTGTGGTGGGACTTGGTGCATATCCAGAGACCAACTTCAGTGCAAACAGACCCTTCACAATTCTCTTATACCATAGGAAACCCTGGCTTTCTCCAGGGATTGTTATTAATCATACTCATTTTAAAGATAATTTAGTTTTAATACATTGCCAATGCAATTCTCTAGGGTGCATAAAAAGTCATCTATCTTGTGCACATCTGCTTGGTTCCATTTCCTGATCCTGGAGCAGCTAGTAATATTTCTGCTTTTAGCTAAGGGAAGTGACCTGAAGTAAAGATGTGTAAAGTACATCCTGCTCCGTGTTGTAACTTCCAAATGTCTTTGGGGTCACTGCTTAAAAATGGTGCCAGAGAGTAATGGCTGCATATCATAAGCATTAGGAGCCTTCCGTTTGTGTTTTATTTAGCTCTTACCTGGCTGGGGCTGCCAGGGCCCTCGTTCCCTTCTCTGGGAGGATCGGTATTTCAGAGAACCAAAATAGCTTCTCTGAGAGACTCATAAAACTACAACTGTAAAAAGGGTCTGCTATTTAAGGCACTTAGCTGCTCACCCACCACCTTGGTATTTGCTTAGGTATGTGGAATAAAATTTATTGTGTCTAGAAAGCACCATTAATGCTTTAATATTAGACTGAGTCATGTGAAATTGCTTTCTTATATTTAAAAACTATCATCCAATATTAGCCATTCTGTACAGTTCAGCCTAATACGTAGGAATGCTTTTGTTTCTTATTCCCGAGCAACTTTTCCATAGAAATGGAAAATAACGCCTGCCAATACGAAGGATGCTACTGTTCTGATTTATGGAATGGCACATTCCCTTTGATACCTTCTAGCTAGAAGCTGCCTTTGAAAATACCCGATCAGAGTTGCTAGATTAGTTCAAGAATGATCTTGGGTAATTAAAGCAAAATAACTTTTTCTCCCCCCTCACAAATTAGGAGCACCGATGCATTATGGTAATTCAAGTATTCTACTTGCTCCATTTTATGATTTTTCTAACAATTATAGGCTTATCTGTAGATATAAGGAAAGAATTACTGTGAAGAGGAAAATCAAACCTAACTACATTGAATACATGTACTAATTGTAAGCACCCCAGCTTCAGAACTGCTCCCTGAGAGGTTGGGTGAGGACATCTAGAGAGGAATCCTGTTTATCCTGTGCCTCTTGGAGGATTCTAGGTATTGGAGTGTGGGGTCCAGATCAGCGTGCTGCACTGGGTTTGATGAATTCACGAGGCCCTAGGATGTAAAGGCATTCAGGTAAAGTTAAAAGGTAAAAGAGCAGCATTGGCTGGAGTTTAGGAATGCAAGGTGCCTCACACTCCTCCACCAAGAAGACTTCCCTGGAAACGAAGCCAGGCTGGTTGGCAGAAAGTGCATCAGTGAAACTAAGAAGGCAGCTGTGCTGTCCAGCCCTTGGAGGTGCGAGGGTGGAGAGGTGTGTGCAGACATGCGTGTGGCTGGCGGGAAGGCATAGAGCAGGAGGAGAGAGCAGAGGTCAAGGGTGGACTGAGGGAGCAGGGCATGGTGGATGCTCACAGTGAGAGGGCAGAGGAGCACCCTGGGAACACCAGGCAGGGCGGCTGGCACCCAGCTTCCTGAGGCTGGTGCAGGAGTAGGAGAAAGCACGGGCTTGCCTTCATGGGGAGCTGACCGCGTGAAGAGCACTTGCTGCAGACACGGTACGTGGTCCCAAGCGGTGTCTTTTGTATGTAAAATAGCAGTATTTCTATTACAATGACTAACTAGCAATTAGGAATGAAATTTTATTGGGTTTGCTTAGCTAAAAATCTCAGTCAGAGCACAAGAGTCTGTCATCAGAGTTGAGCATCGGGGTGTTTCGGAGCTCAGCGAGCCTCGATGGGGGAGAGATTCACGGCATTCTCTATCACCCCATCCCGTGGACTGTGAAGTCCTGCTGGAGGCTGCTCAGTGGTTGGAAAAGAGGCCAAGGCTTATGTTTGGACCCTTCTAGTGGATGACCTAAAATCTGACCTTTTCCGTTAGCTCTCTTTTCTGATGATAACTACCAAGGACCTGAAGATCCCTCCCTGCACCTGCTACCCCTGTGCCACTTCAAATTTGGGCCATAACCTTGTCCTGGAATCCTTGAAGTTCTGATGAGTTCACTCTGCCTACTGAATCTCGTGATGGTGTGATGCAGGAGAGTCTTTGTGAACACTTGGGTAGTCCTAGGGACAGGGCAGCCCTCCACATTCATAAAATGACCATTTTGATTTATTTTGAAGAAACTATCAGAAGTTATCCACAATGATAATCTGTCACCATTTCCTGGCAGAGCTGCCTCTGTCTTTTCCCACTAAGTGTCTGAGTAGAGAGACATGGAGTCCCAAACCTACTCAAGAACAATCACAGCAGACAACTTACGGAGAGCATCTTGGACAATGTTTTCCTGGCCCTCTCCCCTGGGACTGGACGAAAGAGCACAGGCCATGGTCAGTCCCAGCTGATGGGATCCCTGGTGACCTCAGGGGCCAGCTGATCAGGATGAAAACAGAGATCTTCACCCAGATGGGCAAGTGTGGGCCATTGGGCAGGTCTGCATAGTTCATTCCTTTGGGGTAAATTAAACCATGTAATTAATTATAGGAAAAGAGGAAAGGGATATCCTGAGTACCAAGAGAAATAGCAGTGAAAAAATACATTTCTTCTAAGAAAACAAGTAAGTTTTAGGAAACGCTTGGTATCTTTTCAGTCCAAATGCACAATACTAGGATGACATTTATACCACGGTCAGTAAACATCCGAACTGACACCAAAAAACTTGAACGATTAGCATGGAGAATCAGTTCCAGAAGCTTTTCAAGACAAGAAATCATGGGGAGAGAAAATACGACATGGGACAGGCTCAGATGTGACAGGATGTCCAGGGACAGCATCCCGAGGAAATAAAACACAGCAAAGGGAGGAGAAGAGGAGGACGGTGAAGACACAGGCAGGAAGATACCTGGGACCCGAGGCCCCTGCAAGGTGCTCTGCTCTCACAGACGAGGCGAGGCCTGGGAGAAACTGGAATAAAGCATCAGAATGGAAGGCACAGGCCACAGTGAGCAAAAGACGAAAAGACCAATAAATGGAAGAAACACTTTAAAAATCTCTGATAACCTCAGAGATAAGAGAAGCTGTTCTATGCACGGAACAGGCTGTTGTAAAGCAGGGTATCTGAGGTCATAAGAACCCTAATGAAATTTTAAAATAGAATCACAGTCACCAAGAACACAAGGTTGGACTGGAATATAACACCAGTAACAGCTCCACAGAGCACAGCAGACACACACCCAGAGGACACTAGGGGAGAGAAGATGGGACAACAGAGGACGGTGCCGGGACCTCGTTGTCCCAGGAAGCCTTCACTTCCAGAATGAAGTTCCAGTGGAAAACGGAAAGATTCGGACAAAAATAAACACGAAAACGCAAGAGAAAGTCTCTGGATTTGAGGTCCTGGATTTTCATAGTGGGCAAAAACCGTCTTACACCAAATTCAGAGAAACAGGGGCAAAGTAAAGATCTTACACAATCACCGAGGGGAGAAGGGGGATTCACAGAGAGAACCAGCACTGAGAGCAGCGTGGGACATTTCCATGTCACCCGGGCTGCTAACGATAGTGGAAAAATACATTCAGGATTTCTGGGGAAAATTACCTCGACAGATTCTTTGCTCATTAAACATTTTAAATGATGCAGTATTACAAAATATATCACAATGGACTCAAAAAACATTAATCATTTAAATAAAGTAATAATGCTTTAAAATGGCAACTTAAGATGTTAAATGTGAACTAAAAAATTAAGTGAAATAATGCTGAAGTCAAAAGGTTTTATCAGTGAGGGCTTCTAAGACCTCAAGAAATGAAAAACTTTACATGTACGTATTTTCATAGTTTAGATAAACAGGATATGTACTTTGTTTTCTAAACCTAGCAAATCATTCACATCAGTTGAACATTTAAAATTAAAAACAAAATTGAAATAATTAAATAATGATCTCACTAGAAATATGGACTAACAAGTTCTACATTAAGCTTTAAAAATAAAATTAAGCAATATCTTTTATTAAGAATTATTCTTAACCAAGCAGAGTTTATTCAAAGAATATAGGAAACTTTAACAGAAGTTAAAAATTCCAAATACTCAGGCTGATACTGTGGCTAGAGCTCTGGTCATGGACCAGAGTCAGTGGCACACACTTTGAAATCTTTAGGATTATGTGCAAAAGGACACCAGATTCATGAGAAGATTCATGGGAAGATTCATGAGAAGATTCATGGGAAGATTCATGAGAAGATTCATGGGAAGGTTCATGGGAAGGTGGAGGTA
This sequence comes from Urocitellus parryii, assembly GCF_045843805.1. Classification (NCBI taxonomy): domain Eukaryota; kingdom Metazoa; phylum Chordata; class Mammalia; order Rodentia; family Sciuridae; genus Urocitellus; species Urocitellus parryii. The sequence goes on along the minus strand of NC_135543.1, from coordinate 3,052,859 downwards.
ACCCATTTGGACCTAGACTCAGAGACTATAAAGGATGTGAATTGGGTGGCATTCAGAACCGGATTGACATTTCTGCTTCACTTGGGTCAGCACCCTGCACTCACCTAAACACCCCTCTATTTTAAACCCAGCACTCATACTGCCCCGATGAAGATTTAACTGGATAAATTTTCACTGCATTCTACAGAGCATTTCATTCAGTGGAGTTATGGCAAACCGCTCCTAAACCTGGGCTCCCTTGTGCCCCATTGTGTTAGCCATTGCTGTGACTAAAAAAACCCGAAGAAGACAACTTAGGAAAAGTTTATTTGGGGCTCACGGTTCCAGAGGTCTCAGTCCATAATTGGCCCCCTCCATTGCCTGGGCCCTGGTGGGAAGGTGTGATGGAGGAAAGTTGCTCCACTGTGGCTGCCGGGGGTGGAGGGAGGGGACAGGGTCTGGAGAAGATGGAACCCCCAGGGACCACCTCCCGGCACAGGCACCTGCCTGCACCTAACCCGCAGGGCGTTTAAATGAGGAGTGGCTCTTTGGCTCCAGCCTTCACAATCCCATCATTCCACCTCCAAATATTCCTGCCTAAACACAGGGTTCAGGGGACACCCCATATCCACACTACCATACCCACCTTTGTCTGTGTGCTCTGGCTTAGGCTGAAACTCTACCGGCAAGGCTCAGAGCTAGGGGAAAAACGAATTTTGCTACAATTTTGCAGTCGACAATACATAGGAAACGTTTTTATGTGACAATAATAGCAGCTTAAATTAGTGAAAAAGGAAGAATATTAAATAACTGTGAGTGTAAGTGCATATGTTAGAATCACATGCTCTGATCCATTTTATTAATTTACCCAGGGGGGAATTAGAAAATTAGTGGTTAAAAACAAGCCTAATTTCTTTGCACCTTATTTGGGGCATACTAGACTGCTGTCTACCCGATCTGTCTACCAAGACATTTCTGAAAGAATAAGCAGACAGAATTCCTATCCAAAAGGGCTCAAGGAGGGTGCTTTAGTCAGCTCGTTCACTGCCACGATCAAAAAGACCTAACGAGAACAATTTTAAGGAAGAAGAGTTTATCTTGAGGGCTCACAGTTTCAGAGGTCTCAGTCCATAGATGGCCAGCTCCATTTCTTGAGATTGAGGTGAGGCAGAGCATCATGGAGGAAGAGTGTGGCTGAGGAAAGCTGGGAACATGACCAGGGAGCAGAGAGAAACAGCTCCACTCAACAGGGCAAAACAGGGATCCAAAGGCACACCCCCTGCAGGGACCCTCCTCTGGCAGCCACACTCTACCTGCACACAGCGACCTGTCAATCCCCATCAGAGGATTAATCCATGATCAGATTAAGGCTTCATGATCCCATCATTTCACCTCCACACCTTCCTGCATCGTCTTACACATGAGTCTAAACCATGACAGGGGACATACGACAATCTATGCTTTTGTCCTCAGAGAACAGGAAGTCTACTTTTGGAAAAAGAGATTTCGATGCTCCCTGCTTTGTGCTACAAGTCATCTGTCTTGTGTTCTTGGGAGGATGTGAAATCCCTGCCTGGCATCGCCAGACCCCCATCCAACCAGGGATCATTGCAACCCCCTTCCGTAACAAGATTAAAGGTTCAGCAATAAAGAATCGGTTAAACACATTACCAGATATGCTAATATCGCAAGCATTGAAAATCTTATTTAGAAAAGAAAACTATGTTTTAAGCAATGTTTATTTCATTAATTTCCAATCATGATGGCACAGTTCCCGAGGGGGGACATGTTACAGGCTGGGGTGGGGGAAGGTCATGCTTGTGGAGTATGAAAAAAATCTGCAATGTTTGGTGCTTATATTTGTAAATTAAAATAAATGCCCACTGTCTTTCTAGTGTAAAGTAAAAGTGGTAAAGCTCGTGAAGCTGCATGAACAATGGATCTAACGTCAGACTTCTCCACTGAGATGGACCGTCACCAAGGAGTACACAATCTTAATGCTTCTCAGAAAGGGAATTCAGCAGAGAAAGACTGGGTAGCTCCAGTTCAATGAACTACAAAACACTTCTGAATATAAACTCACAGAAAATGAAGACTGAAATAATATTAAATCTAAATATTCGGTGTAACTGTACAGTACTTATTAATGTATGTCCATATGCACGATAACTAGAGAAAAAAGTGAAGGGAAACCCCTGAATATCAAACTTCTTATCTCATGACCTTGAACCTAGGAGTTGCTTCCCTTTAATGCAGTTTTCATAGTTTTCTAAAATAACATATGACACTTACAATAAAATGCTAATTAAATCCTACCATTCTGATCTGCTCGTGAGGGCCCACACCTGCAGTCAGGGGAGAGGGGCTGAGTCGGGGCAAGTGCCCCTGTCCGACTTGCTCAAGGCAGAGAAGGGCTGCACCTGCCCAGGTAGGGCCCACCTGCCTCTCCCCCTCCTGCCTCCTCTGTCTCTGCACTCACCCTTGGCTTGCCGCTAGATCTCCCGCTCACCCCATTCACGCCTCTCTTGGAATGTGGATGCATTCTAACTGGTCTTCTTAGTTCTCCCCTCATGCCAAGTCTCTTTTATCTTCATCATCAAGAAAAGACTTGTAGAGAGTTCCAGAAGGAAGGCTTTATGAGCTTCCAGAGCCCGGCCTCCTGAGGGCCAAGCACACAATGGGAGTTCCAGCCCTCCTTCCTGGACAAGGGTGTGTCTAGGGAAGCCTCTCTTTCAGGGCTACTTCCCAGTCTGGAGTGGTTCTGTGCATGGTAGACACACTTCTCTTGGCTTCCTTGATGCCAATGAGAACAATGAGACTTCCACACCTTGCACTATCTTTGGTCCAGGGTGAATTGTCCCTGATAGCCACACATAACATGGAGAAAGCTGCTGGACATGGTGGTGTACTCTTAGCAACCTGGGAGGCTGAGGCAGGAGGATCACAAGTTCAAGGTCAGCCTCAATGACTTAGCAAGGCCCTCAGCCTTTTAGTAAGATCCTGTCTCAATATAAAAAGTAAACAGAGCTTAGGATGTGGCTCAGGGACACAAATACCCTGTGTTCAATTGCTAGTACCACAGGAATAAAAAGCTAAATAATAAAAAGTAAAATGAAAAGCGAGAGGTCAAGTTCCCTATGTGTATAATTCTAGATGGGCCTGGGATGCCAAGTGCTCGGACATGACGGCGACATTGTGTGGAGACCTAGACGTGAGGGAAGCTCTGGAGAAAACAGCCAGGCGGAGACCACCTGCAGCAGAGGCCTGGCTCACCCAAGATGGCCCGACGCAGCTGCCACCCCTGATCTTGGTGATTTTTCTCAACAAACAAACTTGACTCCGACTTCATCCCCACCCTCTGGACCCAGGGCTGTTTGCAGTAGCAGAGGGAAAGAGAAAGAGGGAAACAGTGGGAACGGCTCTGAGTTCCGCTTCTAGCCACCTGCTCAGAGTCCTCCCTGCCCCCATGTGCCCCTGTGGTCCAAAGGGGAGTGTGACTGCCAGCTCAGGCCCCCCGGGAAGGTTCTGGACGGCAGCCTCTCAGGGGAGAACCAAGTCCTACCATGAAGTGGTTCAGAGCCAGGTGGCCCAGCCACGCTGAGGGAGGATCTCAGGGGGCCCTCTGCCCTCCTGTGCTGTCCCTCTCACTCCCCTCCTTCCCTGCTCAGCCCCTGATCCACTGCTCTATCTGTTCTCATTCCCTGGTGACCACAGCCTGCCTTGGCTTCAACCCAGCCTGTGTCCCCAGATTCCGACCTCCGTCCTGCCCAGACCCCCTGCTGGCTCCAGACCCACAGGGGGTCCAGCCACATCTGCACGCACACCTCTGAAAGGTGTGGGGATGCAATGTCCACAGTGGGCCACCTTCTTCCCTGCTGACCCAGCACAGACTCCCTCATTCCAAGCTCCCAGGCAGATGCCTTGGGACACTCCTGACTTCTGCTAAGATCCCGCTGCCAAGCTTTCACCAAAGCCTGTCCCGTGTCCCCATGTGGGACCCCGAGGAGGCAGAGGGAAGCATGGCTGCCCCTCCACCTCCTTCCCTTCAGTCCCCTTGACACAGAAGCAGACCTTCTTGAAATTTAAGTCACGCCCTCATGATGGTCCCACCGTCCTCCATGCCCTGACCCTGTACCTTTCCTCCTGTCCCTCTTTGTCTACTCTTCCGCTTCCTTCCTCTGGAACCATGTGGCCACTGGCTCTCGGGGCTTTGTGCTGCTGTGTCCTCCGACTGGAAGACCCTCCCTGGAGTTCCGTGTGCCTGAAGTCCAGCTTCCTCCAGTCTGGTCACCCCCACACCTGTGATGTGCTCCTTCCTCCTTAGCTCAAGGTCCCCCTCCTGGACCACAGTTTTTCCCAGAGCATCTCCTCCTGCAGACACAGCCTCGTGCTGTAGGATGCGGTGTTATCTACCGACTGCTTACGGGCTCCAAGGCTCCACCAAGACAGGCTTTCTCCCTGACAAATCCCAAAGCCCTAGAACCAAGAGTGCCTGCCCATTTGTGGGTACCTCATATCTGCTCAGGAATGAATGAATCCTCTGTGGCTAAGCTCTCTATTTTAAGCAACTACATCTTAATCACTTTAAGTATGAAATTTACAGAAAGGAGAAATCTTAAGACCTGAAGACAGCCTGCCCCATGTGCATGAACCTGAGATTTAGAGACAATGCTCCTTGTGGAAATAGGATGTTTTAAGGCTCAGAAGGAAGAGCCACCCAGCAGGACCTCATAAAGGTCTGGCCGCCAAGTCTACGAGAGGGACAAGTGACGACTGTTGCCTGGGACCGTGTGCATTAGACGGCTTGAGAGAAGTGAACGGAGGTCATAGCCATGGCTACCCTCGGACACTGCTCTGCACATGGAGTGGCTGGGTGGGCTGTGCTCTGTGCTTTCCTGTGGATCACATTACAGGTCTCGTAAAGCCGGGTATATCTTCCTTCCTTCCTCTTACCTCCATCGCCTATCTCCATTATAAAACCACTATTGTTGTGTATCAATTCAGCCTTGGAGATGTGAGAGCAGGAGGGAGAAGACGTACTTACCAACAGCATTGTCTGTATTCTAGAGCCTGCTGCAGGGACCAGGCCACACAACAAACATTCTTATCCTTATAGTAGAACCCTGATAATGGGGACTAAGCCACTGTGCCAGCACGGTGGCCGCTGTTTGGACCCTCATCAGGTGGGCTGACACTGACTTGTAGTTAAACTTTTTGCTTTTGTTCCAGTTATTTATCAGAAGACACTAGAACCATCACCTGAGAACATGCTGCTCCTGAACAGGCATGACCAGCTGCATGCAGAGCTGGGTGATGTGTGCGAGCCTGAGGTCAGGCAGGACCTCAGCCAGGTTGCTGGAAGGGGGCTCCTGTGAGCACTGTTTCCATTCTGGCTGCAGTTTGCTGCGGTCCCTCCTGATGGCCCGTCTGCCTGCTGTTCCTGCAAGCAGCTCTGTGGCTTCCATGCCTCCCGGGGCCCACTGCAGGGAGGCAGAGGCCTCATCTTCTTCCACAGGCAAACAAATATTAGCAGCCCTGCTGTGGTTTGAGCCTGCTCAGAAGGTCACAGTTGGAGTGACTACAGCTCTCCGACCAGCACATCCCAGGTGGATCTGGGGCTGACGCTGTATGGCTGAAACGTCTCACATGATTCTGGTGTTTGCCAGCTAGCAGCGTCATTCCAGATGGCAAAGCAGAAATGGCACGAGAAGCGTCCTCCCAGAACTCACTCTGTGAAAGGGTTCTGTTAGCCCCGTCACTGACGCTCCAAGATGCCCCAACATGCCATTTCTAGCGAATATAAATGACATCCCATGCCCACATTTTCAAAGAAGCCCAGATGTTAAAGCATGTTACACAGCAAATGGCTGGTGGCTATTAATGCCATCATGGGTCACTTGCAAAAGTAAAAATTCTCACTTTGGAAACAGCTGGGCACTTCTTCCATAGGATCTGCATCTTAATAGTAGGTGGATCTGCAGAGCAATAGAAGTGTGAAGGTCTCAGTTGTTAACAGGAAAATGGAACTGCTTAAATTTGATTACCTTGTTTAATGAAGTGTCACGTTTATTTACAAGATGACATGATGAATCATGTTCTGGCTACCATAAATCACCTTATAAAAATGGATCAGTGGTTCAGTTATGTGATACATGTGCAAATTCAAGTTGAAGAGACTTGAACTTATTCTAATATTTCCCATTCTTTAAAAAAAAAAAAGGCTATTTTGAGATTACCCCAGGAATTAAACTTGATGACTGCTTCCTGAATCTTCCACATTCTGTGGTATGTGAGACTGTAATACAAGCTGGGCCTCAGTCTGCATGTTGCAGTGCCTGGAAGTCTCCTTCCACCCTCTCATCCCGCAACTGCAAGCACAGCTCCTGTGCTGCACATGCAAACAGGTTCCCTGGCTGCTGCAGAGAAGGTGCAAAACCATCCTGGTGCTGACAGTAAGACAGAATTGCCAGGGGCACCTGCTACCTTGTCTCAGCTTTGTATCTGATTATTTTTTTTTATCTTCTTGGAAGAAAATCATGCGGAACCCCTAAGATCACAGGGTGAATGGCCACCTCCATGTGGAGTGAATCCAAGCCCCATTTGCGCCATTCACCAGCAGGAGTGAGCATCTGATGTGGAGGAAGAGCCATTGTGGACAGAGAGGACAAGACTGGGTCGGAGATGCTGCTTGCTATCCCCTGTGATGGGCTGCTGTTTTCTCCATGTCCAGCCCTCTCCTGGCCACAGCTGGGGTACAGGGTCATGTGTGACCCTGGCTGGGGTCTGAGTGTGCACTTACCAGCTGTGTCACATTCACTAAACATCCTGGTGTCTGCAGCCCTGGGTCTTGCGGGTAGATTGGGGTGGGGAAGGGGCACTGTTCTCACCGGCCCAAGCTAACAGGCTGTTGTGCACCGCAGAGCAACTGTGTGGACTCACGCTTCTGCAGACAGACCTCTTCTGAAATCAGGAAAGACATCCTGCACAAAGATGAGGGAGGAAAAGTGGCCAAAACATGTCCCTTAGTCACCACTCTTTGCCTCCCTCCACAGCATGGCTAATGGCCAATGTCTGGTGCTTTGCAGTCTCCTCTCCCCAGCAGGCTAGACTTGGATTCCCAGGTATAGTCAGGGGACAGAGGGTGTGGGTCACAGATCTCAGATTCACAGTCTCACTGTGCTGTTTACTAATTGTGTGGCCTGGACAAAGATGAGGGAATAAATGGGGAATACCCACACCTGACGCTCCAAGACCACCCTGAAGGTTAGCAGATGAGGAACCATGGTGGCCGATACCCCAGTCATCGGACAGCCCGGCCCTCTCTTCTTCCCACTAGGCATCTCTTTGCCAGAGGCCCAGCCGAACACACCACAACACACTAGTAAATCACTCACACCCATTCTTATATAAAATACCAACGTTATCCTGAAAACTATTCCTTACGAATCCTGACTGTAGAGCTTTGAGTTTATTTAGAGTTTGGCTCATGGAGGGAAAAAGGGCTGTGTTTTGGTTAGCTTTCTAATCACAGTGACCAAAAGACCTGAGGAGAACATGTAGAGGAGGACAAGTTTACCAGGCTCTCCGTTTCAGAGGTTTCAGTCCACTGATGGCCAGCTCCCAGCCCTGGGTTGGAGGTGAGGCGGAACATCAAGGGTACAAGGCAGAGGAAAGCAGCTCAGGACATGGCACCAGGACAGAGAGACAGCTCTGTTCACAGGGAACAAAACATGTACGCCTAAGCCACACACCAACGAGGCGCCTCCTCCAGCCGACCCCACCTGCCCACAGGCTACCACCCAGTTAATCCCTGTCAGGGGTCAACGCAGGGGTCAGGTTACGGCTCTGTGACCCATTCATTTCAACTCTGAACTTTCTTGCATTGTCACCCACCTGAGCTTTTGGGGTACACCTCATACCTAAACCACAACAGGCAGCACTAAGTCTCCAAGAAAGTAGTTTCCAGGGGTCTTTATTTCAATTACAAATAGCAAATATGAACTTTTTTAAAAAAAGAATTTTCTCACCAGGCAAACAAGAAACCTAAAACTTAGGGCCCTGGGTCCAGATTGGTGTGCGTGTGTGTGTGTGTGGTGGGGGTAGCCAGATTGGGGGGGGGAGGGAGGATGGTGGGGAATGGAGGTGTGGGGAGTGCGGGTTGGGGTGTGTGTGTGGGGGAGGGTTGAAGGTATCTTGGCTTTTCAAATAGGACCCAAACTTACATTTCAAGTAGCAAGTTGAGTAGGAACTCGGTGGAAGGAGCCACTGGGAAGAATCAGTGCCTACCAATTTTCTTAAGTTGAAAAATCGGAATGCTGTGGATATATTAATAATAACAACACTAAGAGATGCTCATTTCAATCTCAGACTCTGGAATCCCGGAGCAGGTGCAGGGCGGAGGGTCAGGTCCACCCTGACAGGCCCCGGGAGCGCAGCGCCCACCACGCTCCTGGGAGGTCGACTCCCGAGCCAGAGCGCGGCATGCCCGCTGCACCACCCAGCCCCATGGTGCTTGTACAGGTACGACAACTTCTTTCTGTAACAACCAGAGCCTTGGAGGCTTTTCTGGAGCTTTTGATACCTGTGACTCAACCACGCGCTGAGGTCTAGGAGCCTGTGCCGGGGCCCAGGAGAGCCCAGTGGACTGGGGCTGCTAGGAATCACCCAGACCCAGCCTGGCGCCCCGCGGACCCTGCGCAGCAGCTCCCCTCTGCAGCCCTCGTCTGCTCTGTCGCTCGCCCGGCACATTGCGGGCACCAGTGGCAGCGCTGACCCCGAGGGCCTCCCGCAGGAGCAGCTCCCAGGGTGGTAAATCACTCACTCCCAGGTGGGGGCGGGGGCAGAGGGGACCTGCCTGCACACCACTTCCTCCGCAGCAGCGCCGCTTGAGTGACAGGTGTACTGATGCCACATCGGCTGCCAATATGTTGTGAGACCACGGTAACCATCGCTCCTCTCCAGGGAGCAGTCCGCTGCGTTCTCCACCACCAGACAAGAAAGAAATCATTCCAGGTGCCAGAAGAGGGTCTCTGATAAAAGAAAACAGCTTCTCGCGGTGGAGTTTGCCTTGGAGCAATACCTTTGATATAATTTTTTCAAGTCTCTTTCTTTATGTTTACAATTAGTCCATGATTATCTACAATCTTTTGGCCTATAGGGTACCAGTAGAAAAGAATCAGTTTCTTTCTTTTAAAAACATTTTTAAAAAATTTACTTGAATGTTCTGTATAAGGGCATTTCGTAGCACTTCACGTTTCTGAAGGACTTCCCACCACAACCCACTGTTACCTCGCTGGACCCTCACCACACACATGTGCAGTGAATATCATAAGATCATCTTCCAGGATGGATAGTACCAAGCTTAACAACTGGACAAGGGATGTTGAAGTCAGAATTACTCCCAGAAAATTTCTTGCAACCCTTGGGGAGAAGTTCTCCTAACACCCGACCTGCCAGTTGAGACCCTGGAAGAAATGGTTCCTTACTTTCTGAGGAGGCATCGTCCACAGTCACTTAGGAAGTTGTGAGGACACAGAACCCAGGACGTCCCTTTTCTGTTTTCTTTTACATCTGGGGAAACTGGGGTGGAGTCCCAAATTAGCTATGCGCTAACATGCTGATTTCTGAGTTTGATTAATCACTCCCTGTAAAATCGGCATGTAACCAGTTTCAGGTTGTGATTCCTTACTTTACTGTTACTGAGTCAAAGATGAACTGAGCAAAAGAAGTTTTTGGTGAATGTAGACGAACCCCACTCTGCCCCCTTCCTCTGGTCCCTCCCTGGGTTCCTTATAAACTAGGGCCTTGGCTCTGTCCGGCATCCAAAGCTAGGTGCCCATCTGGGTGCTCCTTGCAGAATAGGCAGTGACCCATTCAATTAAGTGTCCCCAAGGGAATTTACTTCCTCGTCAGCTTGGTGGCTCCTGAGAGGATGTTTTCCTTATTCTCTCCCCCACCCCACCCCACCCCACGGCGGAGCTTGCCCTCCTCTGTGGCCCTGGTGTGTAGACAAAGCAGCTGAGCTGAGTCCGCAGGAAGGCTGCCCCCTGGGGAGGAGTTAGGAGGGGTGGCTCTGCCTGGAGCCTCCCCAGGGCCAAGCCCACCGTGGCCAAGGAAGTCCCCACAAGGAGAGGGTGGAATCTGCCGTGGCACAAGTTCTACCCACACGTCTGCCTCTGCTTCTCCCAAGACGGATTCCGGTTTCATCCCTCTGTCCGGCACGTGCCGCGGTTCTGCGGAGCAGGCAGGGATGGTGTGGATGCCCCACGGGGACAGTGAAGAGGGGCTTGCTGGCTTTCCCTGGATCATCCATTGTTCCATTTTCAGCCAACGTTCTTATAACCCTATCATTATTGGAGTGAAAAGACTTAAAAAATTAAACCTAAAACATTAATGCTTAAAAGTATGTTCCATCTCAGGGAGCTAGTGGAAGACAGTGACCCAGAGCAGATACCTCCTGTGAGACCTGGGAAACAGACATCTCTGTTCCTCAGTTTCTGCTTGGAATCTGGGCACAACAGTGGCACCCCTCAGAGGAGCTTCAGGTAGCTTGAGTCCCTGCCCACACTGTGTCGTTGCCATGGGCCTGGTATTCAGGGACTTTTTTCTAGAAATTGTTCCTGTGACTTTGGGTGGTGACCTTCCTGGTATCACCGAGACCAGAAAAACCTGGACAAGTGTGGACCCTAGTGGAGCAGGCCAGGCAGGGTCCGTGTGACCTCACCTGGAGCCACTGTAGGGGTCCAGGCTGGAGTTCCTATCCCCCGGGTGAGTAGCTCTCACATTCTGATTCAAAAGAATTATTATCTAAAGGAAACACGTTATGTAGGGGAGAAATAGCTCTAATTCTAAGTGGTACACGTTTATATTTTTAGATTTTTGCTGCTTTACGTCATTCTCCCCTCAGGTTGATGATTATGGCAAAATTCCAGTGTTGCATACCCTATTGCTTTTATTTAATTAAAAGAAAAAGAAACCATAAAGTGCAAATGATCCTTCCTTCCTTTCTTTTTTTTCCTACCCCCTGCTTACGCCTGCTGGAAACTTCCTTTTGCCAAGACCCACTTGGGAAATTTCCATTCCAGGAACTTTTTATGAAGTTGCAAGAGACAAATTAGGTGATTTGAATAAGTTAACATTGTGTTTGCTCCTTTGAAGATCACAATACAGACCTTAAGTAATGAATGCTATTTGACTTGTGGGTATTGCAAAGCTTCAGTGGTAAAGATTTTGTAAAATACTTACAGATCCTTAATCAAGAGGCCATTCAAGAACAGGCAATATGGTAAGGAACACTTAGCTGATAACAGACATGCACATCTAAATGAGACTCCAAGTCAGTTTGTGAGAGACACCAGACTCCATAATGTGAATGGAAATAGAATACATCATTATGAAGTGGTATAGCATTACTGGTGTAGTTGGCAAAATTAGACTTATTAGTACAGAGAATTTCAGTGAGACAGGACGTATTGAGCTGGTTTCAAAGTTGAATCTGCAGTACCCTTGCTCATCTTTGTAAATGTGATGGCCCTGACCACTGCTAATGACTAACAGGTTGCTTCTTTCTGAGGACAGGAAGATGTGGGTCAAGGGTCTTGGCTAATTCTCTTTTTCTTTGCTTGGCTGCACTCCTGGTGGACACCCTCCACAAGCAGATTCTTTCAGGGACAGGGGCCTCACCTGCATCAAGGAGAGATGGTTTCAGAAGAGCACAGTTTTGTCTAGGCTGAGTTTCAGAAGCCACGCCTCTCCTGCATTGGGACTGTGACACACTGACCTGAGGCCACTCAGTCTCCCCAGCATGCCTTCCATGGTCAATGCCCAGGGGTGGACTGATGGCCCTGGACCCACAGAGACACGGTGCTAATCCCTCTTCTGCTGTGTCCAGGAAGAGCATAGACGTGAGTCTGCCTGTTAATGACAGTGTCACAACCACTGTCCCCAGCACTGGGCACCAGGAACTCCCCTAGGAGAGACCTGTGGGAGTCCTACCTGGGGTTTCCCTGGCAACCCAGGGGAGTGGGAGCAGAAAAACGCCAGAGCCCAACTGACTCCCTGTGATGACCTCCTGGTTGTGTGTACCCATGGCAGTGGGAATGTCGGAGGGTCAGCAGGAACAGCCTGGAGCCTCCCACCCAGGTGGCCCTGGGTGACTGAGGTGGGTGTACCTGGGCTCCAGTGCCTAGATGGCAAGAACCTGCCTGCCAATCGGCCCTTCCCCTTTGTTGTTCTGAGGGCCCATCTTACATGAGAAGCGCGCTGGATGCTGCCTGGATGAGCCTCCCTGTTTCGGACCCTGGGCTGTCCTTTAAGATTCTCCTCTCCTTCATTTCCACTCTCCTCCTGCAGTGGGAAGGGATGCTCTCTCCCAGGGAGCCGCTCCTCTGTGGATCTAGGGAGCAGGTGAGGCCATGGAGAGCCACAGAAAGCACCGGCGGGATCCCCCAGGTGGGGCCGTGAACAGGTGTGGGGCTCTCTCCTGTCCTCGCAGCCCTGGGGACCATCCCCAGGTGGGGCCGTGAACAGGTGTGGGGCTCTCTCCTGTCCTCGCAGCCCTGGGGACCTCGGCTGTACTGGTCCTCTCCTCTTCTCTGTCCCCACGGGCTCTGTTCTGCTCCCCCCTCTCCCCTTCACCCCTGCTCTCCCTGGCCACACGCTGCCCGTCCAGTCTCCTGTTACCATCCCCCCTCCCGGAGCAGCCGTGCCTTTAAAGATGGGCTGATTTATGGGAAGGAATAAACACAATCCGAAGGACAATGACAGACACATTGGCAGACACACTGGCGGTGGAGGAAGCACGAGGAGCCAAGCTGGGCAGGTCTTTGTGTGGCTGGGGACACAGGAACACTGGGGGCCCCTGTCTTTTCTCTCCCCCGCCTATTTTTTTTCTTTATTTTTTCCTTTTCAAAACAGAAATAGAAAGAACACAACCCGCAGCACAGGGCCCGGCTGTGTGTGTGCTGTGTGGGGCGCAGGACGCGCCTTGTGTGGGAGAGCGCGGCCATGGACAGGCTTTATTATTCTGAGCAGCACTCCATCAAATGTGGCCCGAGCAGGGAGCCACGCCGGCGAATCGTCCTGGGGGCTCTTTTTCTGTGTGTGAGTGGTATCCATCTGTCAGCTGTCAACGCCAGTGAGAGATACACGGGCTGTCACTCGGCGTCAGCCGCGTCTGAGAAGCCTTTCAGCGGCGGCTCGGCACTGTCCTTACTGAAGGCCAACAGAGTCGCAGAGCCCACTGCGCCGGCCAGCGCGGGAGGGAGCAGAGACCTCAGGGTTGCCCGAGGATAATAGTGTCGGCCTTCGAAGACATAAGTACAAGCCGCGTTTGTTCCCTAAAACAGGAAAAAAAGGCATTTAAAAAGGGTCCTTTCAGAAGGTAATGTTACTACAGTTCGCTTCCAGAGGATCCTGCACGAGTTCTAGGGCCTGTGAAAACCATAGCAGCAAAGAAAATTTATGTGCCCGTAAATGAATATATTCAAGGTAGAGATGGCGATACATATTTTTTAAATCAGCAGAATATAAAGAGGGCATATGTTTTATGTTCTCCCCTATATAAATTACATCACTACAAAGACTCTGCATATGCATAATCGTTTGTATAATGGAATATATATTTAATATGTGTTTGTAACACAAAAATGAACATCGTGAACACGGACATGCCTGTGCTCTAATAAAGCCGACGTGGAACCCCGGCTAATTCTGATATGGAGACACCCCATTCATCACTGCCCCGACTTCCACGGACATTCCACTGCGCTTATTTATAGGGTGACTCTCACTTAATTGAATTATTTTAAACTAACTTGGTTCTGGTTTTGTGGTCCTTCTGCAGAAAGTTCTCCTTGTGACACTACATCAGCGAAACTGGTGGGCCCTCCAAGCCCTCGTGGGTGTAGGCAGGGAGGAGGGGGGCGTGGGTGCTCCTCCTTCTACCTGCTCTCTGCTCACAGCGCTGGGACACTGGTCTTCAGTGTCTTGACATAACCCTATTTAAAGAAAAAGTTGGATACTTTAGGCATACATATACGACAGATTCTTTTTTTTTTTAACACATGTGCACACACACAAGACTAGGGCTTTTTTGGGAAAATGAAGAATTAGCCAATATTGGAGTCACTGAAGTAGAAAGAAAAGCTCAGGGGTCAGGGAAGGACCTTTCAAGCTCCTGCTGATGGTGGTCACCTGGACCGTGCAGAGGAGAGGTAGAAGCTACACCTGTGACAAGAAGATGAGACCGAGCGCGTGGGCCATGCTGATTGTGGGGAGAAGCCCTCTAATGCAGAGTGGCTGTGCCTGCTGCACAAAATGCACTCCTCAGTAACGGCCGGGATGGGGCTTGATCCAGGAGAAAGAAGGTGAATTAACCATCCGGGAAGACGGCAGGCACATGGGAAAGCCGAGGAGAGGTGGGGAGAGCCACATTCCATCAGGTTGGGGGAATCGGGGATGTCCTGCCTAGGGTTCTAGCTGAGTGGCTGGAACACAATACTCACTGCAAAACTCAGGAGGAGAACATCCCCTCAGACCAGAGTCACAAGCGAACGTGTGTCTGGAGTGACCAGGGGCTCATGAGGATGAACGAAGAGAGGAAAGCGTTTCAGATGTATCTACCTGCTACTGCTGCTGCAGGAGATCACCATGAGCAAAGCCCCACCAACCCACTACCTGACCGTTCCGACCGTCAAGTCCTCCCCAGGGGCTGCTTGGGGCTCCTCCGTCTTCCCGACCACCAGCTTGGCATCTGCAGACATCTCTGCCTCCCCCTCTGTTTTCAGCTCCTTCTCCCTGGACTCCCTTAGTCTTGTCCCTTCTGACTTGGGCCCTCCCTCTCCCTTTCCTAAGCACCTTGTGATGAGATGGTGCCAACTTAGAAACCAGGAGAATCTCCCCATCTCCAAGCCCTTAGCACACACCTGAAGTCCCCTTTGACAGGTCACATTGGGTGGGCAAGGAGGTCATCCAGCCAGCCGCAGTCAGAGAAGGCTTTGGGACTAAGGTGGAGAGAGCAAACCATGTGACATCACTGGAGGAAGCTGATGGGACCTAGTCTGTCTGCATCTCAGGGGTTCAAATCAGAGGCATGTTGAACTTCAGGCACAGAATCCGAGGGCTGCTGGATGCTGTTGGTCAGTTCAGGAAAGGGAAAACTCTCATCAGGGACCCAACCGGGGAGAAGCAGAGCAGTCACAGCACTAGAGACCTGGGGAGCTGCGGTCTCTCGTTGTGAGAGGTTGATGGACTTCCATTGGGAGAACTGACCCACTGATGGGGCTTAACTCTGGAGCCCAAGCTATGTCTAATGATCCTTCTTCTTCACCTCAGCTTCCTTTGAATGAACAGTAAGATGATTTCAAAACAGTGAGATCGCTCGGTACTTGTGGTGCCCCTGAAGAGGGGAGAACCAGGGTCCTCCAGAGGCCAACGTGGCTGTGCACCCTTCAACTGGTTCAAGACCCGTCTCCCTCACATTGGCGAGAACATGGAGCAGGCCAGGGGCATCCCTGGTACCAGTGAAATGAACCAAGATCCCCCCAGGCCCTGTGAACTCTGGGTGCGTTGATTGTTACTTCAGTTTTTAAAACCCCAGTGAGTCAAGAAGAAAACCCAGCAAGATGCACGGGTGAGGGACGCTGAGTGGTGGCCGTGTGCTGCCTGGGTTGTAAGGGCTCCTGAATGGAGCTGTCAACCAAGGTGGCGTGGGGTTGGCAGCCCAAGCTACCCAGGTCCACGAAACCTGTGATCTGCAGGAGTAAGTCTCTCTGAGCCAGCCCCCGAGGATGGAATGGACCACTCCGAGGCCGCAGCTCAACAAGGGAAAATTGACAGGATCACAACAGATGGCCTTGTAAAAATCCTTCTTTCCTGGGGGGGATGAGGGAAATGGGCTTCCATGGAGATGGGGAGGAGCCGCGAGGGGTGAGGCTGGAGCCGGGGTGATTAGGAAGCCCAGGAGGCCCCCAGATCTTTATAAACTTCGTTATTCTCAAGGGCAGAGAGCACCCAGCCCCCCAGTTAATTGGATCTGGAGAAACCTGCTTCCCGCCAGGCACTGAAGAGAACACGCAAGGCGCCCGGGGAACGGAGAATTACGGCTTTGTGCTCACAGTTTGGAAGTCACTAGATTATAGAGTGTTAAATGACTTCTTATTGCAAACACCACTTTCTTCCTCCCTCCCGCTCCCTCCCTCCCTGCTCTCCCACCTTGTTCTCCTCCTCCCTCTTTCCTCCCCTCCCTCCCTCTCTTCCTCCCTTCCTTCCTCCCTCCCTCTCTTCCTCCCTTCCTTCCTTCCTCCCTCCCTTCCTTCCTTCCATCTCCTCCCCACCCTTTACATTGCTGCTTGTGGAGCCCCTTGAATCACATCCTCTCCTTGTGTCTCTGTTGGTCCAAGGGTGGTGTTTCCAACCTGCTGGAGGCAGACAGGCCATACTCGCAAGAGGTAGGTGCAGATGGGACGGTGGGGATCGGGAACCCTCCACTGGTAGGAGCCTGTTTCAGACAGTCTAGTCTCTGCTGCCTGTGGACACAGTGCTGTTGAGATGGATGGGCATTTGGACACAGTTTAAATATGTTGCATGCAAAATATGAAATTCCTGTTGTCTTTGACTCATACAATAAAGCACAAATTTGTTAATTAGCAAGATGTACCTCACTGAGTACTCTTCTAATCATCTTGAGAATCTACGCAGGAGGGGACAGTCAGAAAGTTTCAAATAGTCATAAATTATCATGTGACACAAGCTAGAGAGGAAAGGGGAGCAAAATGTGTTTTGTGTATTGACATTTTTATTAGTAAAATACACCTAAAGGAACAAAATTGACGGGATAAAATTTTCCAAGCAGCAGTGGCACAATTACAGCTTGGAGATCCTGTCAAGCATCAAGAGACCATTAAGACGCAGTGCTCGTCTTTTTACACCAAAGAAACAGAGTCACAAAAACACCTTGTCATGGTAAATTCCTTTCTGCTCCAGATACCAAGCATCTAACAATTTTCTCCCCAGGAGAGGTAATAAAGAGAGTGCATTAGAATAACAATAATAACAATTCCTAGGGTCATAAATTATTGCAGTCCTTTCCAAACTTCCAAGTGTCCCAGGCAGTCGAGTGCAGCTGTGGAAACCCCGAGAGTAGGCAACAAGGTCCAGCTCAGGGTCCTGAGCAGCGCGGCACTTGTCTCTCTTCTCGGTCTAGATGCTTCCTGGGAGAAGGGTAGTGTAGACCCATCTCTCCCAATTACCCTCCAGCTTCCCCATGGCGCTCCTCATGCGTCTGTGTGCATGTGTGCAGGTACACACGTGTGTGAATCCTCAGTGCCTGGAGGCTGAGCGTGAATGTGGGCCTTCTGGGTGTTCCCTGAGGCCTGTGAGAGAGACTTTTGGATATCAAGGCAATGGGAGCCACATACAAGGGAGAGTGAAGAAAGCTGAGCACCAGTAAGAATGCCATGTGACAGGCTCAGCAGGGACCCAGGGAGGAGGGCCAGGCCGGCATCCAGTCCTGGTGGGAAAAGGATTCCAAGGGCACACTGCACTTCCCACAGGACCCAGCTGCCTTGCCAGCCCTGCCTCTTACCTTGCTGGCTTTCCTGTCCCACCATCTCCCCCAACACTGTGATTCAAGGCCCCCGGCCTTTGGCTCTGTTTCTACAGCCTGTCCAACTTGCTGCATCAAGGGCTGCTCCTCAGCAGATTCTGTCTCCCTGGGCTGGGCATGGATCCTTGTTCCCTGCAGGTCTCAGCCTCCACTCCAGCTCCTGGGCTTCAGAGCCACCTGCCACTCAGGCTTCAGCCAGAGTCTTTCCCAGAGATGTCACTTCCACTTCTAGCAGGATGACGTGGCAGAGACTGGATGTATTTCCACCTGAATCATGAAAAGTCAATTAGAGTACAGAGAACATCTTCAAAACTGCTTTAGATAAAGCAGACATCAAGCAACAAAGAGCAGGATTCCTGAGAGACAGACAAATGCCCCGAGCCTTGGCAGCCCCAGCTGATTGCCTGCAGAGTTTCCAGCCCAGCACAGAGTTAAGGTACCAGAAAGACCCAGAGGTACCCTGAGCTGAGGAGACAAGGTGGAGTTCAAGGGAGAATCAAGCAGTCAGATTTGCAGAGCAAATTCTGAGAGAAAAGAGGTATAAAGAGAAAGAACTAGCCAGGCACAGCAGCTCAAGAGGCCGAGGCAGGAGGACTGCAAGTTCAAAGCCAGTCTCAGCAAAAACAAGGCTCTGAGCAACTCAGTGAGACCCTGTCTCTAAACAAAGTACAAAATGGAGCTGGGATGTGGCTCAGTGGTCAAGTTCAGTCTCCCCACCCCACCCCACCCCCACCTAGAGAGACCTTCAAGGCCCTGTTGAGCATTTTTCAGAGTACATGTAGGCAAAGTAACTGACTGAGAACCCGTCAAAAAGCACTAGCTGGAGGGGTGACCTGGACAGCATGTAAAATCCCAAACGTGTATCCTTCCAATGGCAGCATCAAAAACTGGGGGAAGGAACAGACCAGGAGAAAATGTGTGCAAAAGGTGTATCTGACAAGGGACTTGTGAACAGACCCTCCCAAGAAGACCTCCTCCTCCTCAACCAAAGGAAGATCGACAACCCAGGCAAAGAATCGGACAAGAGATTTCCATAGACACTTACCCAGATGGAAGTGAATGACCAAGAGTATGAGAAAAGACCATCAACACTGCATTGAGAAAATGGAAACCGAGACCACCACGCAGGACCGTCTACACCCTTAGAATGGCTGTAATTAAAACCATTCAATGACGAATGTTGGCAAGAAGGTAAAGAAGCATCTTTACCTCGCCCTGCTGGTGAGGATTTCAGCCACACTGGAAAGCTGTTGGGCAGTTTCTTCAGAGTTAAACATGAACCTGTGATTACTCACCAATTCCACTCCCAGGTGTTTGCCTGAGAGGCAAGAAAGCACACAGTCATACGGAGACCCATGTGGATGTCCTCAGCAGCAATTTATGGTCAAGTAGTCGAACTGTTGCCCAGGTCAGGGAACAAGGACGACACTGGAGTGGTGGAAAGGATCTAAGGCTGATTTACGGTAAGGGTTTCACAATCTGGTGAAATGACCAGGAATCCCTGAATTTCTACACTAAAATGGGTGAGCTACGTGTTATATTGAATATCTTATAATTCATGTTCCGTGTAGATATTATTTAGGAAACAGTACAATCATCCACGTAGGGGAATACAGTGCCTTCTCCCTGGTCTGACTGGAAAATGTCATAAATAAAGGGAAATTAAAATGGTCCTACCACAGGTATTGGGAATAATTGGCCCTATTCTAAACATTGTTTTGGTTTCATGTAAAAAAAATACTAAAAACAAGATCAGAATGGAAGAAATTATTTCCAAGTAACTTCGCTGAACCCCAGAAAAGAATCTTAAAATATTTTTAGAAATAGAAAGTAAACAGCATCAAACAAGGCAAAGTTCACAGTGCCTGGCTGAAGCCACACAAAGACAAGTCATCATATGAAGAACGCAGCAGGAACTGATGGACCCAGAAATACCAGAATTAGCAGACAAGACACCGAGGTGTTGTCAAACTGTAATCTATATACGTAAATAGTTAAATAGAGGCAGGGTGATAAAGTGGTTCATCAAAGTGAGTGATGCCAACCAAAATATCCAAGATCAAATCACACTAGGGAGATTAATGGCAGATCAGACGCACTGGAGAAAAAGGCAAGGGAATGTGAAGGTACACGAAGAAAAAGCTTAAAAATAAAATACGTAGAAAAATAATTTTAAAAAGTGAAGCTGTGAACCATGGAACAACTCGAATGGCTGAAAATTTGCAATTTGACAAAACCCTATAAATCCACAGCTTCAAAGATTTCAAAGAGCCCCAAGCACCACATGAAGAGGGAGGAAGGAAGGAAGAAAGAAAAGAAGGAAGGAGGCAGGGAGGAGGGAGGGAGGGAGGAAGGAAGGAGGGATGGAGGGTAGGGAGGGAGGAAGGAAGGAGGGATGGAGGGAGGGAGGGAGGAAGGAGAGAGGGAGTAAGGAAGGAGGGAGGGAGG